>NC_067490.1:2334129-2646629 GCF_947179515.1 Apodemus sylvaticus
GTTAACTAACTACCGCTACGCTGTTGAGCAGCTATTTTGTGAAAACATTGGGAAGCAGCGTGTGGGGTGAGCATCCTGACACTTCACCCCTAAGTCTTTTATCACCTGTAATTTAAGAACATGGGCACTGCTCCTGCATAACCACCACTCCCTGGACAGTTAAAATTGATACCATCTTATCTAGCACAAACTCTATGCTGGAATGTCCCCCAAAGCATTTGGTGGCAAATGCATGCTCTATTAAGATGCTGGTTTGGCTTTATGGTTACCTAGCAACAGATAGCTAACATCTTTATGGTTACCTAGCAACAGATAACTAACATCTTCACAGTTACCTAGCAACAGATAACTAACATCTTCATGGTTACCTAGCAATGGATAATTAACATCAGGGTGTGCTTCATTTCTGTTGCTGTGGGAAAACATCTCAGATAAATAGATGGGGGGGGGATTTATTTTGACTCACAGCTTGAGAGATTCCAGCTTAAGATGAACCATGGCTCTTGGCTTGAGGTGAGGAAGGGCATCGTGGTGTGGAAAACATGGTGGGGCAAAACAGTTCCTATCACAGTAGCCAGGAGGAAGAGGCAGAGAGGAAGGGTGCCAGGACAAGAGGAACCCCTCTGAGGCATGACCCCATGACCTACTCTCTAATAAGACCCATCTCCTCCTTTCCAATAATAATGAAGTAATGAGTCCATTGATGGATTAGCCCATTGATTAGATGTAATCACTTGCGAGCTAATCATCCTTCATTGGCTGGATTCAAACCAGCACACAGGGTCTGTTTCTGTCAGCGAGGCCATTGAAGGGCTTGATGACTCATGGTTGCCAGAGTCTGTGTCTGCCCTTCGGGTTGCATCTCATATCTCAAGACCTAACTCCATCTTAGTAGTTGCCATACTTTGGCATCAGAGAGCCTTTGTAAAGTTGTCCAGTCAACATCTCCACAGCTTCCTGGCCCCCATCATTAGCCTGCAGACTTGGTCCTCCTCCGTGTCTGCACTGGGTCTTAGGAGAGAAGTTCTCCTTTAAGATGGATGTAGAAATGGCTGTAGAGATGGCTCAGGAGTTAAGAGTACACACTGCTTCTCCAGAGGACCCAGGTTTGGCTCTGAGCACCCACACGGGGTGGTGCACAACTGCCCATTACTAGCTCCAGGAGACTCAGCACTCTTTTCTGGGCATACCAGGCACACAGATAAAAATACGCCTTTAAATGAAAGAGGACCATAGAAACCTTTCACTCACGTCTTGAGTTCAGATGAAGAACTTTAATCTTATTCCTTGTCTTCTGTATGCTTCCCAGGGTAGTCAGGAGCAGACAGAGGCCGGGTCGACAAGTTCACCTCAATCACTCAGCAGTGATTTCGGGTTCTGTCTCCTCTAAGCACCCGTCATAAGCTCCCTTGGATGTAGGAGTCTGACACCTGAGCGGTGATCCAGCTCCAGCTGGTAATACTCACTCAGCGCACTTCTTCCCTTAATACCCAAGCCGTGTTGATCCTGAGGCTTCAGCAGAGCCCTGTGGTGGCTCATTTGGGGCCAACTTGTCTGGGCTATGGCTATGGCTTTCCCTGGTTTAGATAATAGTCTAGTTGTTGTGAGGTGTGAGGTTAATCTTGGTGAGAACCATGTTACCTGGGAGACAGACCTCTGGGCATACTGGGGTGGTTCAGTTAAAGTGGAAAGATCTGTCCACTGTGGGTACCACCATTCCTTGGAGGGGGGGTCCTAGACTATATAAAAACCCTCTTCTGGTTTCTGTAGCCACTTGAACTTACATGCAATGACAAATACACACATAATTTAAAATAAAATAAATATTAAAAATTAAGGAGAAAGAAGCTGCGCACAGGGGTGCGTTGCTTTCTTCTTCCCGAGCGTGGGCATGATGTGAGCGACTGTGTAAACATTTCTCTTGCTTTGACTTTCCCACCATGATGACACATTACGCTATGAGCCAAAGGGAATGTCTTCAGGCTGCCTCTGTCAGAGTGTCTTATCAGAGCATCAGGAAAAGCAATGGAGACAGGACAACATTTAAAGCAGAAAATGGTTGAGTAAATCAGTCGCCCTCTTCTGGCCTCCATGGGTACTGCATGCACATGGTGTACATAATGTGCAGATACACAAAAGAAAGATATATACATCTTTAGTTTTTAAAAATGGTATGTGGGAAGTGACTTCCAAGTGAGCCTCTGGGTAGAATGGTAAAAAGAAAGACTATAAAATGAATTAGGGCTCTGGGCCCTTCCTGTCCATACTGGGCCCCCTGTGTACCCCCCACCATTTTTACTCCCCCCTCCCCCCGTTCTTTAGGGAGACAGATACCAAACACCCGTTGTATCCTAAACTAAATATTCTATGCTAACATATAAAGGTGTTTGATATGTTTCCTCTTCTGGCATTTCTCCCTCTTCTTAAGATGGATTTTCTTAGCAAGGTCACTTGAAAGTTTTTGCTATCATGACCAGTTCCCACTGGACTGTAACTCATGGACTTATGCAAGATCATGGCGTGGGGAAGGGGGGTGATGGTGTGAGTGGGAGGAGGGTGAAGAAATCTTTTCAAAGGTTTCTTTAAAATCCTGGCAGCAATAAAGTCTGTTAAGATGCCTAGGAGCCCAGAAGACCACAGTTGAGGGCTATGGCAGAAACAACAGGAATCTAGTTCCAGTCGTGGAGAACTAAGCAATCCCAGGATCCTCTCATGTCAAGGGAATAGCCACCTGTGTGCACAAAGCCCTAAAGCAGAGGAAACCCCTCAGTGAGCCTACCTCACGATCCAGTAAAGGGTTGGAGTTACAAGCAGCCATGCACTGTCTGGTGTGGGCGCAGGGGGCTGGACTCCAGTCCTTGTGACAGTAGTCTGTGGTCATAAAAAAAAAAGATTTATTAATTTTATGTGGATGAGTGTTTGCCTGTTTGTATATATGTGCACCATGTGCATGCAGTGGCTGAGGGGGCCAAAGAGGGCGCCACATCCCCTGGAACTGGAGTCCCAGATGGCTGTGTGTCACCATGTGGGTGCTGGGAATTGAAGCTGGGTCTCTTGCAAAAGCAAGATGTACTTTTAACTGCTGAGTCGTCTGTCCAGCACTTAGCCCAGGTGTTTGTTTTGTTTTTTTGAGACAAGGTCTGACTATGTAGCCTTGGATAGCCTGGAACTCACTGTGCAGACCAGGCTAGCCTTGAACTCGGATAGCTCCTCCTGCCATTACCTCCCAAGTGCTGGGATTAAAGCTCTGCATCACCGGCTGTGGCTCCTTCTCAGATTTTTGAGATTTTTTTTAAAAGTCATTTGCTTCTAATTTCTCTTGTTATAAAAAAATGTATATTTTCTCTTAAATTTATTCTATTTGCATTGGAAGTGGTGGTGGTGGTGGTGGTAGTAGTGGTGGTGGTGGTGGTGATGGTGGTGGTGGTGGTGGTGGTGGTGGTGGTGATGGTGGTGCTGGTAGTGGTGGTGGTGGTGGTGGTGGTGGTGGTAGTGGTGGTGGTGGTAGTGGCGGTGGTGGTGGTAGTGGTGGTGGTGGTGGTGATGGTGGTGCTGGTAGTGGTGGTGGTGGTGGTGGTGGTGGTGGTAGTGGTGGTGGTGGTGGTGATGGTGGTGCTGGTAGTGGTGGTGGTGGTGGTGGTGGTGGTGGTAGTGGTGGTGGTGGTGGTGATGGTGGTGATGGTAGTAGTGGTGGTGGTGGTGTGTGTATGTGTGTGCTGCAGGGTTGTCTAGAAGTCAGAAGACAACTTTCAGGAGTCAGTCCTTTCCTTCCATGGTAGGATCCAGGATTTACACTCATGATTAGGCTCAGTCGACGAAGAGCTTTTTACCCACTGAACCATCTTGAAGACTCCCCCCCCCCAAAAAAAAACCTGTATTCGAAGGAATATAATTCTTTCAAAGTGCGAATTTACCTACATCCGGCAGAAGTTGACACGTGACTTTTTTATTTTGCATAGTATTGCAATTGTCTTAATTAGTGATTGTTAGAGGAGGCCAAGCCCATGGTGGGTGGTGCCGTCCCTGGCCTGGCAGTCCTGGCCGTCCTAGCTTCTATAAGAAAGCAGGCTGGGCAAGCTATAAGGATCTCAAGCCCCTCCATAGCCTCTGCATCAGCTCCTGCCACCAGGTTCCTGTCCTGACTTCCTTTGGTGATTAACAGCTATGTGGAAGTGTAAATAGGATAAATCCTTTCCTTCCCAGGTTGCTTTGGTCCTGGTGTTTCATTGCAGTAATAGTAACCCTAGATAGGATAAGACTTTGATCGAGTGTTCCCTCTCACTGTCTTCTTCCTGTAGTCGTGACTTCACTTCCTATAGACAGCCTCCCCTCTGCTTTCTTGGACATGTAACTTTTTTTTTTTTTTTAAAGACAGGTTCTTTATTGTCTATTTGTGACTGGCTTTGAACTCAGAATCTGCAGGCTCTGCCTCCCTTGTGCTGGGATCAGTAACATGTAGCATTTTCCATATGTAACATTTTTACCAGTGGGTTTCAAAAAGTTGCTTCATTTGAGATTCTGTCTGAAATCCCTGTTACCAATGTTTTGTTAGTTTCCAAAGTTTGAGGATTCTAAGTATCTATTTGTTGCCAAGTTGCCAGGTTGTTACAGAGCACAGTTTGCAGGACCCTGGCTTTCTGAAATTGACTGGGGATTGCTTTAGTACAAGTGTAAACCACTCAGTCCTGGTCCCACATGGCTTCAGAAGTTGAATATAGCTTTGGCATTTGGGATGGAGATTTAAAGATGGACTTTAATAGTTTTCTGCCCGACTTTCTTTCTTTGCTCTTACTGCCTTGTGACTTAGAGCCAGCTGTTGCCTGTTTGATAGTTTTTGACCTGTTAAATTGGCCCTTTGAGAATTCAAAAAGTCCCAACTTGTAGTGTTTTTGGTTTCCATAGTCTTAGATATTTCCCCTGCAGACAACGTCAAGTTGCCAGTGGTTAACAACTGTCTTTCAGAATTCTCAAGTATTTCACGGTGGGTCTGCTAACCCTTGTAAACCAGCTCCACATGGTATTTATTTGTTTGTCTGTCTTTCTGTCTGTTTGTTGTGCAGGAAGGATGCCTGTGTGCCCTGAGGTCAGAAGACAGCCTCAAGGAGTCTGCTGTCTCCCCTGACCACGTGCATCCAAGGGAATAGAATTTTGGTCATTACCCACTGAATCATTCAGCGGGTCGTATTATTTCTTGACACTTCTGTTGTATATTTGTTTTACCGTTGGCTTTATCTATTTTTCTCACCCTCATTTCCCCTTTGTCTCAGATGCTTTTTAAAAAGCCATCTGCCTCCGGGAGATGTTTTAGACTCCTGGAATGAATGATACGGTTGTTTGATCGATAGATCGAAGCCTTCCAGCTTGGACACGTTTGCATTACAGCTTGTTTCTGGCTGGCTGTGTGGTGCTGGTTCAGGCACCGGCTTGAGCGGTCAAGGCTAACTGAGCTTGGAGAGTCCCTGTCTGATCCCTTCTCGGTTCCCCTCACCAGGGTGTCCTCCCTCCTGGCTGCAGCCGAGCAGCTGTGCACTGGTTCCAGGGAAACTGGGAGTTCTGATTCAGCTCACTGGTCACTTTCAGTTCTTGCTTTTTGAATTCTATCCTGAGTTGTCAGTGGCCATCATACTCCAGTGTGCGTGTGCGTATGCGCGTGTGTGTGTGCGCGCGCGCATGCGCTCTTAAACTATCATTTACATCAAACAGCAGAGTTAGAGGCAGCTCCAGGCGTTGTGAGTTTAGATGACCCACCACAAGCATGGCCATTCAGAGCTCACTGAATCTGTGCTCAGCTTCTTCGTTGAGGTTCAGGGGACTATGCCTGCTCATTGCATTATTAGCAAAATGGCTCCAAGCTCTGGAGACACAAACCACCTCTGGGTCACTGCACCTTTATTTGACAGGAGGATGAAGGGAATGGTTGACCCTGCCTAAGGACATGAAACCATGGGAACTGGGAGCTGTTTAGCACGGCCACCCGAGAGCTGCCTGTCAGGGGACAATGGTTTATACCCTCATCTGTGAGCCCCAGAGTGAAACCATCTTTCTCTTTCTACCTTTGAACTGTGTTCAGCAGTCCTGTGACAATTTTTATGGTTTGCATTGTTTTAAAGCACTATTTATCTTGTGTGGCTGTGGAGGCCAGAGGTCATTGGCAGGTGACTGCCTCAGTCTCTCTCTATGGCACTTCTTGGGACAGGGTCTCTAACTGAACCCGAAGCTCGTTGATTCTGCCGGCCAGTGTGATCCGAGGGTATGTGTTTCTGCCTCCCCAGTACTGAGGTTCCAGGTGGGTGCCACTGTGCCTGGTTTTCAAGTGAGTGCTGGAAATCTGGTCCCATGCTTTTGTGCACAACCGACCCTTGACTGACTGAGCCATCTCCTCAGCACGAGATCGACAACACTACAAACCCATGCAGGGGCAGGAGAGAAGGCTCAGTGGTTAAGCACCTGGCTGTTTTTGCAGGGGCCCAGGTTCAGTTCCCAGCACCCACATGGCAGCTTGCAAGCAGATTCGAGTTTCCAGCGTCCTTCTTCTGGCCTCTACAGGGACCTGCACACATCCATGCAGGAAGAAAAAAAATAACACATAATCTACAAAATTAAAAAAAAAAACAACAACCCATAGTGACCTCTCATGTACGAGGATTTCTCTCCTAGGGGACTCTGTTCTCTTTCTCTGGAGGTGTTTGTCTTGGGGGTAAAGATCAATAAGGTGTTCAATTTCATGCTCAGACTCACAGCTTCTTCTTTTTTTTTCTTTTTGGTTTTTCGAGACAGGGTTTCTCTGTGTAGCCCTGGCTGTCCTGGAACTCACTCTGTAGACCAGGCTGGCCTCGAACTCAAAAATCCGCCTGCCTCTTCCTCCCAGAGTGTTGGGATTACAGGCGTGTGCCACCACCGCCCGGCTCTGTTTTACATCTCAATTCTCATTGTTCATCAAGTCTTGTAGACTTTGAATGTGGTTAGTTTTGGTGTGGATGCTTTTATTTATTTGCAACTTAATGTTTTATTTATTTTCTGTGTGTTCTTTTAAATAATCAAGTTTATTTTTAAAAAAGAATGGGGTGTGCTGGTCTCTGGGCCAGGAGGAAGCTTCCGTCCACACACCGCGTCTCTCTGATATTTCACCTTTGCCCATCACACCAGCCTCTGGTCCCATAAAGTTTATTACAAACAATGAGGGACTTTTGGGGATCAGTCACTCGTCGTAGAATTTTGGCAGCTCGTCTCCCAGGATGACTCGATGGTCCACACCGGCAGCTGTAATGGTGACCAGGTAGATGACGCCCCCACTAGAGCCATCTCGGTTCATGGCCAGTGCGATGGCTGCAGAGGGTTCACATTGGAGAGAGGAGCAGGAAATGGCTTAAACAAGTTTCCTTCCCTTTCCAACTACATGCCACTTTCCCCTCAGAACACATCATGATGCCCAGCAAACCAGCATCTGCCCAGGTCTCTGCTGTAAACGTTCAGGTTACCTACAGGTTAGCACAAACTGCCCAAATACTTGAATGCTGAGCAATCAAGTTCGTGGTAACTAGCTGGGGGTGTGTGTGTGTGTGTGTGTGTGTGTGCGCGCGCGCGCGCGCGCGCACGTGTAGGGGATAGCTCAGTCCACTGCTGGTTCCCATAGTGACCTCATACCCTTACGTGAGTCCTGCTCCGTCCCTACCGCCCCTGCCCCATCTCTTCTACCAAGTGTCTTGTTTGTCCCCTCCCGCTCTCAAATGTCTCCCAGTTTCAAAAGATGGAGATGGAGATGGAGAGACGGCTCAGTGGTTAAGAGAACCACTGGTTCCCAGCGCCCACATCAGGTGCCTTACAAACACCTGCAACTCCAGCTCCAGAGGACCCAGAATCCTCTCCTGGCTTCCACGGACACACGCACAAGCCCACACCCAGACACACTCATGTACACACACACAAACCCACACCCAGACACACCCATGTACACATGCCTAATTAAAAGTAAATAATATTTTTAGAAGCTTGGACACGGACTGGCCACCCTTGTATTTCTTTTCTCATTCTTCACGGTCCACATTCTTCTCTTATTCTTTCTACATCCAGAAACCCTCCCGACATTGAAATCACCTCTCAGTTGGCTAGTTACCATCTGTGGTGAAACGCCGGCACTCCTCGGGGGTCATGCCTGTCTTATAAGCTGCGTCCACATAACCGTAAATGTAGGTGCTTCCGGAACCACCGATGGTAAAGGGCTGTCGAATAAGCATGCCTCCCATGGTTCCGTACACCTAGAGAGAGGGTCCCTCAGGTCAGGTCAGGTCAGCCCACAGCTTTGTCATGTTAGATGAGCTATTGTGGAGACCTAGGGCCCCCACACTTGAGCCTGGGACCCCACACTTGAGCCTGGGACCCCCACACTTGGGCCTGGGACCCCCACACTTGGGCCCGGGACCCCACACTTGAGCCCAGGACCCCACACTTGAGCCTGTGACCCCCACACTTGGGCCTGGGACCCCACACTTGCGCCTGGGACCCCCACACTTGAGCATGGGACCCCCCACACTTTAGCCTGGGACCCCCACACTTGGGCCTGGGACCCCCACACTTGAGCCTGGGACCCCCACACTTGAGCCTGGGACCCCCACACTTGGGCCTGGGACCCCACACTTGGGCCTGGGACCCCCCACACTTGAGCCTGGGACCCCCACACTTGGGCCTGGGACCCCCACACTTGGGCCTGGGACCCCCACACTTGAGCCTGGGACCCCCACACTTGGGCCTGGGACCCCCACACTTGGGCCTGCAGTGTGCTTTTATCATTTGTTTTGTTCGTTTTGAAACAGGGTCTCACTAATGTAGCCCTGGCTTGCTATGGATCAAGTTCTTCAAACCCAGAGATCCACATGCCCAGCTTCCCGAGTGCTGAGACCGAAGATGCATACCATCGCACCTGGGCTGTGGTATGTCTTTAGAGGAACCATCCTTAGACCCCAAAGCTAGAAAGACGTGCGTCTTTCATCTCTCTTAAGAGAGGAGTGGGGACCCCTGAGACCTGGAAGGGTTGAACTCACCTGGCCCCCCTCACGTTGGTCCCAACCAGCCACTATGAGATGCGCTAACAAGTCCTCACGGTACTTGTAGGAGATGTTCTTCACCACGTTTGCGGCAGCCAGGACGAGGGGCGGCTCCTCCAGCTCCAACCTGAAGCGGATGGTGGGACTGAGGGTCACCAGCACTCTGCTAAGTCTCACCCTTGCCGCCACCACTGCCCTCTCTGCCAAGTCACGCTGGAACCAGCGGCTGCCACAGAGACCAGCTTCCCTCCCACGTGCCTAGGGAGTCGGAGCTCCACACCAGAGGTCCTCAGCTCCTCACCTGCCCCACCTTCCCACTCCCAACGATAAACCCCTCCCTTGACTCGAACGGCCCTGCCCTCTTCGGTTAAAGCAGATGATAAGCTTGCTTCCTTCCCAATGACCTTGATTTCTCCTGGCCTGATATTAGGAGTGGGCCAAATGGCTGTCTTCTTCCTGATTTCCTACATCAGGGCAGCGATGTGCTCGGTTCAAGTCAGCACAGGGGAGATGGAGTCGCTACTGTGACTTCCTCTTCACGGATGCAGAACACTGGCTCCCAGACACTCCAGTGGGAGCCCAACACTGGCAAAGCCGCACAGCTGGGGAGTTCTAGCGGGAGGGGAGGCGGGACCCCGGGGCTTTGTACCCGTGCAGCTCCAGCTGGTAGGCCGCCATGTCAGCTATGGCTTGGGCATCAGCAGCAGAACCCGAGAGGGCGCAGTAGATGCGCTCATGCAGAGGGGAGAGCTTGTCGAACACGCGGTTCACTACTGCTGCTCTGTGAGGAAAGAGCCAAAGTCAAGTTGGTTTGAAAAGACAGCAGCAGGGCTTGCAATGCTCAGATTAAAGTGGGAAACAAAAAGACATCTCAGAGCAGTAAGTCACTACAGTTGTCAGAGTCAGATGTGCTGGGCTGGGTGGGGGTGGGGGTGGGGGTGGAGTGTAGTCCAGGTGGTAGAGTACCTGCCCGGCATGCACAGAGCCCAGCAGAGTGTGAGGTGGGCACGGTGGCCACACTTGTACTTTTTTTTTTTTTTAAGATTTGCTTCTTATTATATCTAAGTACACTGTCGCTGTTTTCAGACGCACCAGAAGGGGGCATCAGATCTTATCACAGATGGTTGTGAGCCACCAATGTGGTTGCTGGGATTTGAACTCAGGACCTTCGGAAGAGCAGCCAGCGCTCTTAACCGCTGAGCCATCTCTCCAGCCCCACACTTGTACCCTTAACACTCAGGAGGTAGAGGCAGGAGAAGCAGCATCCAAGACCAGCCTTGACTACACAGCAAGCTTAAGGCCAGCCTGGGCTACAAGAGAGAGACCCTATTTTAGATACTAGAGTCCCCAAATACTAGACTTTTAGTGACAGATTGATTTGTTTTTATTTCATGTACATTTGTGTTTTGACTGCATGTTTGCCTGTATGAGGACATCAGATCCCCTGGAACTGGAGTCACAGACAGTTCCGAGCTGCCATGAACCCATGCTGGGAATTGAACCCGGGTCATACGGACGAGCTCTTAACCACTGAGCCATCTCTCCAGACCCCAAATCCTAGTTTTTTATATATATAACAAAACAACAAAAGAACACCTAGGTAAGAAAAGTGTGTCTCTAAGCCAGGCAGTGGTGGTGCACACTTTATATCCCAGCACTTGGGACACAGAGGCAGGTGGATCTCTGTGTTTGAGACCAGCCTGATCGATATAGTAAGTTCCAGGACATTCAGAGCTACACAGAGAAATTCTGTTTTGAAAAACAAAAACAAAGCAAAAAGTGAAACAAGAGGAAAAAAATTGCCTCTTTCCAGAATTTCTTTGCTGTTCATCGCTTTAAGGGGCGAGGGTAGTTCTACAGAACATGGCGTAAGTAGCACTGAGGTGATCCCACAGTCTGACTTGTGTGTGAGGAAACTAGCCAGGATGGGAGACTAAGCAAACTCACTTCAAACTCAGGCAAATCAGACATCGGCTTGACAAAACCGCCATTTTTTTTAAATCCTAACTGCAGATAGCCCCGTCCCTCTACAATCTACCCTGCGCCCCTCTGAGACACTATTTCTTTACATCCTGCGGATCCTCTGCCACGGATTCAGAGGCCCAAACGCCTCTCCGTCAGTGCATTATGATACGTTTTGGAAAGCTGAGCTTCATTTCTTGGAAGGTTACCATACTGCTCAGATGCGGGCAAGACAAATGTACACTTAGGGCCGCCAGCTTCCCCCAGCACACAGGCCTTCGATATACTCACCCTGCAGACACCCGGGAATCAGAGCCCACCACGACACCCCCGTCAAACTCCACCGCCATGATGGTTGTCTGCAGAAAGAAGAGTCAGAGCAGGGAGCGTCTTAAGGAAGAAGAAATGTCCATGGCAGGAGGTGACGACTCAAGGTCACACAGCCTGCCTGAACTTCCCTCTGTTTTCTGTGTTGTGTCTGGCTGCAGGGAACTGTCACGGCTTGACTGTGGTACAGCATAGAAAAGAACCCTCTCCTCAAGCCCCCTCTTCCCTGACTGAAAAGCAAGGATGGGTTCCCAGAGGCAGAAATAATCCACGTGTGAAGGAGAGCAGGGCAGGAGAAGGCCCAGGACACTGTCCCTGCTGCTTGCGAAGTGCGTACCACACGCATTATTACTGTGAATTACTGTGACACAAGGCCAGGTCTTCCCTGGTCCTGGATCCCCCCACCTGCAACATTATTTAGTCAGAAGGGTAGCCTCAGGGTTTCTGAGCAGGGGTCACAGAAGAGGCCAGTGGGTAGACATGGCCAGGAGTCAAGGCAGGACAGAAGCAGCAAGGATCGTTCAGGAAGGGCACACGTTTCATTTAAGCGAAGTCTCTGCAGCCAGGGGAAGGCACTGCTGGATAGCAGAGTTTTTCCAGGTCAAGGTAAGAATTAAGGATAAATGAGGCAGGGTAGACATGTCTACTTCCCCCACGCCTTCTAGGCTAAAGGGCACCTTAGAGACCTTCGGTCGCTCTGAGAAAACTGACTTAGGAAGAAGAATGAGCTTCCCATGTTCACGCAGGTCTCATTCTGGACCCTGATTGATCAGATTTCTAAGTCCCACAGCTATGTGCAGCGAGGACGATTCTTTCCAACCTTTCTCTCCACTCCATACCTCACTCTGATCTCGGGGACCCTGCACGTGAGTGTGAGTGTGTTTTCTGACCACAAATAAAAGGCCAGAAATGGTCACTCCATGCTAGAGGCTGCTCCTCCACATCGAGTTAAGAGTGTGGTTGGTGCCTTTCAGAGAGCAGAAACCAGCTGCCATCTCCTCCCCAGCCTTCCATGCCCGGGCAAAGTTCTCAGGCAAGCATGGGAATGGTGGTGGTGGTGGGGGGGAGCAGGGCAGCACCTGGGACAAGGAGAACCACCGATCATCCCCATCTCCCCCTCCATCCTGGCGCCAGAGAGCTTGTCCTCACTCCGGGCGGAGGTTGTCTGGGGCTGGGTTAAGCAAAGATCTGTATGATGTGTAGGAATGCACATCACAGCGAGCCTCCACATTACCTTCTCTCAGGTGCTTCGTCCAGGAGACCTCAGCACCTATTTTGCAGGGGTCCCCAAGCCCCTCACTTGATTTAGCCAGTAGCCCCCACTGCGCAGTCCAGACCGAAAGCGAAAGCACCTTGGAGCAGCTTCCCTTCGACGCTTCCAGCTCGAGTCGAAAGCTCGCACCTTCTCACCAGCTTCGCCTGCGGATCCCTCCACCCACAGACCCCTGGACACCACGCTTCTGAGCAGGGATACCCTACGTTCACTGTGCAGCGCAAGAGCTGGGCACTATAAGCTTCCTAAGTCTCTTAGCCTCTTGGTTCACTTCCCAGAGCTTTAGGGGTCCCTGGTCACTCCACACGCTGACTCTCACCCCCAGACCCATTACCCCGGTGTGGACTTCTCCCGTCTGGAATGAGCCGGCGGTAGGTGCTCCTGCCCGCAGCATCTTAGCAGAGCGGAGCTCGGCTTTCCAGTCAGCAGCAGCGTGCGGCGGCGCAGGCAACTTGCAGCCTGTGGCCCCGCCCCGTCATCGCGCAAGGGGCGTGTCGTTCTATCAGGCATTTGGCGCCCACAGCCAACCTGAGCCGAGCAGATCTGCCCAGAGACAGGTGACGACAGAGGGTCCCGCCCTCAAGCTGGGGCGGGGCCTGGGATGGGAAAATTCACGCGAGCAAGCGAAGAAGGCTGGGGAAGGAGAGGAGAATGTGAGTCGCGGAGAAGAACTGGGGTACTAGGCAGAACTCTAACTCCGACTTCAGCGGCTGCTTCCACAACAGCCTGGGCAAGCCAGTCTCAGAAGGGGGCGTGTCTAGTGATTCGGCGGCAGCTTTCGGTTTCTTCTTCCTCTAAACGTTGGCACTTCCAGCCAGCGCCACCAGCTCGAGCGGGTTCCCGGGACTTTCCGCGCACGCCCTCGGACCCGCCCTTCTTCCCTCCCCACGGAGACTCCAGAGCAGCGAAGACGCGGAGAGTCCCGGGCTAGGACCAGACTCTGGACAGCGAATTCTCCATGGCTGCGCACGCCTGGCTGGCGGCAGCCCTGCTGCTGCTGGTGGACTGGCTGCTGCTGCGGCCCGTGCTCCCGGGAATCTTCTCCCTGTTGGTTCCCGAGGTGCCGCTGCTCCGGGTCTGGGCGGTGGGCCTGAGCCGCTGGGCCATTCTGGGACTAGGGGTCCGCGGGGTCCTCGGGAAAACCGCGGGAGCCCATGGCTGGCTGGCTGCTTTGCAGCCGCTTGTGGCGGCGCTGGGTTTGGCCCTGCCTGGACTTGCCTTGTTCCGAGAGCTGGCCGCCTGGGGAGCACTCCGGGAGGGTGACAGCGCTGGATTACTGCACTGGAACAGTCGTCCAGATGCCTTCGCTATCAGTTATGTGGCAGCATTGCCCGCAGCCGCCCTGTGGCACAAGTTGGGGAGCCTCTGGGCGCCCAGTGGCCACAGGGGCGCTGGAGACATGCTGTGTCGGATGCTAGGCTTCCTGGGCTCCAAGAAGCGGCGTCTCTACTTGGTTCTGGTTCTCTTGATCCTCTCCTGCCTTGGTAAGGGAGACTCGTGGCGAAAGAGCAGGCCGTAGGGGACAGGGCAGGATTCCAGGACAATGGGCAGAAAGGAAGAATAAAGTGGTCCCGGGAAGCGTCAGAGCCACTAAGGAGGCAACTTAGGCGGAAAGAGAAGGACCCAGACCCGAGAAGGGGTCCTGACAAGGGCATTGGGGAGCCGAACGTCACATCATGGCCGTAGCGTGAGGGCTTCTTTCCACACTGCCATCTGCCATCTTTTCTCTTCTCTTCTCTCCTTTCCTTTCCTTTTCTTTCCTCTTTGAGATAGGGTCTTTCTTTGTAGCTCTGGCTGTCCTAGAACTCACTATGTAACCCAGGCTGGCCTCAACCCAGAGAGATCTGCTGGCCTCTACCTTGAGTGCTGGGATTAACAGCCTGCGCCCCAAGCCCTGCTAACCGCCATCTTTCTTAAGTAGCCCTTGAGAAGTTTGATGTAGGCTTGGGTGGGCGAGCTCAGCTTTCTGGACAGCGGTGAAGGGAGAGGGGCAGGAGTGGGGGGTGGTTCGCTCATAATGTCTGTGACTGAGGTGTCTCCCCTCTCTCCAGGGGAAATGGCCATTCCCTTCTTCACGGGCCGCATCACTGACTGGATTCTTCAGGATAAGACAGCTCCTAGCTTCAGCCGCAACATTTGGCTTATGTCCGTTCTCACCATAGCCAGGTGTGGGGGATGGGAGCAGGGATCCTGGAGCAGAGGGGACTGGATGTTGGGACTGTTAAGTTACACTTCTGTGGGTAGCTGGGACTCTGTCTCAGGAAGGAGATAGCTGATCCTCCTGTGTCTCTGACTCTCTAGTACAGCGCTGGAGTTTTCAAGTGATGGAATCTACAACTTCACCATGGGCCACATGCATAACCGTGTGCATGGAGAGGTGTTTCGGGCCGTCCTTCGCCAGGAGACAGGGTTTTTCCTGAAGAACCCAGCAGGTCTCTCACGAAACCTTCTCACTTGTATAATATAATCTCTCTATCGCCACACACGCTCTTGACTGCTCCTTCCGCCCCCAAAACATGCATACACACATGCCCAGGTGAATCCCCAGCACCGTACGAGTGGGGTGTGGTAATTCCAACACTTGGGGGACTGAGGCAGGAGCTACAGGTTGAAGTTCAAAGTCTTTCAGCTACATAGTCAATCTAGGGCCAGCCTAGGCTACACGGGATCCTGCCTCTAAATCCAAGACTTCTTGTAGGTTAAGGCAAAAGCTCTACCAACTGAGTGACCCCCCTTCCCAAGCCTTCTTATTCGTGGTATATCTCAAATGTAGCAAAACATTGTCTTTTTTTGCTCTAAGAAAAACAGTATTTGCATTCAAAATTCCCCATTGACAGAAAAGGCAGACTTAGAGCCCTGGAAAGCCAGAGACGCTCAACTCCAACTGCCTCATTTAAAATGGAAGAAACTGAATTCTGGACACTAGATGCTGAAGCCTACCCAGGCCGACGCACTGGGGTTAGACCCGAGGGTCTCCATTTCCTGAAGGACCCTGGCCTGCCTCCTGGCTGCTGCCTCCCTTCTCCCCATGGCTACTGGAGTGCCAGTGGCAGGGAACGGACCAGAGTTACAGTGTCTGAGGAGCTGAGAGCTTTCAGGGAATCGGAAGTTCATTTTACATTAGCTTTATTTGTATTTTTATTGTCTTAGACAGGGTCTTACTGTCTAGGCCTTGGCTGGCCTAGAATTCGCCAGCTAGATCAGATTACCCTTTGCTGCCTCTGCCCCCAGACTGTTGGGACTAAAGGTGTGTGCCACCACACCCAGCTACAACTCCTTTACAGCCAAGCACAGGCCTACCAGATCTTTCTTTTCCCCTGCATTGGAGTTCCTGCAGCTCCCCAACCCCCTACCCCTGGCAGCCCCCTCAGGATGGTGCTGACTTGCCTACCCGGTCCTCCCCACCCCCGACTGTCAGCTCCTCTCTCTCTGTGAACCACTTGCTCACTGACTCTCTCGTTCCCTATCTGGGCAGGTTCCATCACATCTCGGGTGACCAAGGACACAGCCAACGTGTGCGAGTCCATTAGTGAGGAGCTGAACCTGCTGCTGTGGTACCTGGGGCGAGCCCTGTGCCTCCTGGCGTTCATGTTTTGGGGGTCACCGTACCTCACTCTGGTCACCCTGATCACGCTGCCCCTGCTTTTCCTTTTGCCTAAGAAGCTTGGGAAGGTGCACCAGGTACGCTCCCAGGCCCCGGAGCCTGCGCTCCGTTTCTCCTAGACTACTTTCAGTGTGGTTTCCACTCCTCCGCCATCCTCAGCCTCTGTCCTGTGACCACTGCCCCACACTGCCCTGCACCCACATCTGTGTACTCTTGTCTAAATTTTGGTCATGATCTGTCCTTACGAATAGGATCCAGGCTGGAGAGACAGCTCAGGGTTCAGAGGGCTGACTTCCTCCAGGGGGCCTGAGTTTGGTTCCCAGTGCCCACACCAGGCCAATCTATACACATGACACACACACACACAGACACACACACAACAGACACATACACACACACAGACACACACAGACACACAGACACACACAGACACACACACACACACAGACACACAGAGACACACACACAGAGACACACACACACAGACACACACAGACACACAGACACACACAGACACACACACACACACAGACACACAGAGACACACACACACAGACACACACAGACACACACAGACACACACACACAGAGACACATACACACACAGACACACACAGACACACAGACACACACAGACACACAGACACACACACACAGAGACACACACAGACACACACAGACACACAGACACACACACAGAGACACACAGAGACACACACACAGACACACACAGACACACAGACACACACAGACACACAGACACACACAGACACACACACACAGACACACAGAGACACACACACAGAGACACACACACACAGACACACACAGACACACACAGACACACACACACAGAGACACATACACACACAGACACACACAGACACACAGACACACACAGACACACACACACACAGAGACACACACAGACACACACACACAGACACACACACACACACACACACACACACACACGATAGAATAAATCTTACAAAAACTGGATTCATTTCCTCCACACGTCTTCTGCCTAGAAGTATGGCTGTAGCCCTTTCTCTTCCCTCTGTCCCTCTGACTCTTGACTTAAGTTCCCCGTGGGTAATGTAGGTGCACCCATTTATTCTCATTTGCACACCCCGTGTGGTGTCTCTGGACCTTGTCTCCCTTAGTCCCTGGCAGTGAAGGTGCAGGAGTCCCTAGCGAAGTCCACCCAGGTGGCCCTCGAGGCCCTGTCGGCGATGCCTACCGTACGGAGCTTTGCCAACGAGGAGGGAGAGGCCCAGAAGTTCAGGCAGAAGTTGGAGGAAATGAAGCCGCTAAACAAGAAGGAGGCCCTGGCTTACGTCGCTGAAGTCTGGACCACGAGTGTGAGTACTGGGAGATGGATGCCCACTCCCTTGTGTGATGCCCACTCCTCCCTTGTGTGATGCCCACTCCCTCGTGTGATGCCCACTCCTCCCTCGTGTGATGCCCACTCCCTTGTGTGAACACTCTTGGCTCTGCTGTTTCCCAACCCTCCTGCTCCTCCTCCGGTGGGGGGCGGTTGCCTCAGAGTTCTCCATCTCTCCACTCTCTGTCCTTAATTCTCTCAGTGTTTTGTGGTGCTAAGAACTGATCTTCCACATCAGCACACGAAGCCCACTTGACCTGTGTGTTAGGGAGACTCCACTCTCCCGGCTCGGGCCCTTCCTTGGCTTCCATCCCTGCATGGTGTGTGCTTCATGCTGCACTGTGTGGCGAGCTGGTGGGAGCCAGAAGTGACAGAGGCAGGCAGCCAGGGGCAGCTGTGATAAGGACACGCAGAGAGCTAAAGCGGGAACCAGAGATTCCAGGCTCCTTTCTGCCACCAACCAGTTCTGTATCCAGCACATGTTACCTTTTTTTCTGAGGCTGTTGCCCTGTTTTGAAAAATGGGAATAAAACACCATATGGTGGTTCACATCTGTAATCCCAGGACTCAAGCTGAGGCAGGAGGATTGCTGTGAGTTTCCAGCCATCATGAGTACGATGTGAGACTTGTCTCAGTAAAAGGGGCAGGGCAGTGAGATGGCTCAGGAGGTAAGGGTCCCTGCTCTCATGCTGCCAGGCCTGGGGACCTGAGATCCGGCTCTGGAACCGAGTCCTCAAAGCTGTCTTCTGACTTCCACAAGGTGCACTGTAGTGCCTGCTCACACACAAAAATAAATAAAATAAAGTAGTAAGAAGTAATAATAATAATAATAATAATAATAATAAACAGCAGCAAGAAAGGTATAACATAACCTCCTTTCCAGAGGCTCTTGATGGGAGCCGAGGTGTGGTGTTTACCTTTGTAACACAGAGTGGAGATGGCTCAGCTGTTAAGGACGCAGACTGCTCTTCCTGGTGACCAGCACTTATGTAGAGCAGCTCACAGCTGCCTGCAGCTGTAGCTCCTGGGGTTCTGACGCCCTCTTCTGACCTCCGTGCATGCGCCCGCAGACAGACAGACCTGCAGACAAAAACAGACGCGCGCGCACACAGACATATAACTTAGAATTATAAAAAATAAATCTTTTTTAAAACGAGTCAAATGTTCCTCAAACAAGGAGACGGAGGCGATGGTGAGGACTTGGAGGATGTGAGCTGTGTTTTGAGTCTGAACTTGACCCCGCCTTCTCCTCTGTCTCTCAGATCTGGGAGAAAGGACCTCCCACGTGACCATTGCAGTCCGGTTTATCCCACGGTTTCCCTGTAGGTGTCGGGGATGCTGCTGAAGGTGGGGATCCTGTACCTCGGCGGGCAGCTGGTGCTCAGAGGGGCTGTCAGCAGCGGCAGCCTGGTCTCGTTCGTTCTCTACCAGCTTCAGTTCACCAGCGCCGTCCAGGTGAGCCCCGCCCCCGCCGAGCCTCGGCCTGCGCTTTGCCGCCTCTGACCTCCGCGCTGTGTCTGCCTCTTCACTGAATGCTGTCGAGCAGGTTAGACGGCCCACCTGCTTTCGTGGTCCACCCCAGCCTCACCCACACCCCGCTCTGCCATGCAGGTCCTGCTGTCCATCTATCCCTCCATGCAGAAGGCTGTGGGCTCCTCGGAGAAAATATTCGAATACCTGGACCGGACTCCTTGCTCTCCACTCAGTGGCTCGTTGGCACCCGTAAACATGGAGGGCCTCGTGGAGTTCCAAGATGTCTCCTTTGCCTACCCAAACCATCCCAACGTCCAGGTGCTTCAGGTACCGTCCATCCATCCCTTCCACCTCTTGCGTTTCCTCACCAGTGACCCAGGCCCTCCCCTCAAAGGTAACAATGAGAACCGTGTCTTTGTGACCAAAGAACCAGCTTGGTCTTGCAATAATACAGGGAGAGGAGGCCTCAAGGAGAGGCTTCTGGGGCTCAGGATGGCTCGGTGGCCAAGAGCGTGTGCTGCTCTTGCAGAGGACCCCAGTTCCCAGAACTCACGCAGTCGGTCGCTCACAACCACCTGCTCCTGTTCCAGGGGATCCTGTGACCTCTCTTGACATCTGTGGGTACAAGGCATGAATGTGGCATTCATATCTACTCATACACATAAAAGTAAATCTAAAAGAAAATATTTTAAAAGATAAATCTCCTCTAACAAAGGAATTAGCCACATGTGGCTCCAGCTGCCGCTGTGAGCAGACTAGATTTCTGCTTCTGGGAGGGAACGTTCACCCTCTGCGCTCCGCTTTGACTTCCTGGTGATGCTTCTTGCTCATTCCCACGCCCCAGACCCCCTCTCTTCTCCTTCGATGCCTCCGAGAAGTCTGTGGACAGAGGGTAGGGATTGCTGTGTATTCCGTCTTCCTCCTGGGTGAGATGTCATGTCACACCCTGAGCGACAGAGGCTTTTACCGTGTGCTTCTCTGGCCTCCAGGGGCTGACGTTCACCCTGCACCCTGGAAAGGTGACAGCGTTGGTGGGACCCAATGGCTCGGGGAAGAGCACCGTGGCCGCCCTGCTGCAGAACCTGTACCAGCCCAGCGGGGGCCAGCTGCTGCTGGACGGCCAGCCCCTGGCGGAGTATGAGCACCACTACCTGCACCGCCAGGTGGGCAAGAAGGAGGTGTGGGGGAGGGGAGGAGGTCCAGCCAAGGGAAAATTTCCATGAGAACTGTGGCAGGGAGTTAGGGGACGCAAGCAGCCAGTCGGGGCTGTGTGCAGGACACACACACACAACTGTGTGGTACGCACTGGGGCTGTGTGCAGAAGGACACACGACTGTGTGGCACGCACCAGGCTGTGACTCTTGAGTCCCTAGACAATGACACTTCTGTGCTTCTTGCCGGTGGCTCTTCCCATTTCACCTCAGGTGGCCGCGGTGGGACAAGAACCGCTGCTATTTGGAAGAAGTTTTCGAGAAAACATTGCCTATGGCCTGAACTGGACTCCAACCATGGAGGAAATCAGAGCTGTGGCCATGGAGTCTGGAGCCCACGATTTCATCTCTGGGTTCCCTCAGGGCTATGACACAGGTATCTGCGTGCTCACATCCCCACGCCACCAATCCTGCCTTGGTTGTTCAGTCCCTCCCGCCCCTTGGATGTCAGTTTGTAGCTGAAACTCTTGTTTCTAAGATTCTCATCCTCAGGACTCCATCAGCCTTCAGAGGGCCTCCCTTTCCAGCTGCCTCTGACAGTTGTGTCCACGCCCTTGTGTGGGTGTGTGTGAAAGAGTGTGTATGTGTGTGTATGTGAGTATGTATGTGTGCCTGTGTATGTGTGTATCATATCCTGAGGGAATGTATGTGTGTGTATGTGTGTATATGTGTGCGTGTGTGTATGTGTGTATGAGTGTGTATACCTGTGTGCATGCGTATGTGTGTATGTGAGTGTGAATGTATATGTGAGTGTGTATGTGTGTATGGGAGTGTGTATGTTTGTGTATGTGGGTATGTATATGTGTTTGTGAGTGTGTATGTGTGTATGTATGTCTGTATGTGTGTGTCTGTGTATGTGAGTATGTATGTGAGTATGTCTGTGTGTGTATATGTGTAAATGTATGTGAGTGTCTGTGTGTGTGTCTGTGTGTGTATGTGTGCCTACATGAATGTGTATGTACGTATGTATATATGTGAGTGTGTCCATGTTTGTCAAATATGTGTGTATGTGTGAGTATGAGTGTATGTGTGTGTATGTGTGTGTGTGTCTGTGTATGTGAGTGTGCATATGTGCCTGTGTGAGTATGTATGTTTGTGTCTGTGTGTGTATTTATGTGTGTATGTATGTGAGTCTATATGTGTGTGACTGTGTATGTATGTGTGTGTCTGTGTATGTGAATGTGTGTATATGTGTATGTACACACATATCTACAACTCAGCTGGACTCTTGTCTCTGCAGAGGTAGGAGAGACTGGGAACCAGCTGTCAGGAGGTCAGCGACAGGCAGTGGCCTTGGCCCGAGCCCTGATCCGGAAGCCACGCCTGCTCATCTTGGATGATGCCACCAGTGCCCTGGATGCAGGCAACCAGCTGCGGGTAAGGCTCTGGCTCTCTCGCTTTGTCTTTCTGAGCCATCTTGCTATGTGGTCTTGGCTGGCTTGGACCTCACTTTGGAGACCATGCAGACCTCAGACCCTTGGTAGACTTCCTGCTGCTTCCTCCGGAGGGCGGGGTCACCCTGTGATGTCATGTCCTGAAGTCTCATCCGTGGGAGCTTTGCGACTGGTACTCACCCCGTGTTAGTCACACCAACAATGTAAGTGTTCACACTGCCCTTGGAACTCTGGGCTCCCATCAGCTCCCTCCAGGACACGGGAACCAGCGGACAGCGCTCCTGTCCTAACAGTCCGCAGGCTAAGCTTGCTTCGTGGCTCAGACGTTCTATGCCGCCCTTTGTACGAGTTTGCCCACCAGAGTCCTTTGCTGTGCTTATTCTGTAGATGGCAAAATAGAGGCTAAGAGAGGTTGGTTAACCTTCTAAAAGTCACACAGCTTTTGAACAGTGGAGTCTGGGTCCAGATCCAAAGCATCCAAGTCCTCATGTTCTTTGTTACTGTTACACTTTAAAAAGAATTAAGATTAATTTATTTTATGTGTTTTGCCTGAATGTATGTATGTACCTAGTGTCAGAAGAGGGTGTGGCTCCCCTGGACCTGGAGGTGTGAATGGCTGTGAGCCGCCATGTGGGTGTGGGAACTCAAGCCCTGACCCTCTGGAAGAAAAGAGCCGCCAGTGCAGTTAACTCCTGAGCCGTCTCTCCAGCCCCTGCACTGCATTTCTTTAAGTTGAAAATAAAAACTCTCAAGTTTAGTGGCTGGAGGGATGGCTCAGCAGTTAAGATCATCAGTTTTAGGAGCATTAGCTGCTCTTCCAGAGGACCTGGGTTCAATTCCCAGCACCCACGTGGCAGCTCACAACTGTCTGCAACTCCAGTTCCAGGGTTTCTGACACCCTCACACAAGCAAAAACTAATGAACATAAAATAAAAATAATTGATAAAAAGTTTCTCAGTTAACTAGTGAATTATTAAAAATATATATGACATAGGTGACCTGTGGGGTGGGTCCTGGGGGGGTGAGGAGGAGGGACTGGGAAGAGAGGAGGACGAGGAGACAGCAGCTGGGATGTAATAATATGGGAGGAGAATAATTTTCTTTTAAAGTTTCCCAGCTTATGGGTAGAGATGAGAGTCTATTCAGTCCCCTCCCCCCACCCTCTCCCCCTCCCCCGTGCTTCTGCTTTTCTGAGTTCTTGTACCTCTTCTTGAGAAGACACCTTAACAACTCAGAGGTTTGGAGAGGCACTCCAGCCCAGGGATCTCGGCATCCTTGGGCAGTGACGATGTGTCCCCGCCTTGGACGCACAGGGGCCTCCTGGGCGGAGAGGCCTCGACTGTAAGGTCTGTGTGTTTCTGCAGGTCCAGAGGCTCCTGTACGAGAACCCGGAGTGGGCGTCTCGGACAGTTCTTCTCATCACCCAGCAGCTCAGCCTGGCAGAGCAGGCCCACCTCATCCTCTTTCTCAAAGAAGGCTCTGTCTGCGAGCAGGGCACCCACCTGCAGCTCATGGAGAGAGGAGGGTGCTACCGGGCCATGGTGGAGGCTCTTACAGCGCCTTCAGAGTGACGGGCCTCCGGACTGCACACTGCGCGCTACCCCCTCCTGTGCTCTGCACTGTGTGGCAGAGAACCTGGGAGAGAAGATATTACCACACCCACGGAGACAGTGGAGGAGCGGAGGTGTTCGTTAAGGGAGAAAATGTAACCCCTAGGAGAAGCCCGGAATTTACCACGAATGTCATGACCCGCTCCCTATTAGATGGTTTGAGGTACTCCAGGCTAATACTGAGCTGCTAATCCTGTCTCCACCCTCCTGGTGCTGAGCTTGTATCACAGAGGCATGAACACACAAACCTGGTTTATGTGGTGTTGGGATAGAATGAGAAGAAAAGCCCAAAATGTACAGAGAGAAAGGACAGGCAGCTTGCAGTTACCCAAAGGCACGGGCTGGCCCATGGGTGCTCTGCGGGCTCTTGATATTTATAATAAAACTGATGTTTTGTACGGTGGCTTCTCCTGTTTCTTAACTCCCACAAACTGCTCGCTGAATTCGCCAGCACCCTCACCCCACCCCCAGCCCAGTGTCCCGTTCTTTGGAATTCTGGGGGTTTTTCTCCTGTTTTTTTTTTTTTTTGATTGTTTGTTTGTTTGTTTTGCTTTTTGTTTTTGGATCTGGTTTTTGTCAAGACAGGGTTTCTCTGTGTAGCCCTGGCTGTCCTGGAACTCACTCTGTAGACCAGGCTGGCCTCGAACTCAGAAACCCGCCTGCCTCTGCCTCCCAGAGTGCTGGGATTACAGGTGTGCGTCACCACCGCTTGGCTTGGATTTTTTTTGTTTTTGTTTTTAAGGATTTTATTTTATTTTATTTTATTTTAATTTATTTTATTTTAATTTATTTTATTTTATATGAGTACACTGTAGCTGTCTTCAGACACCAGAAGAAGGCATCAGATCCCATCACAGATGGTTGTGAGCCACCATGTGGTTGCTGGGAATTGAACTCAGGACCTCTGGAAGAGCAATCAGTGTTCTTAACCCCTGAGCCATCTCTCCATCCCCTAGAATTCTGTTTCCTTGCTGGGTCCGTCATCTTTTATTTCCTTGGACTCTCATTTCTCTTTCCTAACCACCCACCGACTCCTAGTGCGGAGCAGTACCGGGCGGCAGCCCCTCCCTCTCCGCACCCCAAGACATCAGCAACTGCAACTTAGAGTCCTTCTCTTTCTCGCTGAGGCTAGAGGAAGCGCGACAGCGCAGCGGGTGGCGACCCAGAATGCCACACTGGATAACCTCGCCTGCTCAGATTTCTTTCTGGACCGCTCACCTCCTCAGCGGCACACACCGAGGATTAGCCAGGAAATCTCTTCCTTGCAGCCGGTGTGTGACGTCATCAGTTGCTGGGCAGATAAGGTCCGCAGAGGTTGCAGAGAGAGGTGGGGTTTAGGATTCAAGGAAGGAGCGCTCAGCCTGGACTTGCTCGACTTGAGCAGCCCTGGGCAAAAGGGTGCGTCCTCGTGGGTGGCCTCAGGGTGGTTTGACTGTTGAACCGAGAGTGGCATGGAAAGACCCGAACTGCGCCCTCTCCTTGGTTCGTCCTTCCCTACTTTTTCCTGGTCGTCCCAGGACCTAAAGAGCCCTCCCCCCCCCCCCCCAGTGCATCCACTTACCGCATTTTCCAGTTTCTATAAAATGATGCTCGTTTGAGCGCTGCCCCCATCCCCAGGACTGTGAATCTGCTTAATGCTCCTCTCAGGTTCCAACTTCCTAGAGCACCTCTTTGGCCAGTCCTCCGCTGTTCCCAGAAGATGCCCTCCCCCGCCCCGCCTGTGGGTCTTGATGCACCCCAATGTTAGCCGGCCTCCGAAGGCGCACCTCTTCTTCCATCCCACAGCCCGTTCTCTAGCTGGTTTCACCGACGTGGCAGCAGGAAAACTCGTCCCCAACACATTTTTGAGTTCACACACCCATTGACTGGGCTCTCCTCGGAAAGGGCAGGGGGTGGGGGTGGGGGGCCGGTTCCCTCCCCTTGGTACTGTGGCTTTCGCTTTCACTTCCTTGTCGGAGAGTCGACGGATCTCCGGGGCTAAGTGGTCATGGCGTTACTGGATCTGTGCGGTGCAGCTCGGGGGCAGCGGCCCGAGTGGGCTGCCCAGGATGCGGGAAGCGGGTGCCGCTCGGACCCGGCACACTACAGTTTCTCCGTGCAAGCTCCGGAGCTCGCACTTCCCCGGGGAATGCAGGTGAGGACTGTAGGGCGTTCCAGAGAGGTGCGGTGGTGATGGTGGTGGTGGTGGGGGGGGGGGGGCACAGAGGGAGGAGCGTCTGCCAGGGGCTGAGGGGGTGAGGAAGCCTGGGGGGGGGCGCGTCCAGGACAGCATGATTCAGGCTAGCCCTGAAGAACCAACGTGGAGATTAAGGCATGGGAAGGCAAGGGTGGGGGTGGGGTGGGAGGTGGGGGGGTGAGAGAAAGGGTGGGGGAGGGACAGAAGGAGAGAGTCCGGCAAGAGACTGAGAAGATGGTTGGTGCCCATCCCAAGACACCGTGCACGAATCACCATGCCTTCACAGACCCGCCACTAACTACCACGGGGGCTGCACAGTTGTCTTGGAAGACCTATGAACTTGGGTGGCTAACTTGGCCTCAGCAACCTGCCCTGTGTGTCCTAGGGCATATTAGCCGGCTTAGGCCTCAGCCTCTCTGCTGTAAAATGAGAATAAGTCATTAAAATGTGCTTCCCGAGAACCGAAGGAGCCACGGGTCAGGAAACACCTTGAAGTCGGCTACCATGACCTTTGTTCCCGCGTGCTGGGAAGCAGAAAGCTGGTGGGCTTGAATCCAGTTCCCCTTCTTCGGAGCTGTTGCCACCTGGAGTCTGCAGACCCCTCCTCACCCTGACGCCCTGCCAGAGCCTCCTAGCACTAAGGTGCGCCTCTGCCCCTTGCCTTTGTTAGCCCACTGCGTTCCTGAGGGCCTTTGGTGGTGACCAGGAAAGGAATGTTCAGATTGAGATGGCCCACGGCACAACCACACTAGCCTTCAAGTTCCAGCATGGAGTCATCGTGGCCGTGGACTCGAGGGCGACGGCAGGGAGTTACATTTGTGAGTATGTGCTCTAGGAGTCTGACTGCTGGAGCAGTTCGGAAGGCCTGCACCGGAAGTTCAGACAGAGCGGGCATTGCGCTAGAGCCGGGTGGGGGGAGGGTGGGGGTGGGGTGGTTGGGAGGAAAGGAGGTGGGCTCATTTATTTGATCTCAAAACTCTTCCAGCCTCCAAAAGGATGAACAAGGTGATCGAGATTAACCCTTACCTGCTTGGCACCATGTCCGGTTGTGCAGCCGACTGTCAGTACTGGGAGAGGCTGTTGGCCAAGGAGTGCAGGTGGGTGGATTTTACCGTCTCATTTGTTCTGCCCCTCTCCCTGCCCCCCACCATGTCACTCACACCCACCCGGGGATCCATTTTAGCAACCATAAGGGATTTTTTTTAAGCCTTTGTGTGATTAAAAATCTCCCAAATCCTAGCCCATGCCCCTGCTTATTAACCAGATAATCTGGCAGTTATTGGTGTCATCGGCCGGGCTTTTAAAATGTGGTTCAGAGATTTTAAATTCCCAAAATCTCCTTTATTCTCACGTCACACAAGTTCATACCTTCCAAGCACTCATCTCCACAGTCCCTTCTCCCTCACTCTATGGGAGAGAATGAAGACTGCTTGCCCGCCACCCCTGAGGCCCCCTCCCCACACAGGCTGCACCCCTGAGGCCTCCCCCCTCCCCGCACAGGCTGCACCCCTGAGGCCTCCCCCCTCCCCACACAGCTGCACCCCTGAGGCCTCCCCATTCCCCGCACAGGCTGTACCCCTGAGGCCCCCTCCCCGCACAGGCTGCACCCCTGAGGCCTCCCCCTTCCCCTCACAGGCTGTACTATCTGCGGAATGGGGAGCGCATCTCCGTGTCTGCGGCCTCCAAGCTGCTTTCGAACATGATGCTGCA
This sequence comes from Apodemus sylvaticus, assembly GCF_947179515.1. Lineage (NCBI taxonomy): Eukaryota > Metazoa > Chordata > Mammalia > Rodentia > Muridae > Apodemus > Apodemus sylvaticus. The sequence goes on from NC_067490.1 coordinate 2,361,298, forward strand.
GTACCGGGGTATGGGCCTCTCCATGGGCAGCATGATCTGTGGCTGGGACAAGAAGGTGGGTAGCCTGTTCCTGTGTTCATTCCTCCCCCGCACGCCGCACCCCCGTGAGAGGTCAGAGGGTCAGGAGAGGTCAGAGGTCTCCTACCCATCAACCCCCCCCCCCCCCCCACACACACACGCTTGGTCCAGGTTTCGGTGTTTACCAAAGTGTGCTCTCTTTTGTTTTGCTTTTCATAAACACGTTGTCACAGGTTTTTAAAAAGATTTATTTATTTTATGTATGTGAGTACACTGCAGCTGTCTTCAGACGCACCAGAAGAGGCCATCAGATCTCATCACAGATGGCTGTGAGCCACCGTGTAGTTACTGGGAATTGAACTCAGGACCTCTGAAAGAGCAGTCAGTGTTCTTAACCACTGAGCCATCTCTCCAGTTTCCTAAAATGTGCTGTCTTTTTTTTTTTTTTAAAGATTTATTTATTATATGTAAGTACACTGTAGCTGTCTTCAGACACTCCAGAAGAGGGCGTTAGATCCCATTACAGAGGGTTGTGAGCCACCATGTGGTTGCTGGGAATTGAACTCAGGACCTCTGGAAGAGCAGTCGGTGCTCTTAACCGCTGAGCCATCTCTCCAGTCCCTAAAATGTGCTGTCTTAACTCAAATGTTTCTACGATAGTGTCACTATGTTGCCCGCTCTCCACAAGTCATACTTTCATCTTTATATGATCAATAAACCATTTCCAAGTTCAACTCCGAATGGTTCCCCACCCTCTAGGGACCAGGACTTTACTATGTAGATGACAATGGGACTCGGCTCTCGGGACAGATGTTTTCCACCGGCAGCGGGAACACGTATGCCTATGGGGTGATGGACAGCGGTTACCGGCAGGACCTCAGACCTGAAGAGGCTTACGACCTTGCCCGCAGAGCTATCTCTTATGCTACGCACAGAGACAACTATTCTGGAGGAGTTGTCAACAGTAAGAGACCAGTGCTCCCCACAACACCTGGGAGACCAGTGCTCCCCACAACACCTGGGAGACCAGTGCTCCCCACAACACCTGGGAGAAGGGGGGAGCTTAGATTGGAAGACTCTGGGGGAGATGAGTCGGAGATTGTCAGATCTGAGAACACTGAAGTCCCAGACAAACCTTTCCACTTGTGTGTGTGCACGCGTGCGTGTGCGTGTGCATGCGTGTGTGTGCACGTGCATGTGCACGTGCATGTGTGTGCGTGTGTGTGTGTGTGTGTGCGCGCACGCGCATGTGTGTGTGTGCACGTGCATGTGCGCGCGCGCGCGCGTGTGTGTGCGTGTGTGCGTGTGTGTGCGCGCGCACGCGCGCATGTGTGTGTGTGTGTGTGTATGTATGTGTTTAATGCTCATGTCAGCTGCCGCTGCTTACACCACACCACCGTGGCAGACCACGGAAGAAAGCCTGACGCCGTGTTCTTTTCTCAATCACCCACAGTGTACCACATGAAGGAAGACGGTTGGGTGAAAGTGGAGAGTTCTGACGTCAGTGACCTGCTGTACAAGTACCGAGAGGCCGCTCTGTGATGGCTGCTGGGCGGGCCTCCCCCAGCACGGGCGGCCCTGGCGAGCTGGCAGACTCAGGGGCCTGGGTCTGCTTCAGTCTTAGCAGAAGGAAGGGCCCAACCTGGGCTGGAGATGAAGCTCCGAGGCTGAGGAGACAGCCATAGTTATCCTCCCAGTGAGCACCTTGCTCCCTCTCAGTCAGCACCGTGCTCCCTCTCAGTCAGCACTGTGCTCCCTCTCAGTCAGCACTGTGCTCCCTCTCAGTCAGCACTGTGCTCACAGATACCTTCTATGTACAATAAAAGAAAAGACGGTTATAAACGTCTCTGTGTTGTGGCTGAATGGGGTCAGGCTGTGGGGACCTTTGGCGGGAGGGCAGGATAGGGAGCCAATGGGAAACCAGGCGACTCAACATTGAGAAGGCGATCACCAGGTTCTTCCTGGTCATCCTTCAGCCGCAGCTCGCATCTCTCAGGAGGACCCATCACACAGAGTGCTCAGGGCAGAGTGCTCAGGGCAGAGTAGTCAGGAGCCAGGTCAGGGGTTAGAGGACTGCGAGCCGGTTCAGTCAGGCGGGAGCCTTCTCCACCAGGGTTGGTCCTGGAGCATAGCCGCACAGCGGGACTGCTTTAACGCCCCCCCCCCCCCATCATTTGAACATCAAGTGACTCCTGGGTAATCACACTGGCATTTCTAAGGGGACTTTTGCTTTATGGGTGGTTTCAGCCGGTCCAGTCAGCTCTGCTTGTGGCTCTCTGGTGCAGGGGCATGGTGGTAAGCAGCAAGGACACTTTAGTTTCACCTCTGAGAATGGAACCTGGCGCCTCACCAGGCTCTGTGAGGACTCTTCCCTTGAGCCCAGAGGGGTGATTTCTGCAGTAAACTGGGCTCTGGGGAGGAGGCCGGTCGGACCAACCCTCTTTGATGGTGTTAGCCTCCTCTGACTGCCTCACAAGCAGCGGGCCTGGCCCTCACCCAGGCCCTCGCGGAAGGTGCGGTGTGCTGGGAAGAAAGTCTTGAGGACAAAGGGCCAGAGCCCTCTGGGTTCAAAATCTGTGAAAGGGAACCTTTGGCCTGGCGGAGGAGCGGAGGCCTTCTTGCAAGGCCTGGTTTTACCCCAGACCCCAATTCTTGAGCTTGCCTGGAAACAAACAAACAAACAAACAAACAAACAAACAAACCCTCACGCCTCTCTTCTCTTTCCCCCTCCGTCCTTCCCTCGTCTCCGTCCTTTTTTCCAGAGCAATTCGAGGTGGGACACCTGTGTGGTCCTCTGACTGGGAGAGGACCTAAAGCCTCTCCTCCTCCATTTCCCTCCCTCCCTCCTCCTCCCTTCACGACTATTTGCTTCCCTCTGTCTTCCTCCTCTTCCTCCTCCTCCTCCTTCTCTTTCTCCTCCTCGTCCTCGTCCTCCTCGTCCTCGTCCTCCTCGTCCTCCTCGTCCTCGTCCTCCTCGTCCTCCTCGTCCTCCTCGTCCTCGTCCTCGTCCTCCTCCTCCTCCTCCTCCTCCTCCTCCTCCTCCTCCTCCTCCTCCTCCTCCTCCTCCTCCTCCTCCTCCTCCTCCTCCTCCTCCTTCCCCTTCTCCTTCCTCAAACCCACTGGACAGCGCCTCCAGGGCTCAGGCTCCTGTTCTCTGAACGTATTCCCTCTAAGCCTCCTTGCGGACCCGGGCGCTCACCCACCCGCAGATTGACAGGCGCCATCTGCTGGCGGCTGCGCGCAGCACCGCGACCAGGGCGGCGAAGTGAAAGCGAAACCGCGGACCCGCGCGCTCGCCGCGAGGGCGTCGCGGCCACCCAGGCCGTCCAGTTTGGGAAGAGGCTCTCCTGAGCTGCCGCTCCGCAGCCGCAGGTGAGTTCTTCTGGATAGAACCCGAGCGCCAGCAGGAGTGCGGTCCATTCCCAAACCCTGCTGTCCCCATCCCGCTCCCCACTCCTCGTCCCCTGTCTTGGGTCTTTTGCCTCTCACTGCCTGCCCCGCGTCCTCTGCCCCGCGCTCCCGCCACACCCAGTGTCCCAGGTTCCCTGCCCCTCAGCCCTTGCCCGAGGTCCTCCGCCCCACTCCCTTGCCCCGCGTCCCGGGTCTTCCGTCGGGCGCCCCTGCTCCGAGCCGCCTGTCCCAAGCCCTGTACGCTCCCCGCCTCCCGCCCCTGCACCGGGTCTCCCGGCTCCCAGGACCCGGGGCGTCGGGGAGGTGCGTCGAGGACTGAGTCTTCTTGGCTAACACCCACAAGCTTCGGGGAGACAGACGCGGCGGCAGCAGACCTCCCCACCCCACCCCGTGTGTGTGTCCGTGTGTCCGTGTGTCCGTGTGTCCGTGTGTCCGTGTGTCTGTGTGTCCGTGTGTCCGTGTGTCTGTGTGTGTGAATGGTGCGGCCTTCCCTGCTCCTCCAGGCAGGCAGCATGCCATCGATGCCAGGGGAGACTTGACTAGGAGGGCACCTCTCCGGGCGAGCAAGACCCTCGGCGTGCATTTGGGGCAGGAGGCCGGTGACCAGGGCTGGAGCTCCACAGCCCTAATTTCTCCCTTTCTTCCGCAGACCCCACCATGGCGCTGTCCTACCTGAGGCCCTGGGCCTCTCTGCTCCTGGCGGACGTGGCTTTTCTCGGGCTGCTACAAGGCTCTCTGGGGACTCTGCTTCCCCCGGGGCTGCCAGGACTCTGGCTGGAGGGCGCCCTGCGACTCGGGGTGCTGTGGGCACTGCTAAAAGTGGGAGGCTTGCGGGGGCTCGTGGGGCCCCTCGTGCCCCTGCTCTGCCTGGCCACTCCCGCGTTGTTCTCGCTGAGAGCCCTGGCGGGAGGCCCCGTGGGCTCCTCGGCCGTCCGAGTGGCCTCTGCCTCCTGGGGCTGGCTGCTGGCTGGCCACGGGGCCGCCGCGCTGAGCCGGGCCGTGTGGGCGGTGCTGAGCCCTGCTGGAGCCCCGGAGAAGGACGCGGGCCGCGAGGACAGCAGCGCGCTCATGAAGCGGCTGCTGCAGCTGTCCCGGCCGGACCTGCCGTTCCTCATGGCTGCCTTCTTCTTCCTGGTGGTGGCTGTGCTGGGTGAGCGAGCGACCGCTGCGAGAGGGAGGTGGGAGGCCTCGCCAGGGCGCAGCCTCCTTATCTTCCTTGCTTCTTTCAGGGGAGACGTTAATCCCTCACTATTCGGGTCGTGTGATTGACATCCTGGGAGGTGATTTCGACCCCGACGCCTTTGCGAGCGCCATCTTTTTCATGTGTCTGTTCTCTGTTGGGAGGTGAGCGATGATTGACCTCAGGTCCCTGTAGTAGACGTACGGACAGGGCCTGACTTTGTTTTGCACAAGACACAAATTATATACACAGAGTTCTGCCTGCATGTACACTTGCCGGCCAGACGAGGGCGCCAGATCCCAGTGTAGTGGCCGTGAGCCACCGGGCGGTCGGTCGGTCGCTGGGAATCAAACGCACGACCTCTGGGACAGCAGCCAGCGCTCTTAACCTCTGAGCCATCTCTCCAGCCTGCCTTTGACTCTTTTTATACAGACCCAGAAGCCTGCAGTCTCAAGTAAACATTCAAAAAGGAGGGTATTGGCTGAGCTTTGACTAGGATGAGAGGACCCAGGTACAGAGAGAGGGAGCAGGTTCTCTCTCTCTCTGTGTCTCCCTAGTCCTTCATTAAGCCTCCATTCTAGTTTTGTTTTGTCTTGTTTTCTCTTGTGAACGCCTTTATTATTATTATTATTTTTATATTACTTATTTATTTTTATTTATATAAGTACACTGAAGCTGTCTTCAGACACACACCTGAAGAATGCATCAGATCCTGTTACAGATGGTTGTGAGCCACCATGTGGTTGCTGGGAATTGAACTCAGGACCTCTGGAAGAGCAGTCAGTACTCTTAACCACTGAGCCATCTCTCCAGCCCTATTATTATTATTATCATTATTATTATTAGTTTTTCGAGACAGGTAGCCCTGGCTGTCCTGGAACTCACTCTGTAGACCAGGCTGGCCTCGAACTCAGAAATCCACCTGCCTCTGCCTCTCAAATACCTATGAGCTCCTTATGCGTCTTTTCCCCGCTCTCCCGTTTCTCTCAGGCCTTGTCTCTCTTTGGTATCTCTGTAGCGTTGGCTACTGTGGTTCATACCGATCTCTTTCTGCAATTAGCATCTGTGACCCTCCCTTCTACCTTCGGATCCACTCTGTCTTCTTTGGAGGATTTTCCTGTTGTAGATCCTTAAGTGTGGCCTGTTCCCGGCTATGTCCCGTTCTGAACTACGCACCCTGTCTTTCTCTTGTGGGTAAGGGTAGGCGTATGCACTAGAGGTCCGAGGACAGCTTGCTGGAGTCAGGCCTGTCCTTCCTCCGTGTGTGGTGCAGAGACAGACTCAGGTCAGCACCAGGCACAGTGGCAGGTGCCTTTATCACCTGAGATGGCCCACACAGTGCGTTTTGATTTCTTAAAAATATTCTTCCTTCTGTGGAGGGAGTAACAGTGTCAACAGGTCAGATCTCTCAGAGCTCCGGGGGACTGGACCACCAACCAAAGAGTACACATGGAGGGACCCACGGCTCCGGCCGCATATGTGGCAGAGGATGGCCTGGTTGGACATCAGTGGGAGGAGAGGCCCTTGAGCCTGAGGGTGTTCGATGCCCCAGTGTAGGGGAAGGCCAGGGCGGGAAGACAGGAGTGGGTGGGTGGGGAGCACCCTCATAGAAGCAGGGGGAGGGGGGGATGGGATAGGGGGTTCTGAAGGGGAGACCTGGAAAGGAGAAAACATTTGAAATGTAAAGAAACAAAATATCCAATAATAGAAGAAGCAAATAAATAAGTAAATAAATAAATAAAAGAAAGAAAGAAAAGGAAACAAAGAAAAAAATTCTTTCTCCAGTATTAACTCAGATGTGGTTTCACACTTGGCTCTGTTTTATAAACCCAGTTGTTCCAGGGACGCTGCTGCTGGTTAGGAACCCTCACCCCCCACACTGTGTGCTGGGAACCCCTGTGCATCACACTCCCTCCTGGTCCTTCCTAAAGATGCCCCCTTTTCCTGTCTCCACCCCACAAACCTCAGTCCTGCACTGGGGCCTCAGCCTAACACCCAGTGAGCATCCTGCTGTTTCTTGCTTTCAGAACTGCCTCTCCCGGATTAGGGAGCCAGCTCAGTGAATCACGGGCTTACTGTGCAAACACGGGGACCTGGGTTTGAGTCTCCAGCACCCAGGCACTGTGATCTCAGGGTGTGGGGTGAACACAGATGGATCTCATGCAATGTTGCATGGCCAGTCTAGCAGAAATGGGGTCTCTAGGTTCACCGGGAGACCGGTCTTCAAAAAATAAGGTGGAGAGTGACCTAGGAAGGCATCTGGTGTCAACCTTTGAACACATACACATGCATATACACACACATGCACATGGACACATATATGTACAAACATGCATACATGCATGTACACAGGCACACACTGCACACACATGTATATGTACACATGCACACAGCATGCACACAGCATACACACATGTACACACATATGCACACACAGAGAGCTATACACTTGGATGTTCATGTGCACCCTCATGCAAACCATACACACACACACACACACACACACACCATTCCATGTCTACTCATCCAATATGGAACTGAATTTGCATTTGAAACCCATGTTTTGTAAAACACCTGCTTTTATGCATTTAGAAAATACTTCTTTAAGTTTTTATTGTAAGAATTTGGCTGATTTAGGAGGCTTTCCCAAGGATTAACGATGAGATTGGTGACTGGGGCTATCCACAGGATGGGGTGGGGGGAGAGGGATTTACCGCCGCTTCCTCTGGAAGCCCATGTGGCCAGTGAGCCTCGGGCACACGGGGATTTGTACAGGTTGTGAGCGTGATCTCACACCTAGCTCCAGTGTCTACCCTTCCTAATTGTTTATTTGTATGTTCTCACTGCTCCTTTCCCTCCTCCTCTCCATCTCTCTCTCCACCTTGCCCTCCCCGCCCCCCCCCCGCATCCCCCCCCCCCCAGCTCCCTATCCGCAGGCTGCCGAGGAGGCTCCTTCGTCTTCACCATGTCCAGGATCAACCTGCGGATCCGAGAGCAGCTTTTCTCGTCTTTGTTGCGCCAAGACCTTGGATTCTTCCAGGAGACCAAGACAGGTGAACCTGGCATCTGGGTCTTGGGTGCTCTGGCCTTTCCTGGAGTCTCAGTTACTCTCCTGTCTGCGTCCCTGCTGGAGCCTGGCGGTTTTCTTTTAGAGCAGGGTAGAGGTCTAGCCCAGTCTCTTTGTAAAGGCTGAGGGGATGAGTCAGCCAGAAGACGGGAGTTTTCGGTCCTGCGGTGTGTGGGTTCCCTTCACCCTCTCTGTCCTCCCCAGGGGAGCTGAACTCGCGGCTGAGCTCGGACACCTCCCTGATGAGCCGCTGGCTCCCGTTCAATGCCAACATCCTGCTGCGGAGCCTGGTGAAGGTGGTGGGGCTCTACTTCTTCATGCTCCAGGTGTCGCCCCGACTCACCTTCCTCTCCCTGCTGGACCTGCCCCTCACAATGGCAGCCGAGAAGGTGTACAACCCCCGCCATCAGGTACGTGCATGTCACAGTGCCCGCCAAGAGAAGGCTGACGGGGACAGATGTGCTTCCGCCTGCAAATCCCCGGATGAGAGATAGATAGATGGATAGGAAGACAGACAGACAGACGGACAAAGTGGGTAGATGGATGGATGAACAGATGGACAGACAGACAAGTAAGTAGTTTGGTAGATAGATAAGTAGGCAGGTAGGTAGACAGATGGATAGATAAATAGACAGACAGAAAACCTTTTTTCCAGTCCCTACAGTTTATCGTATGCTTGTACCACACTTTCCTTGTTCAGTCAATCATCGGTAGATATTTGAGCTGAGGAGATTGGTGGCCCACTGGATCTACAGTATAAGCAGTAGCCATTCGTGTGTCAGCTGAGGTGGAGAGGGAGGTGAAAGGGCGTCTTTCTGCCTTCCAGTGAGCTCCCTAGAGCCTGCCTATGCCCTTCCCACAAATGACTGTGAATCAGAGCAAGGGACATCTTAGGAGCTTTACACTCATTTATTTGCTTTTATTTTACGTTTTTGGGTGTTTTGCTTGCATGTACATCATCTGTGTGCAGTGCCTGAGGAGGCCAGAAGAGGGCGCCAGATCCCCCCACTGGAGTTACAGCAGACAGTTGTGAGCCACCACGTGGGTGCTGGGAATGGAACCCAGGTCCTCTGGAAGGGCAGCCAATGTTCTTACCCACTGAGGCATCTCTCCGGCCCTAGAAAGTTCCCCTTTCCCCTCAGCATGCTGCATAAGTGGATGTGTGTGCGTGTGTGTGTGTGTGCGTGTGTGCGTGTGTGTATGCGTGTGTGCGCGTTTGTATGTGTGCGTGTATGCGTGTGTGTGTGTGTGTGTGTGTGTGTGTGTGTGTTTTGCTTACTTTGGGCCACAGTTCTGAGCATGAGCCTTCTGATTTCTCCACATTTCCCTCCAAACTTATTGTCATTTTATTTTTCTAATTTGAGTAGAAACCACTGTCCCCTGCAACACGGTGTGGTGCAGTGGCTCATTGTGGCTTTGATATGCATTTTTCTAACCATTAATGATATTTTCATGTGCTAATGGGACATTTGACACGTTCTTCGGAGGGATGTCCACCCAATGCCTTTGGTTGCTCTTTGGCCCTTTGCCTATGAGAAGTTCCTTTGCCCATTTTTCCATTTTATAAATGCATTTTAAAAAGGTATTCTTTATATTTTTAAAGCTGTATTTTTAAAATGTATTCCGTGCATATTCTGGATGTTAGTTGACATGCTGGGGACAGCATGGGTAGGCTAGTGACACACGGGCTCTCACGGAACCCACCCAGAGAGGAAAAGGAATCAGGAGAGGGCAGATTAGCGACACCGAGTAAAGTTGCAGCAGAGACGGCAGAGAAGCTGACATGGGGAGTTCTGGGGGGGCTGCTGTGGGGGTGTTTCTGCACGCACAGTCGGGCTGTGTTCAGGAGCAGTTAGTTTGTGGTTTTCTTGGCCTTGAGACGCTGGCAGACACCCCACGAGTCAGAAACGGCTCAACCCAGAACGCGGGTCTTAAGATGGCACCCACACTTTGCAGCTGGGACTTGTGGTTAGCTCTGAGCAGATAGCAGTTGTACTCTGAGGTAAAGGATCTGCCGAGCCCAGCCTTCCTGAGGGAAAACGGCCTTGTGTGAAGCCGGGGTGACTCAGGTCAGCTACCGTCTCGCCACAGCAGCGGCTTTAGCTGCTTATCCGATGTGCGATTTACAAAGATGGCCGTGACCTTGGTGGCCTTTTCACCGTGGACAGGTCCTGTGCTGCAGGTGGACAGAGTCCTAGCTGTCTCTGTTGTCTGCACTTTGCTGTCCAATGAAAGAACTCACTGTCAAAACTAGTTAATTGGGGCTGGAGCGATGGCTCAGAGGCTCAGAGCCCTTCCTGCTCTTGCTGAGGACTGGGACTTGGCTCTCAGCACCCGTATGCCAGCTATCCAGTGGCCTTCTGTGGACTCAGAGGTACCTGCACTTAAGTGTAAACACACATACATACACACACACACACATCAAAATAAATCTTTATAAAAAGAGTTTTGACAGTTTTAATTTTTATATTTAGGTCTTTGATCCATTTTGAACTACCTCTCCATCTTTTTAAACCACAAAGATTTATTTTATTTACACATTTATTTGTGTGTGTGTGTGTGTGCCCACGCGCGCGCGCCCACAGAGGCCAGACGTCAGCCCCTGATTCTCCGGAGCTGCAGTTTCAGGCATCTGTGCGGCAGGGTTTGCGTGCTGAGGACTGCAGCCTGGTCCTCTGGAAGAGCCTCAAGCTCTCTCAACAGCCGAGCCGCCCCGGCAGCCAGGTCTCCATCTTTCTTAAGCACTCAGTCTCTCTCTGCATCTGACATCAGGTGCAAGAATTCACCTCAAAAGGAAGCTAAACAGAACAGCACCCGTGTCCCACAGCGCTTAACAGTGAGCGCTCAGAAAGTCACACGCGTTCCCTACTTCCTGTGCTCTGTGAATGTGTGAGACACACTGGGGCAAGAGTGTGTGAGCGGTGCACACATACTCTGTGAGTGTGTGTGAGGTGCACACATACTCTGTGAGTGTGTGAGGTGTACTTGTACTCTTGTGTGTGAGGTGTACACGTACTCTGTGTGTGTGAGGTGCACACGTACTCTGTGAGTGTGTGAGGTGCACACGTACTCTGTGAGTGTGTGAGCGGTGCACACGTACTCTTGTGTGTGAGGTGCACACGTCCTCTTGTGTGTGAGGTGCACACATACTCTGTGAGTGTGAGATACACTGGAGCAAGCACTTTGCCCACAGAGCCATCTCCCCAACACCTCTTCCCCCCACCCCCGAAAATATTCCTTCTGGGAAGAAAGGCCCCGGACAGTGAAGACGAAATGGAGGGAGGCCCTGCCTGCTGCGTTCTGCCTCATTCACAGGCTTGTCCACTGCTCCGTTCCCAGGCGGTGCTCAAGGAGATCCAGGATGAAGTGGCCAAGGCGGGGCAGGTGGTGCGCGAGGCCGTGGGAGGACTGCAGACTGTGAGAAGCTTTGGGGCCGAGGAGCAGGAAGTCGGGCGCTACAAGGAGGCTCTGGAGCGATGCCGACGGCTGTGGTGGCGCCGAGACCTGGAAAAAGACTTGTATTTAGTCATACGGAGGGTGAGGTGGCCTGTGCAGGGTGCAGGGTGCAGTGTGCAGGGTGCAGTGTGCAGGGTGCAGGGTGCAGGGTGCAGGGAGCACCTATGGAGGGAGGCGGGGAGGGGTGAGGAGCCAGACCGCTGAGGCTTTGGGGACCAGTGCTGCGCAGGGACTGGGGACTCGCTCAGCTCTCTCCTTCTGTCCAGGTGATGGCCTTGGGCATGCAGGTGCTGATTCTGAACTGTGGCGTGCAGCAGATCCTGGCTGGGGAGGTCACCCGGGGCGGCCTGCTCTCCTTCCTGCTCTATCAGGAAGAAGTGGGGCACCATGTCCGGGTGAGTGAGGCGAGCTCACAAGATGCTCTGTGTTTCGATGTGGGCTTCTGGGCCAGGAGCTTTATTTGTTTAACAACAACAACAACAACCTAGTTAATTTTCTTATGGATAATTTTAAACATGTTTTTAAAAAACCATTATAATAAATCTTCAGAAAACTTTTATCAGCTTTAACAATGGTCATAACCTTAACCCAAACCCCATCCCTAACCCCAGTCACAACCAACTCTAACCTAGCTTGACCCCATCCTAAATTAACACTAACCCTAATCTCATCTAAACAACCTCAACTCTAAATAGCCATAATGATATCTTACCCCCACCCTGACTAATCTTAACCCCAACTGCAGTCTCAGACTGAACCCTTACCCCACGCCTTAATCTAACTTTAATCCTACCCTACCCCAGCAGCCCGCAGTGCTTGATCTGCCTTCAGTTCCCTCATATTATTTTAAAACAAGTTCGAGATATCACAGTCTCATCTGTAGATATTTCAGTGTGCAGCTCTGGAATAGAGATATCTTAAATATACAGACCAAGTGTCATCATCACACCTAAAAACAGCGGTTCCTTAAGCTCGTCTAGTACACGCGGTGCCCATTGTGCCACAGGTACACACGCTGTGATTGGTTGATGCCCTTCCAGTCTCTGTGTCTACTGATTTAAAATTCCTGCCTTGCTATTAGTTGAAGGAATGGATAGTTCTGTCCTGTGCTGTTCCCTATGACCTGGGTTCTGTGTATTCTAATTTGTAGTATTATTCTGCAGTACTGTTCCAGCGTGTTCTTCTGACTCTGTTTCCTATGCACTGGTAGATAAATCTGGAAACTTTAAGACCCAGCGAGCGCTTCCCTCTTTCTAGTTGAGGCTGTGTTCTTTCTCTGGGAGACTCAGCATATCTGGCTCTCTTGGTGCTGGTGTCTGCCTTTGATGCTCAGGGCCTACATCTGTTAAATTATCAGGGTTGCAAAAATAGTGCCTCCCTTATAACTCATCAATGGAGAGACTTAATCTCATCCACTGTCAGGGTACCCAGTAGTACACGTTGATTAGAAAAGGTATTTAACTATTTCTTTCTATTTGATCACTTCCAAAAAATGTTACTTTGCTTTGGGCATTGATCATAATTTTCCCTGCTGCTTTTTTTTTTTATTTTTATTTTTATTTTATTTTTTTTTTGGCTTTCAAGACAGGGTTTCTCTGTGTAGCCCTGGCTCTCCTGGAACTCACTCTGTAGATCAGGCTGACCTAGAACTCAGAAATTTGCCTGCCTCTGCCTCTGCCTCCCAAGTGCTGGGATTAAAGGCGTGTGCCACCACTACCTGGTTACTTTTGAGTGGGCCTTGCCAAGCTCTCTGATGATTTCAAAGGCGGGCTGGCACGGCGACTGCTTTATAAAGGATATTCCTTGTCTGGAGCAAGATGACACCGGCACACAGAGTGCAGAGTGGTGAGAGAAAGCTGTGGATGTCACATGCTGTGTGGACCTCACAGCTTTTCAGTTGCAAATCAGAACACTGAAATGTTTCTGCATCCTTTAAAAAATCCTCCTAAGTTACTTCTGGGGACAGTGGCACATATCTGTAATGCTGTGACACTGTAACCCTGAGGGAAGATGTGACATTCGAGGTCAGCCTGGGCTAAGGAGCCAAAACTGTTTCAAATGAGCAGAGACGAAGCCACCGTCTACTCCTAACTAAAACAGTCTCTCCAAGGTTCCCGCTCCGAGTTTCTTCCAAATCATTCATTACAAGGTAGAGGTTCTGTTTTGGGTAAGGAGCAGGAGAGGAGAGACGGCTGAGCTGAGGTCAGGCTGTGGGTAGAGTGTGAGGAGCGGGCGAGCGAGGGGCCTGGCTTCCTGACGTCTGTTCCTGTTTTCCAGAACCTGGTGTACATGTATGGGGACATGCTGAGCAACGTGGGAGCCGCTGAAAAGGTTTTTTCCTACCTGGACCGAAGGCCAAATCTGCCACAGACAGGGACCCTGGCCCCTCCCAGGCTGGAGGGGCGCGTAGAATTCCAAAACGTCTTCTTTTCGTACCCCAGTCGCCCCGATAAGCCTGTGCTCCAGGTATCCGAGGAGACCCCGTGGGGTGGGGTCTGGAGCGCTCGCTCTGCCGCCGCGGTCAGGCACCGCAGCCTGCACATCATTTTCTCTAGGAAGCTGCCCTGAACTCTTTCTTCCCTGTTTTCCTAGGGCCTGACGTTCACCCTGCACCCTGGAAAGGTGACAGCGTTGGTGGGACCCAATGGCTCGGGGAAGAGCACCGTGGCCGCCCTGCTGCAGAACCTGTACCAGCCCAGCGGGGGCCAGCTGCTGCTGGACGGCCAGCCCCTGGCGGAGTATGAGCACCACTACCTGCACCGCCAGGTGGGAGGGGCGCCAGAGGGCGGGGCAGGAGAGAGGAGCAAGCAAGAAGGGGAGGTGGGGCAGCCCTGGGAAGGAGGGCGGGGTCCATCCCGGGGAAAGAAGTGGAGCGACAGAGACCGAGGTACCAGTTCTCAGTTCCTGTCCGCTCTGCACAGGTGGTTCTGGTGGGGCAGGAGCCGGTGCTGTTCTCCGGTTCTGTCAAGGACAATATTGCCTATGGCCTGAGGGACTGTGAGGACGCTCAGGTGATGGCGGCTGCCAAGGCGGCCTGTGCGGACGACTTCATAGGGGAAATGGCTGATGGAATACACACAGGTACTTACAGGTCCCCAGCCCACCTACAGGGGCGGGAGAAATGGGGCTGGGAGGAGAGCTCATTCGATAAAGTCATCCTGGCGAGCAGGAGGACCTGAGTTAGATCACTGGAATCTATTTTTTAAAGGAAAAACAAAAACAAAACAAAACCCAACCAGACTAGGAATAATTCTGCCCGCACACGCGCCCACACCCGGTGCACATACGAAGAAGGCTCACGCACATCCACGCACACGCCAGTTAATGGAATTTATTCTTGGAGTGACGCTTGTATCCGCGCCTCTCCTCCCTCCGCTCCATTCTTGTCCACCTCTAGCTCCTCCCCTCCTGCCAGGCTCTCCTACCTCCTGATTGGCGGACAGAAGCAGGTGGGGGGGCACTTTGTCCTTTGCTGCGAGGTGGGGTGTTTTCTGATCGCGTGTGTCTCAGGAGGGGATTTTTCTCTGATTTCCTCAGAAATCGGGGAGAAAGGGGGCCAGTTAGCGGTGGGACAGAAACAACGTCTGGCCATTGCCCGGGCCCTTGTGCGGGACCCACGGGTCCTCATCCTGGATGAAGCGACCAGTGCCCTGGACGCCCAGTGTGAGCAGGCCGTGAGTACCAGCATGGACCGGCAGGGGACAGCGGAGTCTAAGGGGTGTGTCCGCAGGGTCAGGTGGTGGAGCTGAGCAGGGCTGATGTCCCACCGACGGGGAGGCCTGCGCCTTGTCAGGGCAGTGGATTGTAATGGTGGCTGAACCAAATCCTCACAGATTGTTCCTTGCCTGTGCCCTGGGCTTTCTCAGGTTGTTGGTAGTGGAGATGAACTATCTCCAGGATGGAGAATGGTGGTGGTGGTGGGGTGTCTGTTCCTCCATAGCTGCCTTCCCCCCGTGACAGCAGTACAGGCATGGAGAAGGGCGAACCCCTATCGCCTGCCCTTTGAGGCCCCCTGCACAGCCGAGACCTCCTTTAGCCTGAGTCACAGGGATGGCCCAGTTGCTGTGTCCTGTTCTTTGCCTTTCTGAGTCTTGTCTGTCCTCTGCAGCTACAGGCCTGGAGGTCGCAGGGGGACAGGACGATGCTGGTGATCGCCCACAGGCTGCACACGGTTCAGAACGCTGACCAAGTCCTGGTGCTCAAACAGGGGCAGCTGGTGGAGCATGACCAGCTCATGGGCGACCAGGATGTCTACGCTCACCTGGTGCAGCAGCGGCTGGAGGCGTGAGGCCTCCGGACACTGAGCCCAGCTCGGGACTGTGGCCGGGGCAGATCCACGGGGACTGTGCTGGACTCTAGGGCCAGGATAAAGAGTGGGACCGTTTTGGACTTTGTTTTGGTGGCCTTAATGGGTGAGGGTCGGGGGATGGGGTGGCCACTGGGTGGAGTGGGTGGTTTGTGGATCTAGAAACATTATATTTTGCTGAATATAAAAATAATAAGTGTATATAAAATGCTTTTCCTTAATGTGTGTTGTGGTTAATATTGACTGACATCATAACATGATCTAGAATCACAACCAACATCTGGGCAAACATCTGGGCATGTCTGTGGGTGAGGGAGTTCTAGGTTAGGTTAACTGCAGTGGGAAGACCCCCCTCACTGTGTGTGGAACCATCTGGAGGGCTGGGGTTCCACACCGCATAAAAGAGACCAGCATGCATCTCTCTCTCTGATCCTTGACTGCCTCTTATTCCTGCCTTCCCTGCTCTGACAGGCTGTACCCTTAAACCTGTCTTTTGATATGCAAATCACCAACAACTCATGGGTAAAGCTGCCTTTCTGTATCTGTTTTTTGTTCACATCAGTATCTGATGTGTGTGTGTGTATGTGTGCGTGCATGCATGTATGTGTGTGTGTGCATGCATTCGTGTATGTGTGTGTATGTGTGTGCGTGCATGCATGTGTGTGTGTGTGTGTGTGTGTGTGTTTTCTTTTTTCTTTTTTTGATAGGGTCTCTCTATATAACTCTGGCTCTCCTGGAACTCACTGTATAGACCAGGCTGGCCTCAAACTCATACACATCTGCCCGCCTCTGCCTCTCAAGTGCTGGCATTAAAGGCATGAGCCACCACTGCCTGGCCATGTACTTGATATTTGTGTGTGTGTGTTGGTGGGGGGAGGGGCACTAAAGGATGGCTGGGCAAAGCTCAGCTCCTAAAATTGTGTAAGAGCTGCACTTGTAGAGTTTGGGTGTGAGCAGGAACCTTTGAAGCGGTTCCCTTGTGTCATCTTAATCTTTATTCTGAGCGCCCAACGGTCTATTCACAGTTTTCTCTTTCCCTGTCATTTCCATCTTATGAATGAGGAAACCGGGGCTCAAAGGGAATAGAGTTCTTTCCCCAGGCTCTTATCTTCATTTTGGTCACTGTGAAGAACACCCTGACCAAAAGAAAGGCTTTACTTAGCTCAGAATTCCCGATCATAGCCCGGAGGTGAGGAAAGTCATCTCTAACCAGGAACTCTTCGCAGCCAGAGGACGGCAGCCGGAAACCAGAGGGTCGCCGCTCATGGGTGCCAGGCAGGCACAGCCCAGCTCCCAGGCCGCTCAAGACAGCCTGCCCTACGGTCAAGGTGATCCCCTCCCCCACAGACATGCCCACAGGGCAGCCTGATGTAAGTTAATTCTCTTCCCTGTTGTCTTAGCTGTTGCGGTGATAAACCACCACAACCAGAAGCACCTTAGAGGAGGGGAGGGTACGTCTGGCTTGTGGCTCTAGAGGGAGAGACTGCAGTGGTGGGTGAGGTGTGACGGCCGGTTGTCAGAGCAGGAAGTCACATCTCTATCCCTAAAGGGAGCAGAGAGGAACTGGAAGTGGAGCCAATCTCTAAACACTCAGCCGCCCTCAGTGACATACTCCCTCCAGAGGCCATATCACTTCCCCAAATAGTCATCAACTGGGGACCAAATATTCAAATACTTGGGCCCCAGGTGACGTTTCTCATTTAAAGCACCACACCTGCTAGTTTTAGGTAGTGGCAAGTAGGCTTTAAAAACATTAAAAAAAAAGATTTATTTATTTTATTTTCTGCCTATGAATGTTTTGTCTGCATGTTTATATGTGCTCCACATGTGGGCCTGGTGCTCCACACGTGGGCCTGGTGCTCCACACGTGGGCCTGGTGCTCCACACGTGGGCCTGGTGCTCCACACGTGGGCCTGGTGCTCCACACGTGAGCCTGGCACCTGTGGAGGTCAGAAAAGGGCATGGGATCCCCTGACTTGGAGTTAAAAGTGACTGTGAGCGGGCACGTGGGTGCTGGGTTTGAATCCAGACCAGGTCCTCTGCAGGAGCAGCAGTGTTTTTAAACCCCAAGCTATTTCTCCAGCCTGCAGCTACATGTGAAAGTAACCACCACACCGGGTTATACACTGTTGGAGTTGGTGTTTGGGTGTAGGCTGGAGTCTGAATTCTGAACACAATTATATCTCCTGTCCAGAATCTCTAACTCAAATCTGACAGAGTGAACCCATTGGCTTTCGGAAGCTTCAAATCACAGCTGCCATTCACAGCCTCAGAGAGATGTTTCTGGCCTGAGTCCCCACCCCTCCCCCTCCTCCCGCTCTTCAGGAGGGCAGGGTTTCTTTCTAGAGGGTGCTACTCCTATGACCTGCATCTGGGCCTGGAGCCTTTGTGGAGCACACAAGGGCCCGCCCCCACCTCCCTTTCTTGGTCCTGTAGCCCGGGCTACAGCGAGCTCCCTGGCCGCCCTCCCGCGTTCCCACTGGCACTTCAGGAGTTAACGGAGGAGTTTCCAGGCAACCCTCAGCTGGGAGGCCATGTCACACGGGCTTCTGTGTCACCTCCTTTCTGCTCTGCCCACCCACCTCTTGTCCTCTAGACCAGGAGTTCCCCGGGGGAAACTCCATCTCTCAGTAGGATCTGTGTCTTTGACCTGGCACGGAGCCCGGGTTCACGGACCATGAATAGGGAGTCTGTTGGAGAACTGAGCTCCTGCCACAGAGCTTTAGGCTTGGAACAGTCCCATTCTAGGAAACAGAAACTTAGACGTTCCTGGAAACTGCAGGTACTTTCCAGCGCTAGCCGGAGCCTGCCAGCACAGCTGTCAGCCCCAGCCCGGCAGGGCACACAGCAGCAGAGTGAGAATTCACAACAGCCTCACGCCCATCCACCTCCTAGGGCAGAGCGAAGCCTTACCCAGAGTCCTTCCTTCTCCCACAAAATATCCCTTTTTATAAGAGGGAAGAATTCTTTTGTCTCCCTCCTTAGGTAAGCTGTAGCCTATCATGGAAGATGGGCAGTGAGGAGTCTCTGGTATTTTTTTCTTGAGACCTAGGAGAGCATCTTAAAATAATATTTTTATTTTTAAAATAAAAATAATGTAGCCAGGGCTGGAGAGGTGACTCAGTGGTTAAGGGCACTGGCTGTTCTGCAGAGACCCCAGGTCTAATGTCCTGTTCCTGTAGGGTCGTCACAACTGTAACTACAGTTCCAGGGGATCTGGCGCCCTCTTCTGCCCCACATAGGCACTGCGCTCACAGGGTACACGGATACTCCCAGGCCAAAGCACTCACAGACATAAGATAAAAACACGTGGCAGGACTGGGTAACGGTGTTTTCTGCAAACTGTGATGACCCGAGCTCACTGCCCTGGACCCACACAGCGGGAGGAAAGGACCAACTCCCACGAGCTGTCCTCTGACCTTCAGATACACCAGCTGAGCTACAAGTGTTGTCTCTGTCTCTCCTCCATCTCATTAAATAAAATAAGAAGAAACAATATAACGGTCAAGTCTTCACAGATATAGAAGATTCTGTAAGCCATACCCTCTGGTTATACAGCTGTGACAAACAGGAGTCTGGGGCAGTGGGGTGGGGTGGGGTGTAGGGTATGTGTTCAACCTGGGTCCTCTGGAAGAGCAGCCAGTGCCCCTAACCACTGAACCACCTCCCCAGCCCCTACTATATTGTTTTAAAGATGCTCTCCCAGGTTTCAAGAACAATGTTGGTGTTGGGAGACTGAGGCACAGGGTACACAAAAGTTGCTCCCCAAACACAGAGACCAAAACCTTCCAGTGTGGCCTGTCAACCAATCACAGGCATCGGTGACCCTTGTTCATTAGTGGTTTCTTCTCCCATGCCTCCTGCCTTCCCCAGCCTATAGTTTCCACTCCAGTTACCTCAGCTTTATTCTAAAACATCACTATATACTGAATTTACCATAGGCTGGTAAATTATTATTATTATTGTGACATTTCCTTTTTACATTTTTTATTACATTTATTTAGGGTATGGGTATGTGTGTGTGTATGATTGTGTGTGATTGTGTGTGTGTGTGTGAGAATAGATAACAACTTGCTTCAGCTGGTCAGTTTTCTCCTGTGTACAGGTTGCAGGGACTGATCTCCATTCACCAAGTTTGGTGCCTTTACCTGTGGCGCTGTCTATAACACACTTCAATCATATTCAGCCCCTGAAGTGGAAACTTTTAGTTTGTTTGGAAAGTTATGCCAAATGATGTTTTGCTGGGGCACTGTACTGGCTGACTTTGTGTGTCAACTTGACACAGGCTGGAGGTATCACAGAGAAAGGAGCTTCAGTTGGGGAAGTGCCTCCATGAGATCCAGCTGTGAGGCATTTTCTCAATTGGTGATCAAGTGGGGAGGGCCCCTTGTGGGTGGTACCATCCCTGGGCTGGTGTCCTGGGTTCTATAAGAGAGCAGGCTGAGCAAGCCAGGGGAAGCAAGCCAGTAAGGAACATCCCTCCATGGCCTCTGCATCAGCTCCTGCTTCCTGACCTGCTTGAGTACCAGTCCTGACTTCCGTTGGTGATGAACAGCAGTGTGGAAGTGTAGGCTGAATAAACCCTTTCCTCCCCAACCTGCTTCTTGGTCATGATGTTTGTGCAGGAATAGAAAGCCTGACTAAGACAGGCACACAGGTGAGAGGATGTCTTGCTAAGGCAAACACCCGAGAGACTGTTTTCCTGAAGCAGACACAGGTGAAGGGATGTTTGGATATAGCAGACACATGAAAGGACCCATGATGAAGGGGTATAAACATGACCCCACAGACGGTGCGGGAGAAGCAGTGAGCATTGGTTTGCTCCGCCTCGACATTCCTCACTAAGGACACGCTTGTATGTCCCACCTCACACGGCGTTGAGCTCGACTTGATAACACCGCCACTGAGAGAAGCTCACCCAGGAACTGCTCGCCAGGCTCCTGCAGCAGCTCAGTGCTTCTGTGGCTTCATCTCGGGCAGGATGGCGAGCCTGGCGGCTGCTTCAGGATCAAACTACAGCTGCCTGGTGTCTGCGTGCTGAAGGGACCGGCCTGTGGCTGCTGCTCCGTGCCCGGGGTCTGCCTGCCGAGAGGACTGGCCTGCAGCTGCTGAATTCGGTGTTTGCTACAGGACTGAGCTGCTGCCAAAGAATAACTTTTCTGCTGGGTGGTGGGCTACAGGAGAGATCAGACCCTTATTAAAAGTAGGTTGCAAAGCATTTATGCCTACAAGCCCCTGCCACCCTCACGTGTCCTCCTTCCTCCCCGCCCCCACATTGCTCAGAGCCCCCCCCCCCCACTTTGTTTCCGTGTTTGCTTTAATTTCACAGAGAGAAAACATTTGGGGGGGACTTGTTTACAAAACTGTCGTGTTCCTCTGGGTGACACGTCCAATCCTTCCCATGTTCCTGTACCTGTCAGGACTCTCTCCCTCACGCGCGGATAAAGCTGCACTGGGTATTACACACCCCGCCGCTTTCTTCGCCAGTTGACGGACGCGTGGGTTGTTCTGTTACCTGCCTGCTGTGCCGCAGTAAGTGCTTTGCAGGTGTCTGCTGTACGCCGCCTGCAGTCCCTTCCGGCGAGTGCCCTGGTGTGTACAGCTGGGCCGTGCTATAGTTCTAATTTGGCCATATACAGGGTCTCTATACTCCATACTCCACACGCAGAGTGGCCGGAGCAGCTCGAGTTCCCACCAGCAGTGCCCGAACACCTGCTGCCTCAAAGCTTTCTCTTTTTTTTCTTTTTGTGTTGTTTTTTAAAGATTTATTTATTATTATATGTGAGTACACTGTAGCTGTCTTCAGACACTCCAGAAGAGGGCATCAGATCCCATTACAGATGGTTGTGAGCCGCTGTGTGGCTGCTGGGACTTGAACTCAGAACCTCTGAAGAGCAGTCGGTGCTCCTAACCACTAAGCCATCTCTTCAGCCATCTTTTTGGTTTTTGAGACAGGGTCTCACCGTGTAGATCATGCTGGCCTCGAACTCACAGAGAACCCCCACCTCTGCCTCCTTCTCCCAAGGGCTGCATTTATTTTTATTTCTTTACAAAAATCTGTTAATTTTTATTCAGTGGGCATGTCTGTGTACTGTGTGTGCCTGGTGTCCATGGAGGCCTGAAGAGAGCATCGGATTCCCTGACCATAGAATAACAGAGGGACGTGAGCCGCCGTGTGGGTTTTGGGAACTGAACTCTGGTCCTCTAGGAGAGAGCAGTAGGTCCTGCTAATCCCTGCGTCATCTCTCCAGCCCTGCCTAATTTTTCTTCTTGGTAGTCAGACTGAGGAGAGATGAAGTCAGTATAGCTAAAATGTTCTCTTTATCTTCTTTATTATTATTATTATTATTATTACTATGTGTGCACACGCGCTCCCATCCCAGCATGTGTGTGGAGGCGAGGACAGTATTATGGAATTGATTCTTTCTTCCGGTGGGTCCCGGGGCAAATGCCTTTACCCACTTAGCCACCTCTACTCCCCTCCTTGTAGTTTTGGTCGCACCTTCCCTAGGGCTAAAAAAATCTTAAACTTAAAAACAAAACAAAACAAAACAAAAAAACAGCTTTAAAGTTAGCACCTGAAGTACCAGGTTCCTTGCGGCGCATTCAAACATGCTAAGTTTTCGCTGTCTAGCCCAG
Source organism: Apodemus sylvaticus (assembly GCF_947179515.1). Classification (NCBI taxonomy): domain Eukaryota; kingdom Metazoa; phylum Chordata; class Mammalia; order Rodentia; family Muridae; genus Apodemus; species Apodemus sylvaticus. The sequence continues at coordinate 2,383,375 of NC_067490.1, forward strand.
GTTTACACAACCCTTCCGTTCCTCTTTACAGCCACGTGCTCCGTTCACTCCCACCCTCCGTCAGGAGCTTTCCCGCCTGCTCATTGGCGACCTGAGCCTCTTCAGTGTCTTTTCTGGGCTGCGGGGGCGGGAGCAGCGTTAGCCCGGCCGGAGGGAGGCCCTGGGATTGGTTCCCCAGCACCACAACAAGTTTCACCTAGATGTGTCGCCATTTCCTGGTTGGGTTATTTGTTTTTTAGTGTCTGATGTTCTGAGATTGTTGCGTGTTCTGGGTGTTCGTCTCCTGACAGGCAGACAGCTGTCAAAGCTTTCTCTCCCGTTCCGTCTGCTCTTTGACTCTTCAGAATCTCTTTAATCTGCAGCAATCTCATGTCTTAATTCTTACTTTCGTTCCCAGGGCTACAGTAGCCTTTCCAGTTGCCGCTCACGATCTAGGGCTTGCGGCATTTCCTGTAGCTGCACCAAAGTCTCTGAGCTATTCTGAGTTGAGTTTTTGGTGTGGGGTGACAAGTAGGGAAGGCTGTGCTAGCAAAGCTCTGTAGATTCCTCTGGGACTTCCAGACAGCTCTCCAGTCTGTCCCACTCTCCGTGAGAACAGCATGGAGCCTCAAGTCCTCAGTGCTTTGCTCGGTGGGATGACCTTGCGCCTCGAGGTCACAAGTCACAGCCTTCAGGGATCCCCAGGTTTGGGGGCCTGGGCTGGTCCTTATTCTGGCGCTGAGTGAGCTAAGGGCCGCGCAGTGTGAGTCTGGCGCCATCTGGTGGCTGTGTAAAGCACTGGCTCATTTTGAGGACTTATGAGTTGTACTAAATTTACCCAAGGGATAAAACCCCGGGTGCTTCCTGAAGGCTCTGGCTGGGCCCAGGCTGGGCATACATCGTCTTACTTTATTCACAATAAACTCATGTGGCAGGTTTTACTGCCCCAATCTCGAACATGAGAACACAAGTTCAAAAACAGTCACTAACCTGACAGGGTCTCCCACGTGGACAAGGTGGACTTTGACATGGGAACAAAAGTCTTCAAACACCTGTAAACATTTATTCTCTTACTCTTTTAAAATGTTGCAACGTTTCAATGTAGTTGGAAATTTGAAAGTCAAGGAGGAACGGCTCACTCCACCACTCCCTGGCTGGCCGGAAGATCCGGTTCTGAGCTTTCGGCTGTCATTTGGAGAGATTTAATCTACGTTTAAGTGAATATGTGGCCCTGATTAGATTTTGTCGACAACACAGCTAGGGTTGCCTGGGAAGAGGGAACCTGAAATGTCTTCACCAGACCGGCCCTGAGCAAGCCTGCAGTGTGTCTTCTTAATTCATGATTGATGTGGGAGGGCGCAGTTCACTGTGGGGGGTGTCACTGGGCAGGTGGTCCAGGGTTACGTAGGATAGAAGAAATCAGGCAGAGCAATCCGTGGTGAGCAAGACAGCAAGCAGCATCCCCCCACGGCCGCTGCTTCAGTCTCTGTGTCCAGATTCCTGCTTTGAGTTCCTCCCTTGGCTTCCCTAAGAGATGGAAATTTAACGGAGATCTGTAAGCCAAATAACACCTCCCCTCCCCAACTGGCTTTTAACCCTGCCTGCTGTGTATTGCAGCAATAGACAGCTGTGATATGTAAGTGTATATATTTCTGCTTCACATTTTCCCAAATAACAGATTTCTAAATCAACTCCTCTGAAACTTACTGTGTTAGTCAGAGTTTCTATTCCTGCACAAACATCATGACAAAGAAGCAAGTTGGAGAGGAAAGGGTTTATTCAGCTTACACTTCCACACTGCTGTTCCTCACCAAAGGAAGTCAGGACTGGAACTCAAGCAGGTCAGGAAGCAGGAGCTGATACAGAGGCCATGGAGGGATGTTCCTTACTGGCTTGCTTCCCCTGGCTTGCTCAGCCTGCTTTCTTATAGAACCAAAGACCACCAGCCCAGGGATGGCACCACCCACAAGGGGCCCTGCTATCTTGATCACTAATTGAGAAAATGCCCCACAGCTGGATCTCATGGAGGCATTTCCTCAAGGGAGGCTCCTTTCTCTGTGCTAACTCCAGCCTGTGTCTAGTTGACACACAACCAGCCAGTACACTTACTTTCACACTGAAAGTGTGTAGCTGTGTGAGACCCTATGTCGTGGATGCACCTGTCAGTGGTGCAATGCGAGTTACATTGGTGAACTCTGAAGTTCTGCTTAATCTCCTTGGAAGCGAACTCTGGAAGTGAGGAGGCCCTTCCTTCGTCTCCTCCAATACTCCTGGCCCTGCGTCAGGTTGGCCTCCCAATTGCCACAGGGAGGAAGGAAAACAGCAAATAGCTGAGGATATTAGAGACACGGCGTTCTTGAGAACATCTGGAAGGCAGACCGTTTCTGACCATCTTTCTATCACTCATCACGTAATGTAAAGGTGCCTGTGGTGGGGCTGGGAAGTTGGGGGCTCCTCCAGAGAAAGGGTGGACCCCGCCCTGAGCTCTCTTGACCCGGACTTGCAGTTGGCTGCCTCAGTGCACGTCCCCAGGGAACCCATCGGTGTGCTCCCTTGGCTTGCCTGTTCTCTGCTGGGTGTTGAGTCCCCATGGATGGCCTTCTGCTCTTACCTGAAGTGGAAACTTAAGGGATCTTAGGAAAGTCAGTTGTGTTGGATGGTGTTTTGCTGAGGCAAACATGTGAAGTATTTTTTTAGAGTGGACACAGTTGTGAAAGGCTAAATCAGAGCCCCCAACTTCCCAGCCTCACCATAGGCACCTTTACATTATGTGATGAGTGATAGAAAGATGGTCCTGAAGGAGAGAGGATGTTCTGCTAAACATGGCAAGCACATGAAAGGACACGTGATAAAGGATTCTTTGCTAACAACTTGCATGTACAGGTCCACTTTACACTGCGTAGTTGAGTTGCGTTTGTCGGGACTTCATAGAGAGAAACGCACCAACAAACTTCTGGTGGTGTGCTGCAACAAGGACTTGTGCTGATTGACAGAGTGAGCTCAGCCAAGTCAGATGCACGTACTACGCCAAGACCTGTGGAGGAGGCCTGGTGTTTGGAGAGAATATAAAAAGGACTCAACAGACAGCGACGGAGGCTGAGCCTGGCTTGCTTACAGAGCTAGCTGTGCAACTCTTATTGATTTCGAGTCTTTGCCGATCTTCACTTCACTGAGAGAGGAACAGCCAAGAACTTCTGGCGTTCCTCCTGGTCCCTCCTGCTGACTCAAGCCGAGGCTGAGGCCTGGCTGTCTCTGCTAGGCCTTGTCACCGCTGTGGTTAGCCTGACTCAGCCGGACCGCTGGTGCATCCACGCAGTGTTTGTGAGTGGATGGAGCTGCTGCTGCTGACCTGTGAACTGAACCTCCAGTTTCCAGACAACACAGATGGGACTTGCTCCAAGGGATCTTTCTAAACAGATCCACTTCCCTCATATCCTTTATTTTCCACTACTTCTGGAGGGTGGTGGGCTACAAGGGAGGTTAAAGCATTTAAGAACCATCATTAAAAATAGGACTTGAGGGGGCCAGAGAGATGGCTCAGAGGTTAAGAGCATTCGGTGCTCTTTTAGAAGTTCTGAGTTCAAATCCCAGAAACCACATAGTGGCTCACAAACATCCATAATGAGATGTGACACCCTCTTCTGGTGTGTCTGAAGACAGCTACAGTGTACTCATATAAATAAATAAACAATAAAAAATAAAATAAATAGGATTTGAGAAAATTAAAGTTGCAATGATCTGCTGCTTCTCTCTGTCTGCTACTGGCTATTTATTTATTCTTTTTTTTATTTGGTTTTTTCCCGAGACAGGGTTTCTCTGTGTAGCCCTGGCTGTCCTGGAACTCACTCTGTAGATAAGGCTGGCCTTGAACTCAGAAATTCTCCTGCCTCTGCCTCCCAAGTGCTGGGATTAAAGGCGTGTGCCACCACCACCTGGCTATTTATTCTATTTATTTTGCTTGCTATACATTTAATAAACACATTCATTTTGAAATGAAAAGCACAGATTTTGTAGATTGTCTTCTGGGCCGTACAGAACAAACAGGCGGCTGGATGATGTTATTACGAATCTTTGTCCATTGCTCACAATGCCTTGTTTAGATGCTAAAATGCATGTATACAAACATAGCAAGAGGAAAAAAATCCATGCATAATATACACACCGTTAAATTACCTTGGTAGGTATACAGGCTAATTTTGCTTTGTGTGTTCATGCATGTGTGTGTGTGCTTGTCATCTTGACCTAAGCTAGGTCATCTGTGAAGAGAGAACCTCAACTGAGAAGATGCTCCCCCATCAGTTTTCTGAGGCAAGTCTATAGGACATTTTCTTTTAACTGAGCATTGACATGGGATGGCCCCGCCCACTGCAGGAGGTATAGCCTTGGGTAGTTTAAGAAAGCAGGCTGAGCAAGCCAGGTGAAGCAAGCCAGTAAGCAGCTTCCCTCTGCTTCAGTTCCTGCCTCGAGACTCCTCCCTGAGCTCCCGCCCTGACTTCCCTCAGCGATGGAGCATAAGTTATGGAGAGAAATAAGCTCTTTCCTTCACAAGTAGTTTTGGTGTGGTGTTCATCACAACCACGGAAACCTAACTGAGGTGGCAGAGGTCGATTAATTGATTAATTTATACTTCTTTCCCCATGCATTTTTAGCACATTGTCAATTATTGTTGTTGTTGTTGTTGATGATGATGATTTTATTATATTGTTTTGAGCCAGGGTCTCACTCTGTAACTTGGGCTGCACTCGTGGTCTGGTAGCTCTGCCAGCTCGGCTCATGTGTTCGGTCGACGCCCATCCCGCCATCTTGCTGGCTTGGCCCCCCAGTGCTCCCTTCTGGTCTGTCCTTATGAATATATTTGCATTATTTTATTCTTTTGAGAATTCTGTCTCCCTGTCTGCCTTTCTGTCTTAGTTTTCCTCCTCCCTTCTCTCCTTGCTTGGCAAGGACAGCACAGCCTGTCTTCTGCTTTGGCTGACACATCTGTCCTCGACCCCTTTAAGCTACAATCCACAAACCTGCTGCTTTGTTCAGCACCCCCTGCAGTCAGTGTCAGCCTCTCTCTAGGAAGGGAGACCTGTCGGTCAGAATAATTCAGGGGCCCTACTAAGTGAGGGCAGCAGAATACACAATAAACAACCCACTTTGTTCTAGGACTTCGTACTCTGCAGACTTTCTCTCCCAATCCTGGTCCACTTTCCCACACTTAAACAACCAACACTGACTCTCCAGGTAACTTGGCTTTTATAACACAGTGTTATCAAGGTGTTCTGCCTAGCAACAACTGATGCAAACTCTTCACTCTTGATTGGATAACAGTCTGAAGACAGTTCCAATCTCAGGGAGGATGTATATTACCTTTTTTTTTTTTTTCAGTTGTATAGAAGACAGTTCCATTCTAAAGAGGTGTATCGGTCTCTTCATTGCCCCTTTGTCCCCTCCAGAATGGGTGCTGGGAGGACCCCCTGGGTGGTGGCTCTTCTGGTGAACCTCATGAGGCCGGATTCCTTCATGATTGAAGGCAGAGACTCTCCAGGTAAGAGGAGAGGGGTTTGATTCTGGGTGTTTTCTGGAATCAGCATGGGGCTAACTCTCCCCACTCCCTGTGGACCAAAGTCTCAGCCTAGAGTGACTCTGGATTTTAGAGTCGCCCCACTGACCAGGAAGCTCTCATGTCCTCCTAGCACCCATGATGAACTGCCTGGAGAGGTCTTCCCATACCTGAGACACAGATGCCAGCGGAGGGAGGGAGGGAGGGAGGGAGGGAGGAGACATTTTCCCCTGTTGGGTCCCTTGTGCATCAACATCAGACACGAGAACCTTGAAAGCTGGAGTCTGGGAGCAGCTGAGCCTCCTCTACGAGCATCTGCTCCTGTTACGGCTTTCTGGTGAAATTAGAAACAACATCTCCCGCCAACTATTAAGCTCCTGGTTAGAGTTTATTAGCATCGTACTGAGAAGTTTTGAGGTGTAAGGGAAGTTTAAAGAACTCAGACAAGTTGAGTGTATTGTTATCTCTGGCCTCAGGTTGCTGTGTGCAACTTGTTTTCTTGGGGAGATGGGCTATGCAGATGCCGGCATTGTTAGACCATGAAATGCAGGGCTGTGAGCAGAAAACAGGATGTGGTGTGCTAAGAAAAGACTCCCTCTAATGTCAGAGTCTCATTAAATACAGAAGAGGAACAAGTCTGGGAGGAGCATCATCTTCCCCCGAGAACAAAAACTGCTCTGAGTTTATCACATTTGACAAATGGGAAGAAAAAATCAGCATGGAGTTTTAAATGATGATGAAAATTCAACACGTTTTTTCCTTAGCTTGTAAAGAGGGAAAAACAGAAAAGGGTAGACACGCTGGGGGACTGGAGGCTCACCTGAACTCAGAGGCCCTCAGAGGGGCCTGAATGGTCACGGCAGTCATGCTCCGGGAGGCTGAGCGACCCCGGGGGGGGGGGGGGGGGGAGGCTGCTGAGCTTAGGAGTGAGCAGACTCATAGCTCAAGCGAAAGCATCATCCTTCAAGTCGCGGCTTAGCCGCTTCATGGAGGCTTCCTGCCTTTTCATCCTCAAGTGCACAGGACTGAGCCTCCGCACGCCATCATCACAAGAAGTCTCTCTTCCTGTCCCGCCTCCTTTCTCCTCTTTCCTCCTCATCAACACCATTCCGAGTTTGCCTTCAATATGAGTGTAGTGTTCAGAAACAGAATGGCCACAAGATTGCTTAATAGTTAAAGCCACTTGCTGCCAAACCTGATGATCTGAGTTCAATCCCCAGGAACCACATGTTGGATTAGGTGTGTGTGTGTGTGTGTGTGTGTGTGTGTGTGTGTGTGTGAATAACGGGGGATGGAGAGGGGAGGGCAGGGAGGATGGGGATTGTGGAGAAAGGAGGACAGGGACTGTGGGGGGACAGGGACAGGGATGAGGGGAACCAGGGATGGAGGGCAGACAGGGGGGAGGATGGGGAGACAGGTGGGGGAATGATGGGGAGGAAGGACAAGGGGGTTAGGATGGGGGACACTGGGGTCGGGGACACTGGGGTTGGGGACACTGGGGATGGGGACACTGGGGATGGGGAGATAGGGGTAGGGGGGTGACATGGGGACTGGGCTGTTGAATGGGGGAACAGGATGGAACAGGACAGACTCACTCCTGAATACTGTTTTCCCTGTTCACATTTTAAATAAATGCCAATAAGCATTAAATGACATTTTGTGACTTTGCCTCTTAATGTTGTGCTTTTGAGCACTCTGACTTAGTGTACCAGGCACAGGCGTTCCCAGAGGTTCCTAATCCTTTTATGGTTTCCAGAGGATTTTGTGATCCAGGCAAAGGCGGACTGTTACTTCACCAATGGTACAGAAAAGGTGCGCTTCCTGGTCAGGTTCATCTTCAACCTGGAGGAGTATTTACATTTCGACAGTGACTTGGGGTTTTTTGTGGCACTGACGGAGTTGGGGGAACCTGATGCTGATCAGTGGAACAAACGCCTGGATCTCCTGGAGACGAGCAGAGCTGCTGTGAATATGGTCTGCAGGCAGAATTACAAGCTGGGAGCCCCCTTCACCGTGGAGAGAAATGGTGGGTAAAGGTGAGGTCTAGGGGTTCTCCATGAGAACCTTATAATAGGCACTTAAAAGGTTTTAAATTACAACTATCACCTGTCTGTCTGTCTGTCTGTCTGTCTGTCTATTATTTATCTGTGTATGTTCCATGCATGTCACAGTGCACATATGGAGGTCAGAGGACAATTTGAGGCAGTTGGTTCTCTCCTTCCATCATGAGGGTCTTAGAGATCAAACTCAGGTCATCAGACTTGGGGGCCTGTGACTACATTCTTGACTGTGAATTTTTGGCTTGGATTTTTCAAAACCTACTTTAATAAGGGTTCTTAAATGCTTCAACCTCCCTTCTAGCCACCAGAAGTCATGGAAAGGAAAGGTTAATAGGAAACAGAGGTTGTGGACCTGCTTAGAAATAGTTCTTTGGGGGTGATTCTAATCTTCATTGTCAGCAGTCCAGCCCTCTAGCAAACACCAACAGGAATCAACAGCCGCAGTCCCGTCCACTTGGCAATCACCACTCATAAATCAGCAGTGGCAGTTTGATCCAGAAGAAACCACAAGGCTCCGCCAATTGGCTGGAGTCTGTGGAAACAGGAAGAAGCTGCCGGAATATCACAAGAATATCTTGCAAGTTGCTCTCTATAAAGTCATGACAAGCAAAGACAAGCTATGCGATGCAAGGCAAACCAATACTAGGGTATACTCTAGATAATATTAGTCATTCTTGGATTTCTGACAGTGTTGCAGACTAGTAGTCTCATAGCCAGTCCAAGCTGTTTAGCTTTTAGAAAGATGATACAGACTTGAGAGTATGGCTTTTAGATGGCTTACAATATAAAGCCAGGACATTTGTCAGATGTAGGATTATAAGTCTTTTAAGTTTGGATAGATGACAGAGATACTATTTAATTGATAAAAATTGATGGACTGGGTGTTAGGTCTATCCTATACGCTATAAATTACAAAATGGTAATAGTTGCACTGAATTGATGCCTGAGATAAGAGCCTTTTAATTGGACAGAAAGGCGAAAGTGTTGTGGATAGCCCTGGGCTTGTATTTTGATGCTAATTCCACTCTTGGGAGGAGCTGCAGACTAGGAGTTAATCATGTATACTTGTGAACCTTCTCCCCACCTTAACTTCAAATAAAGGCTAGAGCCAATGATTGGGCAGGAGGAAGGAGGAGGAGCTGAGGGTTTGGGGAGGAGAAAAGGATAGAAGGGAAGGAGGAGGAGATATGGAGGATCGACACAGAGGATGGAGAAACCGTAAGTTTTGTGGCCTGGAGAAACCTCAGGTTAGATGGGATAATATAGATGGGAATAGAGTAGTGTAGGCTTGTATTGATGTTGATTGAGTTGAGATTTCTTTTACCGGGTAATTGGGTTGGAAAAATACCACAACAGGGTGTCGTCAGGAAAGACTAGTGCGGCGCGGCAAGGCAAACCAATGCCAGAGCCTCCTCCCACTGTCTCTGGGGTCATATTTATATTCTTTCCAGAACATCATACTTTCTCTCACTAGTTTGTTTCAGCAAAACAGTCTCTCACCCGTGTCAGCTTCACCCTATCACCTGTCTGTCCTGGCAAAACATCGTCTGACATAACTGAGTTTCCAAAGAAACCAGAAATTTCCTCTTCCTTTTAGAACCTCAGAGTTCTCAGGGTCTTTGAGAACTAGTGTACCCTTGAATACAGTGTGTGACTGTGGGGTGACCTGGCAGCATCTAAATCCTCCTTGTGGGCATCCACCCACACATGTTTCTCAGTCTATGGTGTTAGGTCCCCCACATTTCCAGCTTCTAGTTGGCTGGCCTGGGAGATGGGTCAGGGTGGCCACAGCCCCTATAGAATCTCTTGTCCTTCCTGTGCTTTTTGTTTCTTCTCTTGCCAGTGGCTCCGGAGGTGACAGTGTACCCAGAGAGGACCCCGTTGCCGCAGCAGCACAACCTGCTGCTCTGCTCTGTGACAGGCTTCTACCCTGGGGACATAAGTGTCCGGTGGTTCCGGAATGGACAGGAGGAGCGGTCTGGAGTCCTGTCCACTGGCCTTATTAGGAATGGAGACTGGACCTTCCAGACGACAGTAATGCTGGAAATGATCCCAGAACTTGGGGATGTCTACAGCTGCCTCGTGGAGCACCCCGGCCTCCCAAGACCTGTTTCTGTGATATGGAGTGAGCTTTATTTAGTTTTCTGTCTTCTGGGCCTTGGCCTGTATGGACTGTCACGTCTGTGTTCATCTTGATGACAAGTTCCCCTGCTCTAAGTGATAGGGCAGGAGAAAACAGGACAGACAACCATGTTTAGAATGTCCAGGAGATAGATAAGGAGGCTGTTAACTCCTAACATGCTTCTAACCCCAGGACTTGGTATCCTTTAGCACTTTAATCTCTAGGGACACTGTCGTGGGCTATACATGAGGGGTGGGCCTGAGAAGGGACACTGTCGTGGGCTATACATGAGGGGTGGGCCTGGAGAAGGGACACTGTCGTGGGCTATACATGAGGGGTGGGCCTGCAGAAGTGGCCTGGTGTATAACTGAGAGGACCTAAGTCTGATTCCCCGGTCTATGTAAAAAATCTAGGTGCTCTGATCCACGCTTGTAGTCCCAGGGCCTGGAAGGTAGAGGCAAGCAGATTCCCAGGGCTCACAGGCCAGCCAGCCTAGCCTACTTAGTGAGTTCTAGGTCAGTGAGGGACACTGAACTGCAGCAAAAACAGCAAAGAGGATGGCACATGAGGAAGGACACCAGAAGTTGACCTCTGGTATATGGGAGTATGTGCAAGCATGAGCGCGTGTACATGCGTGTGCACACACATACATGCATATGCTCATACATACATAAACTCATACACATACATACATAGATATACACACATTCATATAAACATAGACATAAACATTCACACACACACACACAGAATCAGTGGCAGATGGGAGGCAACTCCATTTCCTGACTTAACCCTGCCCTGAGCAGCACTGGGCTTTGGTGTAGGAGGTGGGGTCCAGCACTGAGAGCATCACACGGACTTTAAGTCTCGCTTTCCCACAGCGGCTCAGTCTGAATATTCCTGGATAAGGATCCTGAGTGGAGCTGCGGCGTTCCTGTTTGGACTAACTGTCTTCCTGGTGGGGGCTGTGGTCCATCTCAAGGCTCAGAAAGGTAGCGGCCTCTGGAGAGAGCCTTCCCACCTGCCCTGCGCTTCTCCACCTCCAGCTTCCTTTGTAAAGATCTGAGGGAGGGAGGGAGGGAGGGAGGGAGGGAGGGAGGGAGGGAGGGCAGGCTGGCTGCGCTCAGGCATCCCTGAGACAGGGTTTCCTAAAGCCAGGGGAGTGCAGGGTAAGCAAAGACAAGTGCTGACACTGAGGGCCACAACCTCCCCGCCCCCGCCCCACCCCAGGAAAACCACATTTGCTCCTGACTGGGGACCCCATTCCCTCTCTCTCCAGCGTCTGTGGAGACTCGGCCTGGTGATGAGGTGAGCACTCTGGTCCCTTGTCTCTGGCAGATCGTGGCCTTGTTCTTCAGTCAGAGCAAGCATCATGGAGTAGGAGAGGCAGAGGCGCCTCTGGCTGGGGGATCGTCTCCTGAGTGTCTGGAACTGGAGTGTGAAGCCTCCTGAGACCCTCCCTCTCTTCCTGCAGGCCTCAAGAGTGCTTCTCCCACCTCACACCTGGAAAGTTCCTAATGCAAGCTCCTCCCCCAGAGCCTGAAGTGTGACAAGGCTGGGGCCAGCCTTGGGTAAAGGATGCTGGCTCTGCAGCACGTGACATGTGGCCCTGGGTCTTCCCCTCCCTTCCTGTACCTCAGTGGTCCCTCGTTTCCAGGACACGGTCCAGAAATGTCCGTAGGACATAATTCATTCCAGACCCAAGTTGCTTTGGTCTCTGTGGCCCAATCCTAACCCTGTGACTGAGGAACCCTCAGCTTTTCTATCTTCCAACCACAGCTTCTAGTTTTCCATACAGTCACCTTAAAAATCCTTATTGTAAAAATAAAACAGTCACAGGTAACTACAGTGAATGTGCAAATCAATGAAGTGTTCAAGGCAAAACCCATGTAAGTCCCTGCTCAGGTTAAAATACAGACAGCGGCGGTCTCTGTAGAATTCCTCAGGCGCCTCAGAAATACACAACCACAGCACACACTATCCACGTGTGGTGATTGGACGCAGCCAAGCATATATCTCTGTATACAGCAGTCCATGGGCTCACACCCACAACACACACTATCCACGTGTGGTGATTGGACACAGCCAAGCATATATCTCTGTATACAGCAGTCCGTGGTCTTTCCTGTCTCCCAGACTTTCAGATGTTTTACCTCATCTTTCTTTCTGTCAGGATTAAAGCTGTTGAGAAGCCTCAGCCACCAAGCTGAAGAGTTTCCACCCTCAGATTTTGTTGTCTGCACACACCTGGTGCCACCTGACACACTCTCATGCGCTTTATGTTTTCTGTGAGTTAGCATCTGATGCATGGTAGGTTTGATTCTTTTGGAGTCTGGAGGAGGCCATGACTTTTTCTTGAGTCACAGTATATTCCTTTGCTTCTCTCTCTCTCTCTCTCTCTCTCTCTCTCTCTCTCTCTCTCTCTCTCTCTCTCTCTCTCTTTGTTTTTGTTTTTGTTTTTGTTTTTTTTTGAGACAGGGTTTCTCTGTGTATCCCTGGCTGTCCTGGAACTTACTCTTGTAGACCAGGCTGGCCTCAAACTCAGAAATTCTCCTGCCTCTGCCTCCCTGAGTGCTGGGATTACAGGCGTGGGTCACCACCGACTGGCTTGTTTTTCTTTTTACAATGTTACAACAACCATTGATACTAATCGCCCCATCTGCTCATTTCCGGGAATTGCTACATTGTGACAGTCTATTTCTAGGAATCTGTGTTTATTTATGGTACATTGTTGGCTCTGCTGCTATTACCTGCATTAGAAGTTCCAAGTGGATTATAGTGCAGTGATTCCAGCCTGCACAGTGCCACTGCTGCAGGATTTCTATACTTGCATTTCCCCTTTGTTAGCTTTTAAAACTTATCTGGATGTTTATGCACATATGCACACCACAGTGTGATATTTGTTGAAAAGAATTGAAGTCCTTTATTTACCTGGAATATACTGCACAGAATTGAAGTTGACTTAAAGAAATTGGCAGTAACTACAATTCATTACCATTTTTTTATGTTAGAAGCCCATTTTTTAAAAAGATATATTTATTATTATATCTAAGTACACTGTAGCTCTCTTCAGACACTCCAGAAGAGGGCGTCAGATCTCATTACGGATGGTTGTGAGCCACCATGTGGTTGCTGGGAATTGAACTCAGGACCTTCGGAGGAGCAGTCCACTGAAGTGGCTCTTAACCACTGGGACATCTCTCCAGCCCGAGGCCCATTTTTTTTTTTTTTGAAAAGGAACTTGGAATAAAATGCTATTACCATGATTGATCATTGCACATTGCACACAAATATTATTTTCACACTATACATACCTCATCCAAAGAACAGATAGTGAGGAATGCTTCAGATTAGCATTAAGTAGAACCCAGGTTAGGAAATTGCTCATTGTCAACCAAGCTGATTGATTGACAGGGGACATAGATGGAGGAGGGAGATGGGGTACCAGGGTCGCCAGGATTCAGGAGACACAGATGTGTCAGGAACATCTACAGTGAGGACATCTAGGACAATCACCTCTGGATATATCTCTGAGGGAGTTTGTAGGCAGGGGTTGAAGCTGCACCCTCTTAAATGTGGGTAGCACCCTTCCGTGGACTGGGGCCATGACTACACCAAAAGGAGAAAACTACCTAAGCAGAAATATTCTTCCCTCCTGCTTCCTCCCTGCTACCTCGAGGTCCTGATGTCATGACATTCCTCCCAACTGTGAACCAAATTAACCCCTCCTTTCCCAAAGGTTATGTCTGTCCATCTGGTTTTTGGTCAGGTGTTTTATCACCGCAACAGGAAAATTAACTAATCCAGTCAGAAGCAGAGGTGTAAGATCCTTACCAGGAGACTAAAGACAGTGAAGATGATCTTATCCCTGAAGTCAGTTTGTAAGATCCTTCTGGAAATGTCAATAAACAACCATCCTGTCCTTTTAGTTAATGTGAATTTCACAAGAAATGTGATTTATCTGGACTGAGCTACTGAAGCCATAGCTCAGTATTCCTGCATTCCTTTCTGTCTCTCTGTTTCTGTCTGTTTGTCTGTCCCCCTCTCTCCCTTCCCCTGTCTCTCACTCTCTTTCTCTCTTTCTGAAACAGGGTCTTACCATGTATCACTGGCTGTCCTGGAGCTCACAGAGATCGTACTGTCTACGAAGGAAATCTTCAGTGTCACACAGGATGCACACTATTTCCCACACAGTCTCTGTGGCTTTGGGAACAGTCAATGGTCTTACTTGACCACAGCTGTCCAGGTCTTCATTTCTGTCTCCATCTCCTGCTGAGTGGTTGGCATGAAGGGGTTGTGACCCATCTTAGCCACCTGGTGTCTGAATGACTGTGGTGGCCGACGCCTTCCCCCGTCTCACTGGCAGCATTTGTTTCCTATGTCACAGGAGTTTATAATGTTTATTCGTCTCTCTAAGGAACCATTTCTAGTTTTGATTCTTATTTTTCTATTTGTCAATTTTCCTTTATAATAATGTTTGCTCTACTTTTTTAATAATCTTTTTGTCTTCCTGTGCCTTCTTTTTATTTAATTTATTTCCTTTGTTAGTGCTCTCATGGTAAAAGTGCATATTACTAATTTTACATGCCTTTCCTGTAACAATGTATACATTTATAGGAACAAATTTCTTACTAAGGACTACTTTAACCAGATTCTGATCATTTCTACTTGTTGTTCACCTAACCTTGTCATCATTTCCTCTGTACTCTCAGGGCTTCTGTTTGAGTCAGACAAAACCTGAAGACTGTTAGGGACATCGTAGGTGGAAGAATACGATGGTGTCTGACAACACATCCACAAGACGACAGATACCTAACCCCAGCAAAGTCACACAGGTCTGTGATAGAATTGGCCTGGAGAAGAGACTCGAGGGTTCTTGGATCAATGGGCAGGGAAAAGCATCTTTGCAAAGTAATCATCCAGCTTGTTGTGTTCTTCACAACTTTAATTCCAGAACCTGGGAGGCAAAGACAGGTGGATGGATGTGTGAGTCAGAGGACAGCCTGGTCTACGTGGTGAATTCCGGGACAGTCAGAGCTGTCTCAAAAGTTGTTTTAAATTACACACACACACACACACACACACACATATATACACATATATATTATGCACATACACACTCACATATATGTATGCATATGTATATATATCTGATACATATAAACATACATATGCATATACAACAGTAAATATACATATACATCAATACATATACATATACGTATACATATAGCTATGTATGTACATTCCTTCTTGAGCTGGGTCATTATTTAGAAGTCTGTGTCTTTCCACACAGGTGCACTGTGTTCCACTGTTGCTGAGGGGTCTGATGAGGGAAACAGGAGGGGAAGGTCTTGAGGAAGCATTAATCTAGGGAGTGAAGCAGAGGCTTCAATGGTGGAAACTCCCAATATCACGGTTTTAAAGAGAAAAAGGAAGTGGGTAAAATTAATATTTTCAGAAACAGGAGTCATAAAATCAGACATCAAGGTCCCCCACATTGTTAATGAAACGGCACTGTGCCGTGTTAACACTAGAGGGCGACCTTGAGCTGAGAAATCCAGAAAGCCTTCAAGGTTCTTGTCCTGATAAGCTCACCTATTCTTGGAGTAACAGAAAATAGAAACAAATCGAACACAAAGCTATAGATGTGATCCCTCAAAGCTGATATTAACTATCATATATTGTCTCCAGACTAAGGACCAGAACAGAAGCAGCAGGTGCCAGCAGTGAGGATGGAGTGAATCGTACATTCACCACATGAAGGAAAATCCAAATTAAGACCTAGAATTTCAATTGATTGATTGAATTGATAGGAAACAAGAAGATGCAGAATGAGAAAAAAGATGCAGAATGAGTGTTTAAATGAGATCAAAGGAAAAGAAAATGACAGGTCTGCTCCTGCCCTTCTTCATGTGAGGAAGCCTGCCTGTCTGCAGATGGGAGCCTCACCTGGTTTCTTCCTCTCTCTGGGAGCCGAGAAGGCGATGGCCCCCTGTTGTTTCTTTTCCTCAGCTACTGCTAGAAAGTTTGCTTTCTTTAGAAATACTGTGTCCATTCTTTCCCCCAGTGTTGGGCATTGTCTAAGTTAGGGTTACTATTGCTGTGGTGAAACACCATGACCTAGTAATTTGGGAGAAAAATATTTATCTTATGCTTCTACATCACTGTTCATTAAAGGATGTTAGGACAGGAATTCAAACAGTGGAGAGGCCTGAAGAAGTGTTGCTTACTGGCTTGCTCTCCAAGGCATATTTTGACTGCTTTTTTTTTTTTTTTATAGAACCTAGGACCACCAGTCAGGGGTGGCTCCATCTCCAATCAATCACTAAGTAAGAAAATGCCTTATAGCCAGGATCTAGGAAGGCTTTTCCTAAATTGAAGTTCCCTCCTCTTAGATGACCCCAGCCCATGTCAGGTTAACACAAAATTAACCAGGAATCACAGCTGGTGGACAGGTAGGTAAAGAAACAAAGAACAACAAATAAGTAACTGGCCTTGATGGAGCTTGCCTTTAATCAATGCCAATTTTAGGCAGGGGCAGGCATATATATGTTTGAAATTAGTCTGGTATACAGAGCAAATTTCAGGACAGCCATGGTTTCACAGAGAAATGGGGATCCAAGGGGCGGAGGAGAGAAAAAAATATTGTGGGTGTTTAGTAAATATTATATTTTCTTGGGGAGACAGAAGGGATGAGACAGAGCACCCTGAGCAGAGAAAACTGTGGAAGGCAGGCGGGGAGGACAGAACCGCTAAAGAGATGCTTTCCTAACCTCCAGAATCCTCAGTGCCACAGGGTCAGAGACACAAGTCCTATTAGGTCTTTGTTTTCAAGTCCAGCTGTGACAAAATCCGTTGCCCCATGACAGTCCCAGGACATAACAGTTTTGAGTGTGATATGGGCCACAGGCCAGCAGGCGGCCACAGTGAACTTCCTACAGTCAGGGAAGGGTTGGGTCCCCTGTCCAGAGGCTGGCGGCCAGGTGACTCCCATCTCACCTAGTGCTTCCTCAGGGTTCCAGTGGTGATGCTGCCAGCTTGAGAGGAGGTTTTGGATGCCAGAGAAGCAAAGAAGCGCGAGACGGAGGAGCTTGAGTCCGCGTGACAGCACTGAGTAAAGTTACATGCTTAAAACTGAAGCCCGAGAAAGCGCTGAAGAGGCCACGGACTCTTGCGCTTGCTGAGAACCTGGGTTCACTTCCCAGCTGCACGCAGTGGCCCACGGTCTCCTGTAACTCCAGTCCCAGGAGATCTTCTGGGCTCCCCAGGCACTACACACTTGCATATGCAGGCACACATACACACCCACACACCCACTCACATACATATACACAACACACACACAACAAAACAAACATACATACATGCACAACACACACACAACACACACATACACCCCTACCACCACACTACACACACAGACACTCACACACACAACCCCCCCCCCCCACAGTGCAGAGACATATGTGCAGCCAAACAGTAATACAGGTGAGAGAATAATTCTAAACAAGCAAACACACAAACAACTCTATAAAAACAAACACTTCTGGACTGTCACTCAGTGACTCTCTTTCCACATAAGTTTTTCATAGTTTTTTGTCAAATATATTCTTGATATTTTAGTAAACCTGCCTGATATTTTATCATCTATATTTTAAAATTGTATAAGACTTAAAAATAAAACAATAGATACATGGTTTAAGGAAAGCAAGAGCCCTTCCTACATTTAGTGTTAAGAAAATATGTCTACACTCCTGTTTTATTGTAATTTAAACATGAATGGAACCTAAATTATGTCAAATGTTTTTGATTTTTTTTTTGTGGGGGAGGAGGGATAGCCAAGGATTGATGAGTTTGAAAGAATTGAAAATCACAGTTTTCTGTGCTGGTCAGATTTTTGTCAACTTGACACAAATTGAAGTCACCTGGGAAGAAGATGACTCAGCTGAGGAATTCTGATTGATGGAAGAGGGCCCAGCCTCTGTGGGTTGCACCACGAGGGTAGGTGGTCCTGGGTTCTACAAGAGGGCAGGCTGAGCAAGTCACCAGGAGCAAGGCAGTAGCAGAGTTCCTCATGGCTGCTGCTTCAGTTCCTGCCGTCAGGTTCCTGCCTTGAGTTCCTGCCCTGACTTCCTTCAGGATGGATTGAAGTCTGGGAGGTGAAATAAACCTTTCCTTCTCTAGTTGGTTTTGGCCAGAGTTTTATTACAGTGACAGAAAGCAAGCTAGGATATTTGTTTGCTCAAAAAGTGAAATTAAATTAGATGTTAATGCAAAATATATCACCAAAATTTTTTTTGTTTGTTTTTTGGATTTGTTTTTTTTCAAAGAGACAGGGTTTCTCTGTATAGCCCTGGTTGTCCTGGAACTCACTCTGTAGACCAGGCTGGCCTCTAACTCAGAAATTCACCTGCCTCTGCCTCCCAGAATGCTGGGTTTACAGGTGTGCACTACCACTGCCTGGCTCGTCACTAAATATTTGTAAGTGAAAAACTGGATTTCTTTTGAAAAAGGCACAGGAGAAATCAGTAGAGGAATTTAAAAGTGGTGGTGCACACCTTCAATCCCAGCACTCGGAGGCAGAGGCAGGAGGATCTCTGAGTTCCAGGCCAGCCTGGTCTACAGAGTGAGTTCCAGGACAGCCAGGGCTATGCAGAGAAACCCTGTCCTGAAAAAACAAAACACAAACAAAGAAACAAACAAACAAACTGAATGCAGCCTTTCTATTAACAGTGTCCACAGGCCAGAAATGAAGAGAAGGCTCAGGCCAGTGAGCTTAAGATTTTATCTTCAGAAATCAGGACAGGTAATATTAGCTTTAGCCCAAATGAACAGAAGAAAGGGATAACAAACAACATGAATAACTGCGGAAATCAGAGGCATCAGAGGGACAGTCAGTAAGGTTTGTGACCTCTGGTGAGACTGAGAGACAAGGCATTAGACAGACCGGGGAAGGGACCAAGGCTAGGTAATGAATGTTGGAATGTCCATGCTGGCTGGCTGCTTCCTCTGGCTTGAGCCTTTGTGTCCCAGTGACCTCCTGATGATGGAGTGGCTCACCAAGTTTAAGGCTGGATCAAGGACATGTCACCTGAGAGCTGTGGTCCAATCAACAGCCTGTCTGTCTTCAAACTGACCACGCCTATAGCAGAGGAGGAAAAACACTCCAGAACATTTAAAGAAGAGCCTGGATTTTCAGCCTCTGGAGTGTGTGTCCCAGTCCTCTACGCCCTGCTTTGCAGAGTCTTCTTCTCTGTGTGCCCTGTGTGTGTCTCCTCACTCCCAGCAACCACCGCCCTTTACCTGTCGATTCTGTGTGCCGTGGGTGAGGTTTCACAGAGCAGCACCTACCCTGCTGCCCTGTTCCACTTCAGACTTTTCTTGCCTTTTAATAATTCTTTAACTGGCTGAGAATTGAACTTAATCCAGACACTTAGATTGTATCATTTCAAGGCCTCTAGACTGTATCAAGACACACCAGGATAAAAGACAAACACAGTAATATCAAGAACAAGAGTAGGGACATAAATATATAGCTCTCAGAGATGTATGTTTAACAGTCTATGAAAAACTTTCTGTCTGTACATCAGACCACTCGGATGAAATGAAAACACTGTCTGTAAAATACAAAAGGCCGATGCCACGGCCACCCAAGATCACAGAATATGAGAACACGGTCGTGTCGCTAACAGGCTGAGCTTGTACTTAAAGCATTTCTGCAGAGTCAGCTCTGGTTCAGATGTTTGCACTGACAGAGTCTACTGGGTGTCTAAGGAAAGCATGACATCACTACAGATGGAAGAGAATTGTGTCCTGCTCACTGTATGGCTTAAATATTATTATTAATGGAAGTTTAATAAATAACATCAAATAAATAGACAAACAAACAAGTAAATAAATAAATAAATAAAGCTGGCTTGGTGACACATCTGTAATTTCAGTACTGGAAAGTCTGAATCAGGGCTGTTAAAGCCATTCTCAGAGCTCAGACACTACAAAGCGCGTGGTTGACTGGATTTGGTCATCTGCCCACCACTTGTCAGTCTCCTATGTAAAGCGACTTACAGACTCCACAGTGAGAAAAAGCCAAGGAAAGTCAACAACTTTATATCTATGTATTCATAATAAAAGACCAAAACTTTAAATGTATAATTTTTTTCTGATAATGCATCAAAAGTTTTTGATTGCAATACCACTCAAGATATTTTTTTAAAAGTCATAAATTTGACAAAAAAACAAATACAATCCGTATCCTAAAAACTATAAAACAGGGGTGAGGTAAATCATTGGACATTAAATGGTAGAAAGATGAGCCTTGTCTGTAGAGAAGACCAAGTGTTGGTGATAATCAGTTCTCTCTTAATTCGTATGTAGATTGGACACAGTTTCAATCTAAAAGTGTGTGACTTGTGACTTTATTGAAGAAATTGATATTTACATGGGAAATGCAAAAGATGGGATAGAAAGAACAATTTGCAAACAGAAGAACAATTTGCAAACAGAACAAAATGCAAAAGATGGGATAGAAAGAACAATTTGCAAACAGAAGCTAGATGGAGGTTGACGCTTGATTTTAAAGCTCTTTATACAGTTACATCAAGACAATGTGGTATGTATGTGTGTATGTATATATATATATATATACATATATATATATGCATGTATATGTATACATATATATGGTATATATTACATGTATTTAAAATACAAGTAATAATATAATCATCCTTTGATAATAGTACCCAGTGGGGAAATATTTTCTAAATAGTTGGTGTGGAAATAATTGAGTATCTACACACAAAACCGGCATCTATACCCTATCTCCAATGACAGCCCCAGGTGGATCACAGACGCCCAGGCTCCACTGTGAAATGTCCCCCACAGGAGCGCTTGCTTGGGCTTTTTGTCACCAGCTGGGGGCGCTGTTTTGAGAGGCTGTGGAACCTTAAGTGCAGTGGCCTAGCGAGCAGAAGTGGGTGTTGGACCTTGAAGGTGACATCCACTTCCGGTTCCAGTTCACTTCCTGCTCGGTGAAGACGTGACGAGCTGCCCAGGAAGTGGGAGCTGCTACAGAGGAAACTGCCATGAACGGCTCTGCCTTGTCTTCCCCGCCATGATGGACTGAGTCTCTCCTAATGATGAACAAAAATGAGCCTTTCCAACCTTGTTTCTGCCAGGCGTTCCTGACGTGAGAAGCGATATGGTAGTTTTAAACACAATAGAGAACACATAAAAGGAAAAAAAAAATCAAGAAAACAAGAGGAGAACACCGCGAGCCGATGGGGTGGTGGGTAATCAAGACCGGAAGTAGGCAAGGGACTGAGGAGGGCCTGGTGCGCAGGCCCAGCATCGTGTTCTTGTGAGAGCATGGAAAGCAGTGATAACGAAGCGATCTGTCTGCCTTCAGGTAAAAGCTAGAGGTGAGAATCAATGACACCAGAGGGAACTCGGGTGCTCCAGGGGACGCAGGGGAATTTGTAGATCATGGCGGGGATGGTGAAATGCGTCACTGATAGAATACGGTGTATAATG
Organism: Apodemus sylvaticus; assembly: GCF_947179515.1. Classification (NCBI taxonomy): domain Eukaryota; kingdom Metazoa; phylum Chordata; class Mammalia; order Rodentia; family Muridae; genus Apodemus; species Apodemus sylvaticus. Next base: position 2,404,619 of record NC_067490.1, read on the forward strand.
ATGACCGCAGGAAGAGAGGATGGATCCAAGGGACAGAAAACAAAGGTTAGGATTTTTGTAGGATGAGTGTCCAAACCATCTGAAAGGTGTTCAGCGTGGAAACCGGATATGAGCTCACAGATGAACAAGTAGGCAATCTATGAACTGAACACAATTGTGCTACGAGGAAGACGGTGAAGAGATACAGGAAGCAGTGGGGAAGGAAGGGAGCCCTCTTCTGGCCTCCATGAGCATCTACACACCCGTGACATTCACTCACACAGACACACATACATGCACATAGATAAAAATGTTTTAAAAAATCCAGTCTACAAACGTCTTTGTTTGTTTGTTTTGTTTTTAACATTCTGGGGACTTTGTTTGTTTCTTTAGATTTTAGAATATGACCCCTCGTCCTTTACTGCACAATCCCACCTGTCTGTGATTTCCTAATAATCTCGTGTATCACTGCTTTTATGTAGGTTTCCTCCAGTTGCACTTCTTTCTTGCAGACCTTCTTGGTGACTTAGTCTGCCGGAGACTGGTGATGCTGCCGCACACTCCCTCCTCATTGGCTGGATCAGAAACCAACATCTGTGAAGCCTCTTTGTCATCGATGTCTTTATTTCTGCTTTAGTGGTAAGTGTGAGGTTTAAATTTTAGCGTTTTGGGGAAGGGAAACCTGTGTGGGAAGTTCCCCTTGTACGGGCGCATGCCTCCTGGAGTGTCCTGCTCCTGTGTCTACAGAATCATATGATTTCAAAGGGAGACCATGGGGTCCTCAATAGGACATAGAGCACTCTAAGCCTCAGTCAGACCATGGGTGCTCTAGAACTAGCTGTTGTGGAAGTATTCAGTGTTATCATCTTAATGTATGTCCCTTCCTGGAAATCTAGGAGACAGGTCCATGGGACAGGACTGACTCCGAGTCATCAGTGTGCATGCTCCTGGTTCATCTCTATCAATGGAATGGGATGGCTGTAGACCCATCAGGCAGTAGCTGGTTCTCACAGCTTCTTAGTCAACATTACTTCATGGTTTGCTAGGGTTGAGGAGAGAGCTGGGGGTAGGGGAAACAGCTAAAGGTTCTATTACCCCGTGGAGTTTAGAAGGGTGTAGAACTCTAGGAAAAAAAAAAAAACCGGCATCTGGTCCAGTCTTTCACCTCACTGAATATTAAAAACAAAACCCCAGGTCAAACTTGGTATCTTTCTGTCTTGTGCTGTTGGAACTGGGATCCTGTTCCCAAATCCACACGTGTCCTTTGGGGTCAGACACAGGAGCAGGTGCATGACCAGGTCCCCTGCAGTCGTAATAGTGTCTGCAGTGTCTCCTGTTGCTATCTCTCTGCTCTGCGGTTTCTCTGCGTTTACTGTGGAGAGAGAACCTCTTACCAAGTGCATCGCTGTGTACTCGGTGACTCACAGTTATCACTCTGATCCCCCGAGGTGGTGTTACGACAATCACTATTCATGTTTAGGGACGAGGAAGCTGGTGCAGAATCTCTAAGCAACTTGTGTGAAGTCTCAGGAGTCACAGATGATGCCGCAGGCGGCGTCCAAGCAGTCTGGTCTCAGAGGAGCGTGATGTAAGCGTCTGCCCCACGCCTCTCATTGCTGGTGGGCCGGCCTTTCATACAACCACTGTCACGACCCACATGGGACAACGGGACGAGCCTGCCTGGACTTTCCCCTCATTCTGCGTGGACCCTGTCTAAGGGATGGAAATCTGCTGCTGTTACTGAGTGTGCCCTTTCCTCTCAGGGCCTGAGGGGTGACGTCTGTGCAGACAGTTGTGTGGACTGCCCAGGTCCACAGGTGTTATGTCTGGTGTTGGCTTGAGTAGCTGTCTGACCAATAAAATCAAACCCTTTAGCTGTAACATCAGATGCACACGATGCAGGTGGGGCCATGGATGTACACAGTGACCCCTGCACAGGCTGTGGAATCAGAGGCTGTCCTTACAGTTTTCTTTTAGGTAGGGTCTTATTGTGTAGCCCAGGCTGACTTGTTACTTGCTATGTAGACCAGGCTGGCCTGGAACTCACAGAGATCCACCTGCCTCTGCCTCTGGATTGGGGGGATTAAAGGAATGTCCTGGCAGGTGGAGCTACACTCACCTTATGTAGACATTTAAAGATTAGACAGATATGTATGATTAGTAAACATTGTGTTTTTACATAACTAGTTAACCACAGTTGATTTAAACTGGAGATGCAGGGCCTAGAAGGCTGTAGTTTTGGTCAGAAGGGCCACAGGTGTTACCAGATGGCTCCCTCTGGCCAGTCACCAGGCCTGTCACCACTCTGATTTGTATCAATTCTCCCTCATGGCTGATACATTTGCTGATTTTACCAGGTCCTTGAAGCTATTTTATAATATTGTTGCCTTAAATTTTTTATGCAATTCTACAAGAGTTCAGATATTGCTTAGAATTCAGGGTTAGATTTAAATTTATTTTAACATGTGCTATCTTTTAGTTAGCATATATGGTGTCATATTGGACTTTTAGTATTATTTTCCTTATATATATTTTTAATTACACTGGGTTTTTCTATGTAGTTCTTCATGGCCTGACATGTGCTGTTAGACCAGAATAACTCCAAACTCATGGTAATCCTCCTCTTTCAACTTTGTAAGTGCTGGATCACAGGTGCAAACCACCACACCTGGCAATCATCATCATCATCATCATCATCATCATCATCATCATTAAAGTTTCAAGCTGGACTCCAGATCCTGTTTACATCTTTAGCTTCATGAAGCCGTTCCAGGAGCACTGTGGTGGTTTTTAGAACCAGTCTATAAGGTGTGAAGTTTGCTGTGGCTCGCAGTCCACAGGTGTCAGCCCATAGTTCCTTGGCTCTATTTCCTTTGGGTTGCAGTGCGGCAGATCATCATGGTGGGACACAGAGGGAAAGACTGCTCATCTTAGGACAACCTGGAAGGAAGGAAGAGGCCAGAGCCTCTACATCCCCAACACATCCAATGACGGATTCCCTTCTAGGTTCTGCCTCCTAAAGCTTCTGCCTTCTCTCAGTAATGTCCTGGGCAGCAGCCACGCCTTTGATAGGTGGATTCTCGGTAGCCATTCACCAGAGGCTGTAAGGCAGAGCGTGGTGCATGTTCAGGTTACCATAGGTCACACAGATGTTAACAAGTTACATCTGCTCAAACCGCTGCCTGTGGTGCACATTTCTTCTGCAAGTGAAGTTGAATCTTCTGAAGCTCAGATGGCCTGTGTACTGGCTGGTTTTGTGTCAACTTGACACAGGCTGGAGTTATCACAGAGAAAGGAGCTTCAGTTGGGGAAGTGCCTCCATGAGATCCAGCTGTGGGGCATTTTCTCAATTAGGGATCAAGGGGAGAGGACCCCTTGTGGGTGGTGCCTTCTCTGGGCTGTATTCTTGGGTTCTATAAGAAAGCAGGCTGAACAAGCCAGGGGAAGCAAGCCAGTAAGAAACATCCCTCCATGGCCTCTGCATCAGCTCCTGCTTCCTAACCTGCTTTAGTTCCAGTCCTGACTTCCTTTGGTGATGAACAGCAGTGTGGAAGTGTAAGCTGAACAAACCCTCTCCTTCCCAACTTCTTGGTCGTGACGTTTGTGCAGGAACAGAAACCCTGACTAAGACAGCATGTCTGTGCTCGCTCTGCTGTCTATGTGCCTCTGGCTTTTCTAAAATGTTACCTAAAGAGAAAAACTTGCATAACAATAAAACCCATACATTATATTTATAATGAAAGTTAATATAACTCATTGCTCAAGAGTTGAATAGTGGAAGTATGTAAATAACTTCAAACAGACTAAGGGAAACTTGGGGATAGTTGCTTGGTATATTTTTTATTAAAGGAAAACAACATCATTCTTAGCATTATATTAATAGTGTTGTGAGGAACCGTGGGCTTCTGCAGGTGCACTTCATCCCTAAGTGGATACAATCACGTCCTGGGTGACCCTTTTGGTGACAGTTGATGACTAGTTTCACACTTGGTCCCACTGACCAAGCACTGATTTCAAGGGGTGCTGGCTGAGGAGAGGGTTTCTTCTTGGGTTCCCTGGAAGAGGTCCACAGCCCTTTTCTCCTACACATATGAACTGACGATGTCCCCTGTAAAACTTTGGCCAGTATGAAAGGCAGTTTGTCTTCTGTTGCCAGATGGAGTCTACACTGCCCTCAGTCTAAGTTTCCTGTCTCCACACAGAACCACAGTGTGATTCAGGGAAGGCACCAGGGAATGAGGTTTTGGGATTCCCTTCCTTTCAAGCCAGGCCAGAAATGGGTGGCAGTCTTGCGTGAGACAGGAGCAACAGGAACCCTGCTGAGGACCCTACAGAAGGCTGGGCTGGCAGGAGCTGGCAGAAGCCCAAGGCACTGGTTCGCTAATGTGATATCAGCCAATCAGCAAAAGGAGTCCTGATGATGCTTCTGTTGCTAGGTGAAAGGCCTGTGTGAAGAGGCCTGGGAGATCTGAAATCCCCTGTGTGGCACAGGCTTCCCTTCACAGCCCCAGGACAAAGTCTAGGAGTTTTCCTCTTATGGAAGGTGTGGAAGAGTCAGAGGCTGCAGATTATTGTGTGGAGGTGTGAGGTGGGGGCTGCGGACACTGTGAACATCCCCCGCCACGGTCCCTGGACGGCCATGTTTGTCTGCTAACCCATTCCACATCTGAGTTGGTGTTTCTCCTTCATGCTGCACGTGTAGGCTGAGGAGACCCGTGTCCACCCTGAGCACAGCTGCTGGTGGGAGCCCGTGGCTGCTGTCCCTCTCTGGTCCTCTACACCAGGGCTCCAGTGTGGACCCTGAAATGCTGCAGTTCACCCGTGGCACCGGAGCCCTCACGGGAAGTCCTGCAGCCCATCTCTGCCCCGTTCTCTGTCCCCTGGTCAACTCTGCTCTCAGATCCTGTCCCTGTTTAACTAGGATCTAAGATGATAGAGACAGCGATGTGGTTCGAGGGAAAGAGACTTATTGTTTAGTCATGGGTGTTTGGCGGGCACTGCTCCAGCTGATGGATAATTAGACTCAGGAGTGTCGACCTGAGGAGAGACGCGTCGGAAGCACACGCTGGTGACTCTGTGGTTCGGGCTGGCACAGGTGGTTGTCCCTTCCTGAAGCTGCTGCTTTGCACCATTAGTCTTTGTCCTTGAAATTCCAGGCAGTGGCATCTGGAGCCCTAAAAGGTTATGGAGTTTTCCTTTGCTGACATGGTCATGGAGTACTTAAACAGCAGAAGATTCCATGAGAGAAGAGTTGGGTTGATGAACTTCTGCATTTTCATTGGAATACCGTGGATGCAGGGGATTCCTGTACGGGGAAGGTGGTGAGCCAGCGGGGCTGGGACACATTAGCGGCCATTTCCAGCACGTCCACACGGCAGCCCAGTGCTTTTCATTGTTAACCACATCACACCGCTCTTTCCTGTGAGCTTATCAAAACCCAGCGCACAGTGCAGGGAACGTGGCTTTGCACCTTAGGAAGTCCAGGAGTAGGAAGAGGCTCAGCGACTCCCCGAGAACTCTGCTTTCTCACCTGAGGCACCTCAGAGGGTGAGATATAACAAAAGAGAAGTTCTCTGTCGCCTAGTACATTTCTCCCACTACAACCTCAAGTCTAAGAACAGTAGATTTGAAATAATTATCCCAAACTTATCTATACTTGCCTCGCTTTTCTCTTTCGGGTCTTTAAACCCCAAACACAGACAGTGTGCAGTTTGGAAGTTTACTGTGTCACTGAGAGGAGCAGTCACCTCAAATGCTCATCCAATAGGGCTCATGAGAAAACAGACTTTGTCCTGCATAGAGAGCCTTTGTAAACAAAGTCTGCCCAGAGACAGATGACACGCTTCAGCTCCTGTGCTGATTGGTTCCTCACTTGGGACCAACCCTAACACTCTGGGTTTCAGATCACCCTAGGCTACAGAACTTTTCTTTTTGAGGGGACACAAGCAGGCGTGTGTCCTGGTGACTGCCGTTCCCTGTGCCTTAGAGATGGCTCTGCGGATCCCCAGCCTCCTCCTCTCAGCAGCTGTGGTGCTGATGGTGCTGAGCAGCCCGGGGACTGAGGGCGGAGACTCCCCGAGTAAGTGCGGGGCGGGGCTCTGCAGGCCAGCTCTCTGTGGGGACCAGTTCTGGGGGACCCTGGGGGCCCTGGGATGTGGGAGAGGGAATGGCGAAATCCTGATTTTAGAGCAGTCTTTTACCGTAGATTCGTTTCTCTAAAGAGAGGCTGATACTCCATTTTCATTTCTGTGTCCTAATGTAGAAGTTAGGATGGTGCCCACCGCACAGGGCGAGCCTGGCATAGAAGGAGGTAGAGTTTAAGTCTAAGACAGAGCGCGGGGTTGTGTGTGAGGAGACAACAGGGTTTATGATACCTCTCCATTTCCAGCCTCCAGCCCCACCCCAGCCCAGCCCGCTCCAGCACCTTGTCTGGAGGAAATGTCAGATTCTGGAACGGGAAAAGGCCAAGGTGGTCCGTGGTCCTAGGTTTTGAGGAGAATTCCTCATGTGGAGTGGAGGTTTTAGAGAGCGGACTTCAGGCGGCTAACTCTGAGAGAAGCCGGGGGTGGGGTGGGCATGGAATCTAAAGTGTTTGGTTAAATGGAAACAAGGACTCAGACTCTGAGTTGGTAAATTGAATTTCCAAGAAAGCACTGTACCTAGAAGTGAAATATGTGATGCATAGCCGGGATGGGGGTTGGGGGAAGGTCCTAGTTCGGAGACCGGAGAGTACCTTATAGAAAGGCCCAGTCCCCTAAGCCGGTCACAGAGGTGGCCTCCGTCTTGCAGTTACACTTAAGACTCCTGGAGTGACCGCGCAAGCGGGCAGTTCCCAGAGGTCGCCTGCACGCCCATTTGTCCGTTTTGTGGGGTCTCCTGAGAACGAGTGTCCCCTAGGGGCGGAGGTCAGGGCCGTGTGCACCGGGGAGAGAATCTCACGGGGCGGGGTGGGGGTCGCAGAAACGGCCGAATATTCTGTTCTTCTTTCCATCCTAGTTTTATTAGTTCGCTGAGAATTTCGTACAATTTTGGTCACAATCACCCCTTTTCCTACTCCACCCAGACCCACCCCGTCTCTAGCACTTTGGTGTTGCTTAATTCTTCTTTTCAAACGTAACCAAGTTCAATTTGTGCTTCCTGAGGTCGCCGCGTCCCTCCCTCGCCCTCCCTTCCCGGGTGGAACCGTCTGGAGGCGCGCGGTGCTCGGGGAAGCGGGGTTCACACGGGCCCCGTGTAAGCGCGGCCGGGGGCGGCGCAGCGACTGCCCGCCCCGAGCCCCGAGCCCCGGCGCCCCCGGAGAGCAGTCGCCCCACGCGGGACGCGCCAGCGCGGGCGTGGCCGCCGTGGTGTCCGTGGTCCCCGCTGTCCCCGGGCTGACCGCGTCCGTGTCCGTCCGTCCGCAGGGGATTTCGTGTACCAGGTCAAGGGTCAGTGCTACTTCACCAACGGGACGCAGCGCATACGGCTGGTGGTCAGAGAGGTCTACAACCTGGAGGAGTTCCTGCGCTTCGACAGCGACGTGGGCGAGTTCCGCGCGGTGACCGAGCTGGGGCGGCCGGACGCCGAGGACTTCAACAGCCGGAAGGAGATCCTGGAGCAGAGGCGGGCCGAGGTGGACACGGTGTGCAGACACAACTACGAGGGGTCGGAGGTCCGCACCTCCCTGCGGCGGCTTGGTGAGCGCGGCGGGCCGTGGGGGGCGCTGAGCCAGGGTTCGCGTGTGAGGAGCTCCATGGCCTCCTCCCTCCCGTCTGCCCCGCACCGCCTCTCGCCTCCCTGCGGTCGCCCTCCTGACTCACCTTTGCCCTGTGCCCTGTGTGGTGACCCCTGGCTCTGCAGTTACCTCAACCACCTCCACCTCAGGGAACCTAATGGCTTCCAGGGATGAGGGCGCTCGGGCGCGCTGTTAAACCTGGCATCCAGTGGTTATTCCTGCCCCTCTGCTTCCCTGACTTCCGCTTGTCCCTTGGAGGGCCGAGGTCTCCTGAGGACTGCCCGCTGCCTGGCGCCGACCTGAAGGCGTCCCTGTCATTTTCCTCTTTCTCTGAAGTACACTGTGTTGACTTGGGTCACACTAAACGTTTGCGATACAAAGTCTGAGGGACTCACTTCCGTTTCCATCACACTCCCTGATAGTCCCAGAGCCTCTCACACGTGATGACAACTAAAGCATCACGTTAGCCATCGTGTTCAGACCTACGTTAGGACCACCGGTTAACTCTAAAGGTTAACCTTTCCCCTCTTGCTTTCCGGCCTTGCTCTTCAACTGTTGGCAACTGATGCCTCACAGCAAGGAGATGCAGGAATTAATGCTCTTAACTGTGGAGGCAAAAAGTTGTAGACAGTAGAAAATGAGAGAACATAGTGTATTCTCAGCTCATTAAACAAGTATGTCTACTGTTTTCAATTTGAAGGGATAACAGAACTCTTCGAGAAAGCTTCTGAGGTAGTGCGCACAATATATACAAGTCAGTCAGGAAACACATCTGACTGTCAGGTTTTCTTTTGTTTGTCTGATTTACAAAGAAAGTTTATTTTTATATTTTTGTGTAAATAAAACTATTTTATTTACACATAAATGCACAGAGGGCTTACAAGGAGGGTTTCTGTGTAAAGTCCTGCTGTCTTGGAACTTGCACTGTAGGCCAGGCTGGGCTCCCACTAATAGAGATCCTCTTGGCTCTCCCTCCTGAGTGCACCACCACCTCCCGGTTTCTTTTACTACTTTTCACATTCTATAGGAACAGGCCCCTGACTGTTATTTTCCTACTGAGTTGAACTTGTCTTTGTGGAGTAGATCTTCATTCACTGTTAGAACGCAGGCATTCATTCCCACCCTGCCTCTTCCCCGAGGGGAGTGTCTCCATGTGGCCCCCATCTCACTCACTGTCTTTTCTGTCACCCAGAGCAGCCCAATGTCGCCATCTCCCTGACCAGGACAGAGGCCCTCAACCACCACAACTTGCTGGTCTGCTCGGTGACAGATTTCTACCCAGCCCAGATCAAAGTGCGCTGGTTCCGGAATGGCCAGGAGGAGACGGAGGGCATTGTGTCCACACAGCTTATTAAGAACGGGGACTGGACCTTCCAGGTTATGGTCATGCTGGAGATGACTCCTCAGCAGCGAGAGGTCTACACCTGCCACGTGGAGCACCCCAGCCTGGAGAGCCCCATCACTGTGGAGTGGCGTAAGGGAAACTTTTTTCTTTCACTGTGGGCCCCACATGACATGAAATTTTCAGTTATTACCCCGTCCCTCCAAGGCCACCCACTTTCCTCCCTCTGGTGCCACCCACCCCATCACTTGTCCTGCGTGGTCTGCTTCCACTACTGAGCTGAGAACTGCAGGACATTAGATCTCTCGCCTCACAGTCAGGGCATCAGGAGAGCCCTGCCCTCACTGTCTGCCCAGACAGCAGTTCTGGAGATCACGACACACACTGGGGCCCTGGAACTCGTCCCTAATATCCAGTGAAAGCTAGTGACTGGGTATTTTAGCTCAAGATTATAGATAAGTCTGTGGGGTGCAAACACCCACATACCCCTCCCCCACCCCACCCCACTGCTCAGAGCTCCTGGCCCTTCCTGGCCCTGGGTCAGAGCACAGAACTGAGTCTCTAGCTCATCCCCTTGTATGGCTCAGGCTGGACCGTGGGCTCCCACTCAGGGCTGTGGTTCCCTGTGGGGACAAAGGCTGACCCTGGGCTCTTCTCCCCAGGGGTGCAGTCTGAGTCTGCCCGGAGCAAGATGCTGAGCGGCATCGGGGGCTGCGTGCTCGGGGTGATCTTCCTCGGGCTCGGCCTTTTCATCCGTCACAGGAGTCAGAAAGGTGACAGGCTCTGGGGAACTGGGGTGGTGGGCTGCAGTGGGAGGAGCCGGGGCTCCTTGTGTGACTCCTGTCCTGTCCACCTCTCTGGGTGACTCCTGTCCCTGTCCTCCATTCTCACTGGCTTCTCTCAGGAAGCTTCAGGCAATGAGGGTCTTGCTTTCCCTCCTTCTGGTGACAGTTTCATCTATTTTTGTGGGACTGCTCAGGGTCTTAGTGAAATCAGACGAGGGGAGATCAGCTCCAGCTAAGCCTCAGGATGCATCACACCTCAGGCTGTGTGAGAAAACCCTGTGTTTGTAACAATGCCTTTCTCTGTGTGGCTTCCCTTTGCAGGACTCCGGGGGCCTCCGCCAACAGGTGATACTTCAGCTCTTATCTAGGGGTGGTGCAGGGGTGAGGGGGTGGGGGAAGGGTGTGAGGGAAGGGTGTGAGGGAAGGGTGTGAGGGAAGGGGGTGAGGCAGCTGTGCCTGGCACAGTCCTGGTTCACAGTCTGTCTGTGCTGTGGGGTTGAGAGGGTCACAGCCCCTGTGTCACAGTCAGTGTCTATAAGAAGCCCCAGGGGTTGTCCCCAGCAGGACTATGTGGTGTCTTGAGTGGAGCCTGAGCCATGGGTATAGACACCAGGAAGTTGCCTGCTCTGTGCCCCACACTGGAGACTGTGACCATGGATATTGACAGTGTTGGGAAGAAGGTGACGGTCCCACAGAGGACCAACTTACCCAAAGATCAGATCCTCCATATTCCCTGGGAGGGTGGTGGCTGCTCTTCCCCCTCCCACACGTGTGTGTCCTGTGAGGCTCTGTCCTCTCCTTAGCTGCTTTCACTTTTGCACAGGTGGTGGGGAGGAGACCGCATAGCCCGGACAGCAGCTGTCTGTGTCTAACTCTGTGGGATTCAGAAGAGTCAGGCATCTCCAGGGCGCTCCTGTAACCACTCCCTCTCTCCCACAGGGCTCCTACAGTGACTCAATGTTTTGACTGTGTTGACTTCTCACACTCTAAGGCCTGCATGTCCTGTTCCAGCTTCCTGTCTGCCAGCCTGCCTGCCACTATGTGATTCAGAGTCTAGCGTGGCGCCAGTGTACCCAGCAGCTCAGCTCCTGTGATCTGGAGTCCCCAGTCTCTGTCTGTAGCTCTGCCCCTGGCTGATTCCACAGACTTCATCTGTGTCTGCAGCACCCCACGCTTTCTGTCTCCACTCTGTAATAAACCAATTTAAGAGTATCCCCACCTAGATTACAAATAAACTCAGAGACTCAGACTATGGTTATTTTAGATTTTTAATCTCAGGGTCCTGGGTTCATGCCCCACATTGGGTGACAAAATGTAGTACAACCAATTTTAGCTTATCCCTGACTTGCTTACAAATAAATGAAACTCAGCTTATGGTTATTTTACTTGGCTTTGATAATTGCTGGGCATGGGGTCCCCCTAATCTACTTTTCTAGCTGCCGGCCTGGCTCACTCCTCAGTGGTGGACCCCAAATACTTGCTGTATCTCCTGGCCTTGTGCCTTGGTCCATCTCCCCTCATGGTGGCTTCTTCCCCTCCCTCCTTCTTCCTCCTCCTTCTCCTTCTTCACCCCCAACAGGTGACTCAAAACCCACCTACCTCTAATTCCTCCAGTAATTGGCTATAGCCAATTTTATGTAATCAATAGTTTTAAATTAAGGAACAAAATAGCACAGCAAATGTTTGTAACTGTGAAAATTTACTCATAGGCCTAGACTGTCAGGTATAGAATTTAGCATTATAATACATAGCAACAGACTAAACCTCAACACCACTGTTCCACTCAGGCTGCTAATGCATGGTAAACATTTACTTCTTTTTCATAATTAAACATATTCTGAACTATTGTATCCTGAACCTCCATAACTGAGTGGGTGGGTGGGGTCATGTGGGACAAGGTGACCCAGCCAAACTGTGGCTGGAAGTAGTGGTTTCTACAACAAAGGCGACCGAAGCACCATGGACTCCATGTAAGGGCGGGCAGAGGAGGCAGACCCCAGCTGTCGCGTGCTCACAGCCAGGACTTCTGCTGTGCAGTGAGCTGTTCTCGCCCCAGCCTCCTTCAGGCTGTTGAGGACACAGCATGTAATCATGGCAGAGCTGTCGGGGACAGATGCTGTGACCTCTCTGCAGTGTATCACATTTGTCCTGTGAGGTTGCACTAACTCACTGAGGTTCACCATTTTTGAAAGATTAAGTCAACAATGAAAGCACTTTTCGCGGTGACAAATGATAAAAAGCCAATTTAATCTTTTGTTGTTGTAAAGAAGCTGGTCTTAGTTTCAGATGTGACTAGACACATAACTGATGAGACAGTCATCTCCCCTCAGCTGTCCCTCCATCTGCCCTGTCTCCCTTCACTGCATCTCCTGTGTGCACACACGCCCTGTGCTGTCTCACCCCATGTGGACACTCGTGTCTGATTCACTGCCCTGAGCCTTTTCTCTGCATTTTCCTCTGTCTACTCCTCTGAGATTTGTTCTTTCCCCTGCAAAGTTTCTTTTGCATCTGTTTTCTGTTTCTCTTCCATTACCTCAAATCTCATCTCCTGTGTCTTTCTGACTCTGTTGTATGTCTACCAATGTTTTGACAATTTTAGGGAAATCCTTCCTGATGCATCCTGTGTAACACATTGGAAAACATTATCCTGTACACAGGGATACAAACAGCTGTCACTGTGTTCATCTCTTTTAAGGAAATGAATATTCAGAGCCTTGGCATGGACACAGTTACATCAGCCTCATGCAGCCCCTGGGTCTCCGGATTTCCTCACAGTGGGGCGGGGTTAAGAGGCAGTTGCAGTTTGGTTCTGGTAGGCTTTTAACAGTTTGTGTTGATGGTCAGTTTGGAGATCCATCTTTGGGCACATCTGTGAAGGCTTTCTGGATTCAATTGAGATGGGAAAACCTGCCCTAAAAGGGCTTAGGTCCCAGATGGGAAAAAACAGAGTAAAAGCAAGAGGGGCCTGGACACTCATCTCTCCGCTACCTGATGGTGGACTGCTGTGACCTCCATCCTGCCTCAGACCTTCCCTGTCACAACAAGCTGCACCTCCTTAAGCCAGAAGAACCCCGACTCCTGTCGCTCCTGTCAGGTGCTTTGGCAGAGCAATGTGAAATGTAACTAATGTGAAACCCAACAGAAGAGGGGCAGCCACCTGTGGGTCTTGGTCCCCTCACTGGAGGCGCCAGGTCACATGCCCACCATTGTCACACAGACACATGGTGTCATCACATGGAAATTCTTAGGGGACAGAGTCCTTGTCACCTGTGAACATGGGAGACCTCTGGATCTCGGTGCCATTCTCTACCTGTCCCTAGGGAAGTCACCGCACAGTGGCCCTTATGATGTGGTTTCAGCCCTGAGGGCTGGAGCACATCCACAGGTATTTTTGTTTTTGTTATTGTTAACACAGGTGAGCCTATACTCTTGGTCTATAGAGATGACTTTAGCAGGATTTTCCATTTGTGGACAGGGTCAGAATGAGGAAGTTTCTTTTTTTATCTTCTGTGGTCCAGGCTGCAATGCATGTTGTCATCCTGGGATACTATAGAGTGTACAGACTGCGCATGCTCCCCAAGGTTGTAGCCTGAGGTTTTCCAGAACAAGAAACACACACACACACACACACACACACACACACACACACACACACACAGTCCAGAGAGGCTGGAAGAGGGCACCAGATCCTCCAGAACTGTAGATATAGATGGCTATGTATAGGCATACATTTTTGCCAATGTACTTTTAATAAAAGTTCAACTTCTCTTCTAGTCTACCACCCAGCAGGGATAGTAGAAGAAAATTGTTATTAGGATATGGGGGAAATGGACCTGTTTAGTAATAGTCCTTTGGGGGCGAGCTCAATTATCTTTGGCAGCTGTTCAGACCCATAGCAACCCCCAAATATGAATCAGCAGCTGCAGAGCATTCCTCTTGGCAGGCAGAATCCACACACCAGCAGCTGTAGTTCTATCCTAAAGAAAACGCAAGGCTCACCAACCAGCCTGAGGACACTGAAGTAGCAATTAGCCACAGAATCCTCACAAGCAGCTCTTTGGCAAGTTTCTCTCAGTGGATTCATTACCACAAGTAGAGTTCAGCAACAGTATGTAAGGCAAACCAATACATGCGTGTCTTTATCCAAGAATAGTGAGGCAGAGCAAAGCAAACCAAAGCTCAGTGCTCATCCCCGACTGTCTGTGGGGTCATGTTTATACCCCTTCATCACAGGTCCTTTAACGTTTGCTATAGAAAACATCCTTTCACCTGTGTCGGCTTCAGGAAAACAGCCTTTCCAGTGTCTGCTTTAGCAAGACATCCTTTTACCTGTGTGCCCCAGCCAAACATCATTTGACATAACTGACTTTCCAAAGAAATTAGAAGTTTCCATTTCAATTATGAACCACAAGTGAGTGTTGGAGACCTAACTCATGGTCCCTGCAAGAGCAGCCATGGCTCTTAGCCTGTGAGCATCTGTCTACCTCCCTACTTCCCTATAGAAAAGCCTTGGTGTCTGGCTTTGAGTGAAATGTTTCAAGCTATTTATGTGTTTGGGACAATCAGTAGAGGATGAGAAATTGTTTTTGAGACTATTTAAACCTCGAAGAAATGTTTCTCTAGAGAATCTGCACTTGGTGCTGCATGAAGACTTGCAGCTATAGCAACCTTGGTCCTAAGACTTCTGGGAAACCTGGAGGGTTTTTAAACATTATTGTTTAATTCTCTATTATCTTTAATAAATCAGCACACACATCCATTCTAGACAGCTTTGCCTACTTTATGCCATGGAGGCCAGGTGCCAGACCTCCAAAGGAAGCAGCCCCAGGGGGCAAGGTCTAAAAACCAAAGGGGATGGTCCTTTCTCACTGCCCACCCATCACCTCCAGGACCAGCATACATTTGGTTTCACCTGAGACAGGACAGGAAATGACCACAGCCACAGGGCTGAATGCGCATACAAAGGGCTTGAGACTAAGTGTCTTGATTCCTTGACCTTCCCACATTTGTCTGTTTTTGGTTTCATCATTAAAAAACATAAAGTGACAATCAATGGCAGAGACCAGTTCTTGCATTGTCTTCTGTTAAAAATATAGTATGGGTATGGGTAGCCTTCTTGTTGGCCAGTCTGATTCACAAGGTATCTGCCGGCTTGTCCCTTGCAGGACTCTGGGCCTTGGTCCAGACTTTGAAGGCTGCAACATTGCACAGGTGCTTTTCAAAAAGTGAAATCTTGCAGGCCTTCAGGGTAGCAGCATCCAGCACCAGCACAGAGTCCAGGCCAAAGATGTCTCAGAGAAGCTGATTGTTCTGGAGGTGATAGTGCATGCTGGAGCCCAACACTTCTTTGAAGGCTGTGTAGATGCAGTGACAGGCCCAGCTGTCTATGTAGAGCACTTCCAGTCCAACGCGGATTGTTTCCTCACATTCACCACCCTCAACAAAGTGCAGCACAGCATGGAAAATGGAGTGCTGGCGCCGAGCAGGGCGGTGATGGCTTCGCTAGCAGTGCTCTACAGGTCCCCACATTCAGACAAGAGCTGGGGCAGCCGGAGCAGCTGCCTGTCAAGGGCATAGTTGACGTGGGTACTAGGACAGATGATGAGCAGCAATGCCCAGGCCTCCAGGGCAGCACAGAGCAGGCCATGTCGGTTGGCAGGAACCAGAGAAAGATCTGAACAACTAGTGGCACAGGACCAGCTGAAAACACCTTCCAAGCAGGTCCCGCTGGCTCTGTTTGTCCACAGCTTCTCCACCAAGGCAGTCCTCTGCGGCGGTCCTGAGAAGGCTGGGACATTCACTGGTGGTTCTCTGGGCCTCGCTGGCCACTTCATCCTCACTGGAACCAGAGTCAGCTTGAGTACTGCTCCTGGTACCTTTTCAAGTCTCACCCAGAAGCTCCCCTCACAGGACCTGCCATGACTCTGTCTGAGACCACTCAGTAAATGCTTTCAGTATTAGTCCTTGTGGAACTGTCACCACCCTATTAAAACCCCCAGACCCAAGCCACATTAAGGTGTCAGTCAGGTCAAAATTATGCTCGGCAGGCACTCTTTCTCGGCAGTTAATTGTTTACTGCAACAAGATATGCTTCTGGTTGAGGCTGATAAGAAGTCTCCAGACTGCTTCAGGCTCTTGGATGTCCACCCGATCCGGTCCAATTGATAGGGCCCCAATTCTGTACCTTTCCAATCACACTTCCCCATTTTACAGAACAGACAAGGTCTCTCTGCTAACTTCCTTGTGCAGCCTACCAAATGCACTAGTATTTGGCAAAAGGGCTTCATGCTCTTTCTAGTGTGGTTGTCTACCCCAGTGGTGATGGGAAAACCTAGGTCCTTAGTGCTGGTCAAATCACTGTTGCGGCTCAGGATTTGAAAAACAGCTAGCAATGAGCTCAAGTGAGGAGCACATGTCAAAGCCTGGAGTTTTGATTATGACTAGCTTTGGTCAAAAGGGAGTACAATTTTTGTGGGTTGTCTGTTCTCATGGGCAGCAAGGGCAAGATAACTTTGGTAGCTGGAAGCCACAATTAGCCGTATGTAATGTTTGAATAAGGTAACTAGAGTGAGCTAGCTGGTTGTCAATCTTTCTTAAAAAGGCTGGACCCCTCTATTCTTTGGGGAAATGAAGGCTTAGCATCTTGGTGAGCGTCTCTCTCTACTTTGGCATCTATGACCAACATCAATCAATAAATGTTGACCAACATTGTGGACCAAGAGGGACAGGAGTCTGGACTCACTGGGACTGGAGGTGCAAGTTGTGCTTACAAGGAGTTAAGTGTATTTCCAAGATTTGGACAGGGGCCATGGGAAATTTACCAGCTTGTCTGAGTAATTTCTCATCTCAGGAACAGAAGTATGTGCAGTTAATTCAATGAGCATCGGAAGTTAGCAGAGTGAAAGTGAAATAAAGATTATTGAGCTCTTTGCATTAATTGAAAACCCTTGTTTATGATTTCAATCATCTCTAAATGTTCAATTAAAATTGTTGTGGAAACAAATGCTAAGAGCTTTAAGATGAGCCCTGACAGTGCCCGCACTGCCACATTCTTTCTACAGAAAAGAATGGGGCTAAAACACATGGTTTAGTATTCAAGGAATCATTGCAAAGCGCAAGACAGAAATCAAGAAATGAAATTCTAACTAACTCCTATTATTATTTTCAATAAAACATAAACTATTCTCTAATATAAAATGTATTACTCTGTTCTACTTCTAATTTAGCTGCAGCCTTCCCTGTAGTCCTATTAGTAGAGAGCACAACTGGCCACACAGCACTACTTATCCCCACTGGCATGAGGACTGGTGGATTTTCCACAAAGCTCCAGTGAGTTTCAGTTTGTACCTGTGTCTATAATGACAGGACACACATAGTTCTCCAGATAGGACTTTCTGCATCTTTAGGGAAGATACAAACAGAACCTCTCATCCTGACCAACACTGGATCAGGACCTCTCCAAACTCCTGAAGATAATAACTCTTTCCATTTTACTAAACCCTCTGACTTCTTTGCACCTTTCCAATGTCTGTCTGCAAGAGAAAGATTATAATAAAAAATTTTAAAGTATAAAGAATAGCATGCAGAGAGGTAAACTCCCCCTTTTTTGTTTTTTCAAGATATTTTTTTTAACAGTAAGATTAGTTCTCTCCACTATAGCTTGCCCTTGAGGATTATATGGAATCCCTGCTTTATGAATAATATGAAAGTCTGCGCAAAATTTTTCAAAGGATCCACTGGTATATGCTGTACCATTATCGTTTTTTTTAAAACTGATTTGGGACGCCTATGTTTATGATATTTTACATGAACAAATTGTAGCTTCCCAAATAATGGGACATGAGTCACATTCATTTGCCAAATATCATTTGCTTTAAGACCTTGGGGATTCACTCTCAATTTGGGGTGTGTGTGAAATGAATTGAGCACATTGAGGGCACTGAGTAACAATTTGCATAGCTTGTTCTCAGTGACATCACAATGAAACTTCAAAGAATTTGCATTAAGATGAAATGTATTATGCATATTCAAGGCTTTATCATAATTGGTGGCCAAATTCAATGCAACCAATGGAGGTTGGGTATATAAATCTGCTTTATGATTGCCCTGTGCCAGGGGACCAGGTAATAATGAATGTCCTCGTATATGGCCCATGAATACTGGTTGTTTGCGCTGCCATAGAAGAGCTTGCACCTCTAACAGGCAAGAATGAATAGAGGAAACTGGTGCTACATAAGCTGCGGTTTCTAATGGTTCTATACCAAGCCCAGCCTGCCCTGCAGTGCAGTAGCCTGCATCTAGACCCTGTTGTATGAGGGTTGAATAACAAAAGGAACCTGAAAATTGAGGGTTCCTGGAAAAATTCTACTAGCTGTTTTTAGTAGTCTTGTCTACAAATTTTTGAAACAGTTTAAAAGGAGCCTGTTTGATACCAAATAAATTCCCATTGAGATCTCCTTTTCAATCTTTAGGAGCTAAATATTGCGTCTACCACTGTATCCAGCAAAGCTTGTGGAAAAGTGGCAACAGGCCTACACTGGCCATAGCTGTTTTTAACTTTTATCATTTTTGAAATCATCTTAATTATAAAATATGGGTGAGTTAAGAATCGTGAGCCTTCAATCAGGCTGCAAACTGCAGTTAGTGGTTCACTGGCAGTTGTTAACCTTAAATCTTGACTTTCTCTTGCAATATTAGAGCATAACTACAACTTTGGAAAGCAAAACCCAATTTTAAACAATCTCTTCTCTTTAAAAATCAATGGCAAATGCATTACTTTCACATTACAAAGTTTGTCTGCAAGTTCTTATGTTTGAATGCATGACAGTACAACTTATAATACCTCATTAAATAGACATTGTTTTAAATCTTATCCCTTATAAGTCTAATTTCTAGGATAAGATTTACATAAAATATTATGACAATTTAGAAATATCTTTAGAGACCTATTTTTCCTGAGTTGAGTCATGCCATGTGTTGTTGTTTAAGATAACTCTAACCCTGAGTTATCTGTTTTAAACTAATTTTTTGTTACCAATGTAATAATTTTTAATCATGCCCAATAATTTATAAGCCAATACTCTATAGTCAAGACATGCAAAATATATTTATACCTTTAAAACGATCAAACAAAAATGAAGTGACTACACAAATCTTATAAATTTAAACCAAGTAAATTTTTTTCTAGCTGTAATTTCAAGAGAAAAAGCACTTTGGACCCAATAATTACAATTGCAGAAATTTTTCTAGGAGAAATAACCATCAGCCTACTTGCCCTAGAACTGGAGAAGCTGCTGGCCCTTTTAAAAGCAGCTTCTCTCTAGCCATGCTTGACTCCTAGCTAAATGCAGGGCAGCTTAAATCAGCTTTAAGGTCTTGGGTCAGAGTTGAAGAACCAGGAAAAAGGACTATATCTTTTACTAAACTTATCGAAAGTCCTGAGGAAGCTTACAATGACTTTTGCAAATATCAAGTTCAGCAGTGCTAATATCAATAGAAGATCTAGATGTAAGAACTGTGCTACTTGAATCTTTGGCTTTTGAAAATGCAAATAAAGAATGTAAAAATTCAAGACAACCATTAAAAGCTCAAGGTACTTCGTTGTCTGGATGGATAAAAGCCACTGCTGACATTGGATCTGCTGTATACAACATAGCTTTAACTGGATAAGGTTTAGCTAATGATTTTATTTAACTCTCAGAGAACATGATGCTTTAACTGTGGGAAGCTTGGACATTTACAGTAAGAATGCAGATGTTTGCTTACTAAAGGGACCAAGGCAACTCTTATAAGGACAACGTTTAATTGGGGTTGGCTGACAGGTCCAGAGGTTCAGTCCATTACCATCAAGGCAGGAACATGGCCGCATCCAGGCAGACATGGTGCAGGCAGAGATGAGAGTTCTACCTCTTTATCTGAAGGATGCTAGCAGAAGACTAACTTGCAGGCAGCTAGAGTGAGGGTCTTAAAGCCCATGCCCACAGTGACATGCATAGTCCAACAGGGCCACAGCTTCTAATAGTGCCACTCCCTGGGCCAAGCCATCACAGTGCCTAAGTGGACAGATTAGATTTTAAACTTGACTATATTTTAGTTTTTCTGCTCTCCACTCATTCTCCTACTGGAATAATGTTACAAGATATTTGTGAGGGATCCTAAGGGCTTTTTCCAGTCCCACACCCTCCTTACAGCTTTCCCCTCCCACCTGGGATCAAGGCTAGGCCAAGTTCCATTCCCCCCACAGGAACATTCTTGAGTAAAAAATTCTCAGAATGTACTGACTGACAGTCACCTGGCCGTCTGGAAAGTCCCAGGTAGAGTTCAAATGTGTGTCATAGATAGACACATAGCCAATAGATTTAAAGGTCAATATGCTTAGCCAATAAGTTTGAACTATAACTTTGCTGATGTAACCTGTGCCCCCCAAAAGTATAAAAACTGCTTGTAACAGCCATATGTGGTTGCCTTCTAGTCACTCACCTGCAGGGACTACTTGAAGGTCAACCCAGATGCACAAGAAAATAAAACTCTTGCTTTTATATCAATCTGTGTCTTGGTGTCTCACTCGGGGTAATCTTAAAGTAAGTACCACTGACTGAGGGTCAGGTCTTACAATTTGAACAAGTTTCTAGTTAGCATGTAGCTCAGCCCTTAGCACACACTTTTAATCCTCTGGCTGGAATACAGACATGCCCTTAGTATTTACCTTTAATCCTCTACAATGAAGGTGTTTCAGTTTGGGTTTCCATTGTTGTGAACAGACACCGTGACCAAGGCAACACTTATAGGGGACAGCATTTCACTGGGGCAGGCTTACAGTCTCAGAGGTTCAGTCCATGATCATCATGGCAGGAAGCATGGCAGTGTCCAGGCAGGCATGGTGCTGGAGAAGGAACCTAGAGTCTTGATCTGAAGGCAACCAGGAGAAACTGACTCCCAGGCAGCTAGGAGGAGGGTCTCAAAGCCCATCCCCAAAGTGACACATTCCTCAACAAGGCCACGATTATTCTAACAAGGTCACATCTCGTAATAGTGCCACTCCCTGGGCCAAGTATATTCAAACCACCACAGAAGGTAAAGTTAACTGTAGAAGGAAGCAACCATGTTTGAAAGTGATGTTTAATTGAGTGGTAGAAAAAATGACAAACCAGAGAAAGATTTGACAGAATAGGTTATGCCTAACTCTCATGAGAAGAGAGAAGAAAGGGAGCTAAAGGGAGAGACAGTCAGTACATGAAGAGAGTACAGCACAGAATACAGTAGAGTTTGTGGAGAACAATTTGGATGGATGCCAGAAGAAAACCCAGATTGAATAAATCAGCTGGGAGAGGAGTTTGAGCCAGAACAGCTGAGTTGAACCAGCCAGCTAGAGATCAGAAAGAACAGGAAACGTAAGCTTATTCAACAGCAAGTCTCAGAGGCTGAAAATGTTCTAGGCTTAGATTAGATTGTACAGAGTCTAAAATCTTCCAGGACTAGGCCTAGGTTAGCAGACTGAGGCAGTAAGCCTTAGAGACAATTACATCAGGCAAATAAAAGAATAATTTTACAAAGAAAAGATAATATTTTAAAATGTATTTTTATCACATAAATAGTCAAAAAATTAAAAACCTATATTGACAGTTTCTGAATTAATGATTAAAGGCAGAATAAGATTACAAAAGCAAAAGACTTCACCTTATAAAAAGGACAAAATGAATTCTCCTACTGATAGTAAAAAAAAAAAATCACCAATCCTTGGACATTTAACCTTTTACACTGATGTAAATGAATGAGGGATGGCAGTTTATAAATCAGGAAATGCAAGTAAAATAGTTCAAAGTCTCTATTTTTTGTTTGAAAATCAGAATTGTATGCAATTCTTATGGTATTATTAGATTTTCCTGAAGCTCTCAATATAATTACTGATTCTTGATATACAGAAGTTGTTTTTCATGTAGAAAATATACTGAACTTATTCCTGATAACTCAGGATTAACCTTATTAGTTATGCAATTGCAACAGGTAAGTAGAGAGGGAAATTACCCATAGTATGTAACTAACTCATACTCATTCTCATACTGGATTGCCAGGACCGCTGCCACAAGGTAGTGATGAAATAGATCAATTGTTAATAGCTGTTATTATTAATGTGTTAGAATTAAAATGTATAAAATTAATAATGTGTTAGAAGCATCAAAATTTGGTGAAACACATCACATTAATAGTAAAAAGGCTTAACAAAGAGGTTCTCAGTAACATGGCAACAAGCTAAAAAGTAATCACAAAAAATTGTCTTAATCGTTTCTTATATAATCAAATTTCTTTACCTGCAAGCAGTAATCCTAAAGGTCAACAAAGACATGAAATTTGGCAAATGGATGTGCTTCATTTAGCAGAATTTGGAAAGCTAAAATATATACATCATACTACTGATACTTATTCAGAATTTCAATGATCAACACCTTAAGTTCTGAAAAGGCAGATTCTTTAATATTTAGTAATCATTTAACAATGAATAAAAATAATATTTAGTAATAAATAAATCATTAAAATTAAATGTAAAAATAAAATGGCACATTTGTTAGAAACAACTTATTATGGGGATACCATCACAAATTAAAACTGAAAATGTACCTGCTTATATTTATAATAAAATCAGATAATTTTTTTACATGATATAAAGCAGTATTATAGATATTACTCATAATCCTACAGGACAAGCAGTTGTTGAAAGATCTAATTGTATATTAAAAGAGATGCTTTTAAAACAGATAGTGGGAAAGAGAACTCATAGAGATAGGTTAAACAACACATTATTAACTTTAAATTTTTTATAGGAACAACAGCTGTTGAAAGGGATTGGATTATAAAAAACAAAACAAACAAACAAAACTCCTGAGTTAAACTACCCTGTCTATTACAAGGATGTCTTAACATCAGAATGGAAAGCAGGGAAGGTATTATGGTGGGACTGAGGATATGCCTTTGTTTCTTCAGGAGAAGGAAAACTGGAGTGAGAGAGGACTCATGGGATCCTTGGCTGATGACATGGATAGCATGGCTTTAAAAAGAAGGAAAGAAAGAAAGATACTGAAGCAGATGCCTGGTCCTCGTACACGGGGACAGCTTAAGAAATTGGCTGTTTGTGGTAACTGTACAAATAATAGAAACCAATTGTATTGGCCAGAGATGGTACCACCCACAAGGGGCCCTCCCACTTTGACCACTAATTGAGAAAATGCCCCATAGCTGGATCTCATGGAGGCACTTCCTCAACTGGTCTTAGTCAGGGTTTCTACTCCTGCACAAGCATCATGACCAAGAAGCAAGTTGGGGAGGAAAGGGTTTATTCAGCTTACACTTCCACACTGCTGTTCATCACCAAAGGAAGTCAGGACTGGAACTCAAGCAGGTCAGGAAGCAGGAGCTGATGCAGAGGCCATGGAGGGATGTTTCTTACTGGCTTGCTTCCCCTGGCTTGCTCAGCCTGCTCTCTTATAGAACCCAAGATGCCAGCCCAGAGATGGTACCACCCACAAGGGGCCCTTCTGCTTTGACCACTAATTGAGAAAATGCCCCATAGCTGGATCTCATGGAGGCACTTCCTCAACTGAAGCTCCTTTCTCTGTGATAATTCCAGCCTGTGTCAAGTTGACACAAAACCAGCCAGTACACCAATCATACATATTGAGCTTATATTCCTTGTCCTCTAATCAACATAGGCGTAAGTTGGAGGAGACATAGATATTCCAATGGTGACCAATGAATCTTTTTGGCTACCTGGTCCTTATGACCATCGTGGACCTGCTAAACCTGTGGAGGGTGGTGAAAAATGTAAATTATACTATGGGAATAAAAGGAATTCCTATTTGTATGGGTAATAGAATTCATTGCTTAAGCATAACTTCAAATTTGGTTATCTAGAATTGATTATAGCACTCCCCAGAATGCATATAGAAAACTCTTTATGCTTTGTGTATCTGGATTTGAGGGACAAAAAATTACTACCATTAGTTCCATAAATTTTTCTTTTTTAGATCAAAGACACATGTTATGGCTTGTGTGCCATTATGTTGTCTGTTACTGAAAGGACCTGTGCAATGGCACCCTAATGATTATCACATCACTTGTACATGCTGTACTCTTCATACCTGGGTTAATGCTAGTGTGCCTCTAAATGCTGCTTTTGAAAGTTTATTTATTATCAGAGCAAAGCCAGGAGTCTGGATATCAGTGAGGTTATCAAGACCATGGCAAGACTCATCATCTGTGATGATGTTAGTGTGTAAGCTTGCTGAAAGAATATTGACAAGAACTCGATGGATGGTGGGACTGATAATTGCTGTGGTCCTGGGAATCATCACATCAATTGCTATGGCTACCACAGCTGGAGTTGCTCTTCATGAAGAAGTTCAAACTCCTGAACTTGTTAAATGCTGGCATACACATTCTCATGAACTTTGGACCCAGCCAAGTAAGATAGACAGGGAAATAGTTGATGAAATAGCTGAATTAAGACAAGCTATAATACTCATTGGAGATCAATTAGAATTACTGAGAATAAATGAAATTGAAATGAGATTGAAATGTTACTTATTATACCTTTTAGATTCAATGACAGCAAATACGATGGAGAAAAGGTTAAAATGCATTTGTTGGGTTATCCTGAATCTTCCCAAATGATTTATAATTTGCAGCAAGAAATTATAGAACCATTTTCAAAGAAGCTGTCTAAAATAACAGGAATAGATGTTATGAAACATCTGCCGATTCAGTAATCAACAATTGATTGTGGTTCCAATTCCTCCACTCCTTCTTTCTTGTTGAGTGAACTATTTATAAAGTAGAACCAGTTCATCCCCGCACTTGTGCCTCTGCCCCAGTGACCTGGCTGGCCATACATTGGTGGGCAATGGCCGACCTGTTTTTATGTCATGGAGATTCTGACTATGAACCTCACAGACTCTCCACCCAGCTCACTAGGTTCCCACTGGCGAGTCACTACCACACAAATCCCATGCTTCAAATCCCCCACGGACATTGTGGAGCACCTCAGGCAAACCCATGTTTGGCTGCCGTAACTTTCTCTTTTGAATCCAGACAAGTAGTCGAGTGAAGGAAAATGTAACACAAACTTGGTTCAGAAATAATGGTAACTCAATCTCTGGGCACAACAACTAAAACCTAATTTTGTAAGCCTTATTAAAATCTGATCCCTTTGGTGATCCATCACAATACTAGGAAACTCTAGCGGCAATATCTTACCTCTCTGCTGTCCTGGTTCCAAAGAGACTCTCTCCTGCTTCCTCTCTCCTTCTGTTCAACCCGAAGTCCCACCTATTCACCCAGTGATTGGCTCCTTTATTTGTTAAGGGATTGGTTCACCAGAACAGCACCAGCCCCACAACACACTCTCACTGGAATAAAAGGATGAAGCAGAGTTCAGAAGGGGCAGGTTCCTGGTCCAGTTGAGAGCAAGTGCCTTGGGGGTGAGAGGAGAAGACCTTCTCTAAAGATATTAGTGTTACATCTCTTTTAGGCAAAAGGACTTCTCCGATGGTCCTCAATGAAACAGTCCTATGAGACAATCTTAGCATAAGCACATAACCTGTATTTGGGGTGGACTTAGATGCAGACACCTTATTCAAGGTGAACCAAGGGTTATATAGGTTTGGGGAAGGGGTTTAGAATATCCAAGGTGGGCAAAGGTCATTGGCTGAAGGGAATTCTCATTAGTGTGGGAATCTCAGGTGCAGGACTGTATGATGCTCCTCAGGTAGGCATTGTGGGGTCCTGGATCCTCCAGGTAGAGAAGAGGAAGCCCTGCTAACAAAGGGAGTTTGCCATTTGCACTGAGCTCAGGGCTTTCTGGTAATGGCAGACTTCAATCTTAGTAGCAGGGTTTTCTACCATGTGGAGACACACTGTCATACAATGTGAGTGAAGATCACCTTTACATCTCCCCCTTTGAGTTCAAGAAATGGCCAGTTTGGTCTACAGGACTACATAGTGAGACTGTTTCAACAAACAAACAGAAGACAAACAAACTGCAAAACACCCAGACTCTGCTGTTAAGTGGGAGTCAGGTGACTAGAATGGTGGTACAAAGGGTGTAGCAACTCTGCATTGTCTCCTGCATCACAAATGTGGCTTCATCTGCTGGGGGCCAGCCATGGCATCAGGTCCTGAGGCAGGCAGTAAAAAAGGGAGAATGGAATTGGTGATTGTGGCCAAAGCTACTTTATCTTTGGCAATTTCTATCGGCCAAAAGCTGCTTACTTTTTACAATTTCTACCTTCTTTAACTCTTTGCTATTCTGTGGTCCAAAGTCACTGGTTTCTGGCAATTTAACTCCTTCTGATAGAAGCAGGGGATTAAGAAAAAAAAGCTTAGATATCTGAGCCCTTTTCTCCCTGGCTCAAGGGCCTCTCGATAGCCAGCAGAGCATCTCTGAGTTTGTTATTTCTTCCTGAGCCAGAGAGAAAAGGAAAGGAAGTGTAACTTTAATTTTTTTTAAAAAAACCTATTTTTAATGATGGTTCTCTAATGCTTTAACCTCCCTTGTAGTCCACTCACCAGAGGTAGTGGAAAAGAAAGGATATGAGGGTTGGGAGAATGGTCCTGTTTAGAAAGGTTCCCTGGAGCAACTCCCATCTGTGTTATCTGAAAATCAGCAGTTCAGTTTACAGGTTAGCAGGCAGTGGAAGCTTGATCCACTCACAAACACTGCATGGATACACCAGCAGTCCAGTTTGGGAGAGTCTGGATAGCAGTACAAATCAGCATTGGTTACACGACCTAGCAGAGACATCCAGGCTTCAGCGTCAACACAGCGCAAGTCAACAGGAGGGACCCGGAGGGATGCCAGGAAAAGTTTTTGGCTATGTCTCTCTCAGCAAAGCAAAGATTAGCAAAGACACAAGACCAACAAATGTTGCACAACTAGCTCTATAAGCAAGCCTAGCTCAATCTTTGTCCCTGTCCCTCGAGTCCTATTTATACTATCCAAACATCACATGTCTGCTACAGGTCTTGCCTCTGCATGTGAGTCTGTCTCAGCTGACATCATCCTGACAATCACCCCGAGTCTGTGGAAGTGGCAATAAACTGTAGCACACTATCAGAAGTTTTTTGATGCATTTCTCTCTGTGGAGTCCTGACAAATGCAGCTCAACTATGCCATGTAAGGCAGACTAATACATGTGTGCTGGTAGCAAAGAATCCTTCATCACGTGTCCTTTCACCCGCTTGCTTTAGCAGAACATCCTCCCTCCTGTGTCTGCTTCAGTGAAATGTTCCTTCACAAGTCTGCCTTAGTCTTGACAAATCTGTGTCCACTTCAGGGAATCACCCCTTCACCTGTTTGCTCCAGCAAAATATCATACAACTGATTTTCCAAAGAACACTGAAGTTTGCCCTTCAGGAGGAAAGGGAGAAAGTCAAGCACACAGGTTGTGGCTGCCCTGGTGCTCTTTGTATTCTTATGTTTATTTTGCTTCCTTAAGAGGGGCTGCCCTGATGAGGAGTGGACAACATACTTAGGAGATTTCATGTGAAACTTCTCCCCGTTTTACCTGGTCTAGAGCCTGTGATTGGGAAGTAGAGGGGAAAGGTGGGGCTGGAGGTTTTAGAGAATGGAGGAAGGATAGGGGATGGGGAGGAAGAGATGGAGGAAGAAGAGGTGGAAGGAAGATGGAGTAGAACCATAAATAGCGAAGTGTCTTGAAGCTGGGGAATAGATTAGTGAGGCGGTAGATCTGCCCAGTCTAGGCACACAGCTCATAAATATTATAACTGAGTTGTGTTTTTGCATGGGCTTATTGGGGTTGGAGATTTACTACAACACACACACACACACACACACACACACACACACACACACACACACACTTTGGCAGGGCCTGACCACCTGTTTCATCAGTTCTACAAGTGTTCATGAATACTTATATACATACACATATACCTACATTTATGTATGAGCATACATATAGACAGAGAGACATAAACATATATGCATTTGGAATAGTCTCCAAAGCCACACTTTATTTCTTTTCCCTGCTCTTTTCATAACTTCTTACACAAAGGTTCTTTATAAAATTACCTTATACATGGGATGTTACACAAAAGGGGAGTTACAAGAAGGTTGTATATATTAAGTTCAAAGCAGTATTTCATTCTGTATGCTCATTATAAGTTCTGTGGCCTCATCCTTGAACCTGACCTAGAATTAGTATATTTCCTCAATCACACATCTGTTCCAAACCTGCTTTTCTTCTTAGTACAATTATGAAAGCTCATTGCCTTCCTCATTATATGCAGACTTTACTTGCTATTCTATGAGGAGGAGGCATATAATATTCTTGATTCTAACTTTATTACATCTTTTTGGCAAAACAACTAAAGCCATCTCCTTAAACTTTCTTCCTAAAATTATTTGAACCAAATCAGGAATGCTATAAAGTCATTGATTCATCTAAACAGCATTAATTCAAGAAAGCTCATGTTCATGTTTATCTCCAGGAAATTTGCCCAATAGGGTGGGCTGATGCCCAGGAATCATTAGGCTGTGTAATAATAGAAGGAAAGATATGTCAGTAGCAAGAAGCAATCCTGGGATGAAGTCTCCGGGCTGTGCCTCTTCAGATGAAGTGGAGGGCCAGGTCCACAAAACTCAGGTGCTTGCCATAGCCTTTCTAGATGGCTTCTGTCAGTCATCACTGCAGTGATGGTGTGTGCGGAGTTACAAGCTCCACAGCCTAAGGCTCTTAAATGATGTAATTACTCTTCACTGAATTAAGCCACTGAGATTTAATCACTACCATGAACTAAGAATTATTGCAGAATGATGTCCCTCCAGATTATCATGGAATATTTCGCTTAAGGAGGAGAGTTAATAGTTGAGTCAACTGAGTTAAAGACTGTTAAGAGATGCCACATGATTATGTCACATGATTGTAGTTTGTGTCTGTTGTGAGAACATTTGAAATATGCTCTTGTAGTAATTCTCAAGCATATAATGCACTATTATTAATGATAGACAGTATGAAGTATAATAGATTCTAGAAATTGCCCTTTCAATCTCACCAAACTTTACAATGTTTGACTGACATCTCTCCTTTCCTCTTTCTTCCTCTAATCTGACCCTCTTCCCTGGCCACATAGTAAGTTCCTGACCTCTGTGCATATTATAAATGAACCACAAAGGTCTGAAGGTTCTAATTAACTTTAGCATATAAAATGACATCTTGGCAGTCCCACACATACATATGTGGTGGACTTTGCTTTTGTTTATTCCCTGTACCACCCTCTTCATTCCTCCATAAAATTTTCCCACCAGATAATCCCTGCTTTCATTTTATAACACAGGCCATTCCTTGAAACAATGTAATAATGAATATAAATATCAAATATTGGGATTTTTTAAATCAATTACTGCAAAGAATCTATAATACTTTCCAAACTGTAGATGGGACAAGACATGCTAGATAATTTACTCAATGATGTGGAGTATAATGTGTTAGCTGTGATGTGCTGAGCTAAGAAATATTAGATAATTTACTCTACAATGTAAAGTTTAAGCTGATAGCTGTAATGTGCCGAGCTCCGTCCTTGGTACAGGCTTCCTTGCACTGAGCTGTGCCGTGTTTCTATTGTGCTGATGTTTTGTGTCTTCTCTATTACATTCACTGGTACAGCTGGCATGGACAGAAGTGCCCTCAGCTTTTGTAAGAACCCTCAGTGTCTTCCTAGTGCTAACCATGCAGCCAGCAGTAGTAGGGTGGAAAAGCTTGGGTAAAATGCTTAAAACAATTGAAACAGCACAGAGATTGTTAGGAGACAGTTAGGAGAAGAACCCATACAAAGTAAAGAAAAAATAAGAAAAGGCTACACAAAATCTCATATAAGGTGACATAAACCTCAAGTGAGTCTTGGACACACCCAGGGGAGTCTGGGATACCCATCTGTTGACCCAGTTCCTCTGGAGGTGTTTTTCCTGGAGAATGGTGGGGACAGCGTGGACAGTGTGGACAAGGTGGACAGTGTGGACTGTGTGGGGACAGTGTGGACTGGGGACAGTGTGGACAGAATGGACTGTGGACAGTATGGACAGTTGGGACAGTATGGACAGTGTGGACAGGGTGGACAGGGTGGATAGGGTGGACAGTGGGGACAGTGTGGAGAGTTGGGACAGTGTGGACAGTGTGGACAGTGTGGAGAGTTGGGACAGTGTGAACTGTGTG
The DNA here is from genome assembly GCF_947179515.1 of Apodemus sylvaticus. Lineage (NCBI taxonomy): Eukaryota > Metazoa > Chordata > Mammalia > Rodentia > Muridae > Apodemus > Apodemus sylvaticus. The sequence continues at coordinate 2,434,661 of NC_067490.1, forward strand.
GACAGGGTAGACAGTGTGGACAATGTGGACAGTGTGGACTGTGTGGGGACAGTGTGGACTGGGGACAGTGTGGACTGGGGACAGTGTGGACAAAATGGACTGTGGACAGTATGGACAGTTGGGACAGTATGGACAGTGTGGACAGGGTGGACAGTGTGGATAGGGTGGACAGTGGGGACAGTGTGGAGAGTTGGGATGGTGTGGACAGTGTGGACAGTGTGGACAGTGTGGAGAGTTGGGACAGTGTGAACTGTGTGGACAGGGTAGACAGTATGGACAATGTGGACAGTGTGGACAGTGAGGATAGTGTGGACAGTGTGGACTGTGTGGGACAGTGTGGACTGGGGACAGTGTGGGGACAGAGTGGACAGAATAAGCTGTGGACAGTGTGGACAATGTGGATAGTGTGGACACTGTGAATGGTGTGGGGACAGTGGGGACAGTAGGGACAGTGTGGACTGTGGACATGGTGTAGACTCTGGGGACTGTGGGGACAGTGTGGATGGACAGTGTAGAATGTGGAGACTGTGGGTGGACAGTGGGGACAGTGGGGGCAGTGGGAATGGTGGGGACAGTGGGGATGCTGGAGGACAGGGTGCCCACCACTGCTGCCGTACACTGTAAACCATGCTGTCTGTCTGGGAGTTTGCTCCCACAAGGCCATGCCTCCATCACTAGGAGGAGTGAGGGTGCAGGCTTGGGGCAAGGTTCTGCTGCTCCCAGGACACAGGGTGTATTAGTCAGGGTTCTCTAGAGTCACAGAATGTGTGAGCATAGTTAGGGAACTTGTCGATGACTTACAGCCTGTAGTCCAACTCCCAACAATGGTCAGCAGCAGCCGTGGATGGAAGTCCAAGGATCTAGCAGTTGCTCAGTCCCACGAGACAAGCAGGCAAGGAAGAGTGAGTAAATCTTCCTTCTTCCAATGTCCTTATATAGATCTCCAGCAGAGGGTGTAGCCCAGATTAAAGGCTATAGGTCTCCAGCAGAGGGTGTGGCCCAGATTAAAGGTTGTAGGTCTCCAGCAGAGGGTGTGGCCCAGATTAAAGTCTGTAGGTCTCCAGCAGAGGGTGTGGCCCAGATTAAAGGCATGTGCTACTGCACCTTTAATCCCAGATGACCTTCAACTCAGAGATCTTGTCTTAATCTTCTGGAATTCATAGTGCTTTAAGATTTCCATGCCAAGATCCAGATCAGAAACTTGTATCTCTGATTGGTGAGTCTTCCAATTCTTGATTGTAGTTCATTCCAGATATAGTCAAATTGACAACCAGGAATAGCCACTACACATGGTATCTACAGGGGATTCCATGAGCCCCATTTGACCTATTCTGCCTAGAGACATTCTTTAGCCTCCAGCATCCTTTTGTAGTGCACAGAGATCTCTGTAGCATCTATCCCAGCTTCCTTTAGGAGGTGGGGCCCCACACCTCTGGCCTCTGAAAACCTGTGGTTTCTGTTCCCTCCCTTGTACCCATGTATTTAACCAGGTGTTTACACTGTTGCCCTTTTCTGATGCTCTCATAACCACCCTCCACTTCTTTTCCTGCTTTGAGAATTCTTTTCTTCTTTTTGTGAGAACAAAGGAAATATACCCCGTCACCATCAAAACCTCAAAGCTTTCTTCACCATGTATTATTTTAATGGTTATTTGTACATTTTATGAATGTCTAAAATACAGTCATAGCCATGCACTGCCTGATAAAGTTTTGGTTAATGATGGGCCACATATCCATCTGTGAGCCTAAAGGATACTGTCATTGTTGTAACTCAACAGACCCCTGAGGGTCTGAGCTCAGGCGCACAACCCCTCAGCACACAGCTTGATGAAAGACTGATGCAAGAGCATGAGGTTTATTGTTCCACGTACGTGGGGTCACTCATCCTCGCAGGGAGAGTCACCCCGAACACAGAAAGCAGACATCCACATACCCACATACGTGGGGTTGCTCAGCCACGCAGGCAGAGTCAACCCTGAACACAGAAAGCATGCATCTTTTATACCCTATTTGCAAGGGGTGGGTTACTACGAGTAATATATTTTTAAATTTACAGGTCAAGAGGGACTTTTGCAATAAGATTGTTGACAGTTTGTGGGACTCAGTAGCAGGAGGGGCAGGGGGGTGATTCAGGGAACTGTTACTTTTATTTTGTCTTGTCTTAGAATGGCCATAATACCTTGGGCACTTTGTATGTTAAAACTTTGTTTATGCTCTCAAAAACTCCACTTTCTAGCTACCAGCGAAGGTCAGGAGCCCGTCAGCTCTTCAGTCAGCCTGATCTCTGTATTTCTTAAAGGGGAAGCTACAGACCAAGCTTTCAGCAGCTCCTCACAGAGAGGCACTGTCACTGGGAGGGAGCCTTGCTCTCCACATCATCTCAACGTGGAGAGTGAACTCTGTAGGAGTTACTTCTCTTGGTGCTGCTACAGATTAAGTGACAATAGCATCTTATGGGGGGAGGGAGGGAAGGAGGGAGGAAGAAGGGTTTGCTTTGGCCCACAGTTTTTGGGGGTACACAACCTATCATGGCGGGGTACACAAGGGGAACATGAGGTGCTTGACCACATTACATTCACATTCAGGATGCAGAGAGAGGTAAGGGCTGTCTCACATTCATTTTGACCAACCCACAAGACACTGCTGCCTGTATTCAGGTTGACTTTTGCCACTTCACATAAATATTTCTGGAAATGACACCAGAGACACACAAGAGGTATGTCACCTTTTCGAGAATAAAAGACTTTGAGAGCAATTTTGACTTTTGATAACATTTGTAAAACATTTATCCCTTTTGAGATTTAAAGTTCATTTCATACTAGTTCTTTCTCTTCTTCTTCTTCTTCTTCTTCTTCTTCTTCTTCTTCTTCTTCTTCTTCTTCTCTCTCTCTCTCTCTCTCTCTCTCTCTCTCTCTCTCTCTCTGTAATTTTTTTTAGACAGGGCCTTCCTATAAAGCTCCAGTTTGCCTTGTGCAGACCAAGTTGCCCTTAAACTTGTGAGGACTCTCCTGCTCTGTCTCTGGCATGCTGGAATTACTGATGTATACCCTGTGCCTTGTTATTTTCTTACAGCAAGTGTACATTGAGGCAGATTTCACATCCTACCTCCCTGATCCTGACTGGAGACAAAAGAGAGTGGTCAGGGCTGGGAACAAAAAGATTGAAAGTTCAACCTTGGTTAAAATACCAAAGCATTCTGGGCTGCATTTGGTTGTTCCTGTGACACTGGACATGGGGTTACATGGGCCTAGCGCCAGTAAGCTCCAAAATGAAATACAGGAAAACAAAAAAACAAAATCCAGTAGACAACTTATAAGAAATTTATTGGTTTTTGTGGAACAATTGAACAGGGTCTCTGAGAGATTCTACATTAGATACAACTTTGAAGATGCCAAAAAACAAAACTCAGATCAGGGGAGAATTTGAAGGGCGCGTGGGCTATGATTAGAGACAGCCTTAGGGCCAGGGGAAAAAGACAGATGGGAGACACTTGAAGAAAAGAAAGAACACTATGAACTGGGTCAGAAAACACACTGTTCCACGTCACCCAGCACACCACTTCTTCCTTGGAGAGGGCCACACTCCTGCAATGAAACAGACAGGGGACAGATGGGTTCCAGAGACTCCAGCAGTGTTCCAGCCATGTTTCCATGTCTCCCTTTCCTTTCCTTCCCCCTGTGTGGTGTCTTTGTCTCCCACATATACAAACCCTTACCTTCCTTTCCAGGGTGTGACTCATAAGGGCCCTGGGTGTCTTGAGGTACCATTGGATCGCAGGCCTTGAATGATGAAGATGGTGCCCACCACGATGCCCACGAGGCCCACAGACAACCCCAGGGCACAGACCACAGTCTCTGTCAGCTCTGACATGGGGGCTGGAATCTCAGGTTCTGAGAAAGACAAGTTTCAGAGTCAGAAGGGAGTATGTTCATGCATGTGTAAAATAGGGCCAGTGGGGGCGGGGGAGTTAATCTACAGAGACTTTGGGGGTTGGGCTTGAAATCTAGCCTTAGAAACTCTTTAAGAATGGAAAGTGAGTTTTGGTCACTACAGCCAGAAGAAATGCTGTTCTAGAGATGACAATGAATTAGAAAGTGCCAGAGGTGGGCAGAGCTCATACACACCCCAGTGTTTCAGAGCCGGCTCATCCAGGCCCCAGTGATCCACCTTGCAGTCATAAATGTCATCGTCAGAAGGGATGAAGGTGAGGTAAGACATCTTGTGGAAGGTATGGTCACGGTTGGCGAGGAAGCTGGTCTCATAAACACCTTCTGTGACTGACTTGCTGTTTCTCATCCACGTGATGTTGATCACAGGAGGGAAGATGTTTTTCACAAAGCAGATGAGGGTGTTGGGCTGACCCAGCAGCACAGGGGACTTGGGGAACACGGTCGCCTCAGGAACCTCTGGAAGGGAGATGGTCTGGATGTTAAAGGCTGACAGGACCTTCTCTCCCCGAAGCGCTGCACTGTCTGGGGAGGGAGCCCTCTTGACCATAGTCGCACACATGATGGTCACAGAGCCTGATCGTCCCCTCTGCTTGGAGCTAATGTACCCTGCATCCACTTTATCCCTGTGCCCCTCTCTCTCGGGTTAGGTAGGATGTCTGTCAGGGCTTTTTCTAAAGATTCAAGGAGTGCATTGTGGGAACTATGAGCTGTATGTTACATGAAATGTGTGATTCATAAGAAGAGAGAGGATGAATATTCCGCGATGAAGAGATCTGGGTGCTCCTTGGAATGGAGAGGACTTTATAGAACCATTTATACACGGATCATATCTACCATGCCCAGGGAAGGGAGGGAGGATCAGGGTGATGAACACTTACTGTTGGTGGCTGGGGTTGAATTTGACCTCTTAATCAGGATGTCCAAGTTGTGTTTTGCTATAGCCATGTTTTGCAGTGCACCTTGGGGGTCAAAGTTTCTCAGTTGTGCAAACTCAGGAAGCTTCCAGACAGTCTCCTTCTTATCCAAGTCCACATAGAACTCCTCATCACCATCAAATTCATGTGTGTACTGGCCATTGGGTCCATAAGTCTGATATACATTTATACCATAGTTGCCTATGTGGTCGGCTGATGGATTTAGGTGGATAGTGGAAAAATAGAAAACAGGAAGAAAAAAAGGACATTATTAGCAGGGTGGTGGTGGCACATGCCTGTAATCCCAGCCCTTGGGAGGCAGAGGCAGGCGAATTTCTGAGTTCGAGGCCAGCCTGGTCTACAGAGTGAGTTCCAGGACAGCCAGGACTACACAGAGAAACCCTGTCTTGAAAAACCAAAAAAGAACAAAAAACAAACAAAAAACCCAAAAAACCCAAAAAACCCCCAAAAACCAAACCAAAACATAAAACGTTATTAAACAAACTGATAGAAAATGGTTTTTCAAAAATACCATGGACTTCATTTTTTTTTTTTGGTTCATTTCCACCACCCGCTCCTCCCTCCCACTCTCAGTGTGGGTTACAGTCCAGTCTTTCCCTCTGTGACATGCGCTACATAACAGTGGAGTGTCACGCGTTTGATTTCTGCCATCCTGACCGCCCTGTCTACTGTCTGTTACACAGTCGGCTCAAGCTGAGACGCTTACAACGGAGCGGAGGGAGGAAGCTTTCTGTTGAAAGATTCAGTCAGCGTATTTCCTTCTCTTAGTAGGTTTGTATCTCATTGATCTTCTATCAGCTAATAACATTACACTTCATTTTCCTTCAAAAGAGGGCATTTTTCACACAAGGAATTTTCTTCTTTTTAACATAGGAAAAGCATATAGAATCTTATATAAACAGAACAGTGACATCATGGCAAAGTGTGTGGAAATTGTTTCATCTAAAGTTCTTGCACTAACTGGGGACCCACAGGATAATGTTCTGCTTTCTTCTGGAATAAAGGAAATGGAGATTCTATTGGATTTCATGCTTCTGTCAGCCCTCACCTCTTATTATTTTTTCTAAACCAACACTGATGTTCACTTGTAGATTTACTGTGAACTAAGTGTTTTCCTCAGACAGTGAGTGTGTGTGAGCCACCAGTGCTGACAACTGAACCCAGAGGGTGCTAAGTAAACACCAGCAAGGCACAGATGCTAGTGCTTACTTTTTTAAAAAACATATTCTCTTCCTTCTTTATTTGTTGAGCTCCAGCAAGTGTCAGATACAGTGCTGTTCAAGGGGTGACTGGGCAGCCAGGCCTGGGCTCCGCAGGCACCACCCTGGTGAATGTGAGGAGAGCAGGGCCAGTCGACAGACAGCGTGCATGTACGGTGCTGTGAGGGGCTGAGGGCAACGTACAGTCTGCCGTTCTGCACAGCGACTGCCAATCAAAACTAATGACACCATCTCCTCAGGGCCCTGCAGATTACAGGGGCCTCTTACTCACAGAAATGAAGGCTGTTGTTGCTGCTGTTGTTGTATTTCTGTTTGCTGAAACCCTCCTGTACTCTGAAGGTTTCTGCTCAGTTTTAATTAATAGGTGTCTAACTGCACTCTGACCCAACCCTTCTGACTGTCTGTCCACGTTTCCCTGCTCCTCTGGCCCTTCCCTGCCCAGTGTGGCCATCTTGGTTGGTGTTATCAGCCAATAACACACCACACCTCTCCCCCAGAGCTCCCTTATCCACTGTTAATAAACCTTCCCACATCTTTTCCAGCTGTGGATGTACACAGTGTTCACTTCAGGGGTGCTTGTCCTGGGCCTCAGGTGTTGCTGCGGACTCCACGCTGCCTCCTGCTGGTTCACTCTGCCCTCAGCTGGGTCCTCTCCCCACAGTGGCCTTTCTGCCTCCTGACCTCCATCTGTGTCCCTCACTCCACACGCTCCCCAGGGGCAGGCCGCAGGTTTATTTACTTCAGCACCGACTTGTTAGCGGAGCAAATGCTTTGCAGAGCGAGCATGAGTGATGATTGCTAGTTCTGAGGCCCACGGAGACTCTGGGAATGGCGGACAGGCGGCAGAACCATGTGGAAGTCAGGGTCGGGGTGACCTGGGCTGCGTTAGGACCTGTGTGTCCCATGCATTTAACTCTGGGACCCTTCCTTGATGAAAATATTGAAAGTCATATTCTATGTATAAGAAAGATATAATATAGGATAAATTGAAATAAAACTTTTTTTTTAGACCTTGAAACTTCCCATTTTTCTTTTAAATTAAAAAGAAATGGGAAAATTTTCATGAAGCCCTCCAGTTATGTGGTTCCTCAGAACTGTGCCCACTGTGCCTGCTCACACTGGATTGGGGCACCCTAGTGTGACAATGAAGAAAGAAATTAGGGACAAGAAGCCAACCCCCTTGGAGAAGGAGGTGAGACTTCCACCTCCCACCAAAGCCGCGCAGAGGGCAGCCATGCTTCACAAGGGCGCTCAGCCCCTTTCACTTCCTGTTTCAGACATTTGAGTTTTCAGCTGCTATTTTATACAGCTCCTGTTCATGTCTGTAAAACAGTGTGGAGTTAAGCAGGGATCTGAGAGAGGACAGGGACTGTCAGCAGAGTGTGGGGGAGGTGGGCAACCCAGGCAGAGGGAGGGCCACAGGTATGCAGTTTGGGTTGTTGTTATAGAACCTCAGGAGGTAAAAATAGGCTGTGGAACAGGCAACTCACATTCCTTACTTTGTTACAGAAATATTCAATTGTATCTATAATGGAAGCAAAAAGGCAATAGCATTTATAGGCATTTACTAATGTGGATACTTTTTTGAGACATGAGCTCACTGCACTCAGGCTGTCCTTGAACTCACGAACCTCCTGCTTCAGCACCTAAGCTCTGTAGTTCCTGACACCCACTGCCAGGCACACCGTGGTTTTCACTGTTTTAAAATGACATCTACATATTTATTTGACTTGACACTTGTGAGGTGACACAGGAGGAAATCCAAAGTCCTCAAGATTGTCTGGTAACATGGTGAGCTCCCTCTCTCTCTTCCCACCGGGACCAGCTCCTAACTTGAAACCGGTGTGTGTAAACCCCAACAAAAGGGAAGTGTTTGCTGTATATTTGTGTACATGATTCACAAGGAAATGCTTTCCTTAGAATACACTGTAGGTACAAAGGCTTCAGAAATTTTAGAGTAACAGTAATTACTCAAATTAGATTTTCAGTAATGAAAATCATTCATTCGTAGAAACACTCCCAATTTCTTCCTTCCCTCACTGGGTCCACTGTTAGGATCACGGCTTGGTAGATCATGATCCTGTGATCATGAGCTGTGCTCACCGACCAGAGCCTCCTGAAGAAGGGATCCCACAGCTGTTAGACCTCTTACTACTGGGAATGTGCATCTCCCTCTTCTGTGGATTTCCCATTGCCCGGCTCCAGGCACCACTCAGCTGCACAACTCACCCTCAATGTCCTCTTCACCTCCACAGCGGCTGAGCATGGTGGTCAGGGCGAGGGCCCCCAGAATCAGAGCTCTGCTACGCGGCATCCTGTTCCCTGGGTGGTCTCTGCAGCTGCTCTCCTGAGTCTTCAAGAGATTGTGAAGATCCAGCTAAGGAGATATCAACACCCAAACCCAACTAGCCAGACCCAATCAGAAAATTCCTTTCTGATGACGTCACAGTTGCCAGCTGCAGACTTTGTATTGAGAGGCCTGGAAGAGGCAGGGGGAACTCCCTGGACCTGCTGCAGGCTCTGCTCAGAGAGGACCTGAGGGAATGCTGGGAAGGAAGGGGGTTCCGGGTCAGACTCTTTCTGTTGTGCTTATGTGCGCAGATGGCGAGAGAGGAGAGGATTTCTGAACAGACAGGTGAACTCACCCACAATAATACTGTTCTTCATAACTGTCTGGGCTGCACTGTGCAGAAAGTCTCCCCTGAATGTATTCCTTTCCTGGTGCTTCTCCAGCTGGACACCAGCTCCTCTCTCGGGCTTGCATGCATTACGAGTTAGCTGGGGTTTTTGTTTGTTTGTTTTGTTTTGTTTTTGCTTTCCCTTTATTTCTTTCCATAGTGTGTATAGAGTACTCCAAATTGTGAGTTGATCCACCTCTGCAAGGTGTCCCCACAGACCGTGGCCAGTCAATTTCTTGCTCTTTCTGCTTGTGTGAACCTGGTTGGTGAGCTTCTTTGCTCTGGGCAGAAGCCCCAGTGTTACCAGTAGGAACCCAGAGCTGTGAGGACCTGTCAGGCGCCTACAGGAGTGCACAGTGCTTTATCCAGATTTCCCCTCTTCTTTTGAGTAATCTTTGATTCTAGAGGAAACTTGGGGACACTGAACACACATGAGAAAGTTCTGGGTAGCTCAATTATTCTTAAAATATTTTTTAATGTAAGAATGTTCAGGGTCATGTTGAAAGGAATTTCAGTGTAACTTAGAAAAGTATCTTTCTTTCCCAAACTACTGGATTTTCCAATTTTTTTGCCCTTTTAAGTGACTATTTCAGACAAGTATGGGAGTCTGAGGATTAAGTCTTGGCAACTATTGTGGGTTCTACTGCTTATAGAAGTCTGAGTTTTTCTCACTCTGTGGAGGCCACAAGCTCCTGGACATCTGGGACCAGCTCTTCTGTCCTGAGATGAGAGGCAGAGACTGGGGAGCGGTGGGGTGAGACACCCCAGCACCTCCCGGACACGATGACCTAGGGGCTGGCTCTGGCTTTAGCCTCACTGTGGGCTTGGCTCCTTCTAGGCAAATGTATTAGGTAATCATGGAGTTTGTCTACTTGCCCCCACTTGGTGGTGGAATAATGGAAAATTCTCTTTAGATAATGTAGTGACTGGATTTGAAGGTCTAGGCTATAGGCTCTTGTTACTCAACCAAGTACTCAGGTTTCTGTGGAGGTATTCTGTAGGTGTGATTAATTCTGTAAGCAGATGATGTTAAGAAAGAGAGATGATCCTGGACAATCAGGCTGAGCTGGCCACAGCTGGGAAGACTTAGTAGCAAGTGGAGGCTTGTCTGAGTCACTGTGTCCTCTGCTTGCCTTGAGTTCCCATCTTCCCCTGGGACCTTGGCCATGCGTGTTCACCCCACAGCTGCATAAGCAGAAGCAACAGGTTCCTTAGAATGGCGTCCCACCAGCTTTCCATCCTTGGCTCCAACAGGCCTTTACTGGGAGGCCCAGGGATTTGGCTGGTGATATTTCTCTTTTCCTTTCTCTGGTTAGGATAACGGGAGAGGAGTTACTTACAGGCACATGGTGACCCAAGGCAGCCACACACTAGGCCACCCCTGCGTAGGCAATGACTCACAAAAGCTGCATCCCTGACATCCCTGCACTTGCAGGCAGCTGTAGGAGAGCGCGCTGTGGAGAATCTGTGGCCAGTTCTGACAGCAGACCTCTACTCAGGCACAGAAAGGAAAGCTACAGACAGAATTAAAGCAGAGGTGAGGGGCGGAGAGCCGGCTCAGCAGAGAAGAGCACTGGCTGCTCTTGCTGAGGATGCGAGTTCAGGTCCCAGCACCCAGACGGCAGCTCACAACCAGTTGTAACTCCAGAGCCTTCAGCCCAGTGGTGGAAGTTATGATTCCTATGTTTATTTAGGGGTCTGATGACAGAGCAAAACCAAAACAAAAGCATTGACCTCCGCAGGCTGGCCTCAACCTTGAAATCCTCCTGCTTCAGTCTCGGAAGTGTGGAATACAGCGCCCCCTAGAGCAGTGGTTCTCAACTGTCCATAGCTCTACTGCTGTGACCCTTTAATATTGCTCACGTTGTGCTGACCCCAACCATAAAAATATTTTGTTGCTGCTTCATAACTGTAGTTTTTCTACTGTTACAAATCATAATGCAAATATCTGAGATGCAGGACATCTGATATGCGACCTCTGTGAAAGGGTTGGGCTGAGTGAGAACTACTGACCTAGAGCTGCCGTGTCTGGCTCTGAAGCCAAGGTTACCATGGATGAGGCCAGTGTTAGCATTTGACTGCTTTGTGCAAGGGAGGCAGGACTGTGGGCATTAATATAATTAGTTGGCTTCTTTTCTTTTCTTTTCTCTTCTTTTCTTTCTTTCTCTCTCTCTCTCTTTTTCTCTTTCTTTCTTTACCATTCCTATTGGTTTTCAGATTTTTGCTGCTAGTTTTGGAATTTAATTATTTGATTTTTATCATATTTCTATCCAGGACCCTGGGCCAGTGCTTCAACTTTCCACGTTTCACTGAATACGTTAGAAAGTTTTGTTACACAAGTCTCCTTTACGCCAGCTTTTGTGGGCTTTGTGGCATGAAATGCCTATGTCTGTCCTGTGGCTCTGTCCTGTGAGTTCCAACAGCCTGTTCTTCCGGAGACAAGTGATGCCGCCCACACCTGCTCCTCATTGGCCGAAGAGAATGCATTCAGTGCCTGCTGCTTAGGCTGAGGCTGGGGCAGTGAGTTCCCGTTAGCTTCTGAGGTCAGCTTCTGCTTCCTTGTGAAGGTGATTCACCAGCTGGGGAGTGAGGGGCAGAGGGCAGAGGACCCAGCTACACTGCGGAGACACCCTATTGTCCAGAACCTACCTTTAGAACTAACTCCTTATTACAGCGCTGTAATTATTATCATTGTTATTATAGATATTATAAAATAAACGAAAACATTGTCTCCATATATGAACAATAAAAATAAGCAGAAGTCTGGAAACATTAAGCAAGTGTTAATGGGAAAGCTAATTATTTTACAAAATCACTCTGGTCTTAGACTTGCATGCTCGTGTGTGCGTGTGCGTGCACGTGTGCGTGCGCGCGCGTGTGTGTGCACGTGCATGCGTGTGCATGTGTGCGTGCGTGTGTGTAGTCATTTTTCATATTGGTTTCTAGAAAAACAGCTTCAACTTTATAAAACTTCATGTAGATGTTGAATGAACCTGCTTTAAATATATAGATTATATTTTATCTTTGAGAACATAGAAATCTCTTTCAGCCTCAAAAATTTTAGTAATAGTTTAATAATTCATTTGATTTCTTATTAAACACATAAATTTATATATCACTATGTTTAATAGATATCCTCCCCCCAATAACTAGATATTCTTTCTATATTTCCTTATACTGTCTAATTCTAGCGTTGCTTGGATCCGGTTTCTGCACCGTTTCCTTGTGGAAGTGAGTCTTGACAGAAGTGGGGTGGCCGAGTGTGGCGGTAGGGAGATACGGGTGGAACTCAGTCGTGGGCGTGTCCTTCTGAGGGCCTTGTCTGGAAAAGGTTCTCCGTGAGGTGAGGGTCAGCGGGAGGCTGTGTAGACGGGCACTGCCTTGAACTCTGGGCCACAGCCAAGGTTTGGTGTCGGACCATGAAGGTGGTCTGTGGTCTGTGCTGTGGTTGAGCCGGGTTTAAACCCCGGTGACCCAGTGGAGATTTCTACGAGGGATGGAAGGTCTGTCAGCTACACTCGCAGACACTAGGCTCCTGACACCACGAGGCCGCAGCTCTTTAATCCTGTGGCCATCACAGGGCAACACCCCAAGCCCCTGGTATTCTGACTGGACTCCACCCGCACAGTTACCTGGGTACAGCCAGGTAGGCCTGGCCCACTGTAAAAGAGGATTCTTGCCCCTCCTCCTCCTCCTCCTCCTCCTCCTCCTCCTCCTCCTCCTCCTCCTCCTCCTCCTCCTCCTCCTCCTCTCTCCTCCTCCTCCTCCTCTCTCCTCCTCCTCCTCCTCCTCCTCTCTCCTCCTCCTCCTCCTCTCTCCTCCTCCTCCTCCTCCTCCTCCTCCTCCTCCTCCTCCTCCGCCTCCTCCTTCTCCCCCCCCTCCCCCTCTTGAGCTCTTATCTTTCTCCCTCTCCCCACATGGCCATGGCTGCCTCTACTTTTCTACAATAAAGCTGTAAAGCCATGAAAAGCCTCCCAGTGTTTCCAGCCTGGACCAAGGACTCGCCCTCTCTCGGGAACCACCCAGTGCCCTCCCCCACCCCCACTCTCACCTCTTCCCCTTTCGGCCCCAGGGCTGACCAAGCTGCTCCCGGGGGCCCCCACTTTGTTCTCAGCTCTTCCTCAGTATCCCGGGAGTGTCCTGCGATGCCCGAGAGGCTGAGAACCCTTGAGACTGCACACTTTTCTCACCCTCCTGAGTGGGGTCCGGTGCCCTCACACGGCCCGGATGTCTGCCCCGCAGTGGCAGCCCGTGGGGTCACAAAGCAGTCTCCCGCGTCCACCCAGCCAGAGCCGGAGAGCTCTGGCGGGATGCGCGTTTTTCCCCCATTCCCCTTTTTCCCACCACCTGAACCCTACAGTTTGAGGTCTGCCTGGCACACACCCTCAGATCTGAATCAAAGGTGAGGCTGTAAACAGGAGCAACTTAAAGACTTCAAGTGACCCCTCTTCCATCATGGAACGCAAGGGCACTAGTTGTGTGTCTGTTCAGTCCCAGTGAGTGTCAGGATGCCCCAGGTTAGCTCTGCTCTGCTTACTAAACTGCCGGAGAGGAGTTGGAGAGAAGGCTCTATGGTTAGAGCACTGGCTGCTCTGGCAGAGGACCCTGGTTCCGTTCCCAGCACCCACAAGGTGACTCATAATGATCTGTAACTCCAGTTCCAGGACATCTGACCCCCTCTTCTGGCGTCCTCAGCCACTGCACGCATGTGGTACACAACACACACACACACACACACACACACACACACAGGCAAAAACACTTATTCTCATACAAATAAATAATTTAAAAATACCGTATGTTCCCCAAATCAACTGCATTGGTCTGAGTCAGATCCTCATGGTTCGGGCTGTGTTAATGGCAGGGCTGAGGGGAACACACCAAGGTGTGTACTGGAGCTTATTCTGAAAGTGACCATGGCCATGCGGAATCAAAGCACACACAGCCCCTATTCCCACTCAGTATGGAGAAGTCTAGTCTTCCAGTGGCTCGTGACCCCTGAGACTTTCTCTCCAGAGTCAGCAGGTTTTCATCTGCCGAGATGGTGAGAAAACAAAGACTTTGTGAGGTTACCCAGCAGCCACAATGATCATAGTCACCAATGACACAATAGTTAATGGTAATACGATGATAATGGTGGTGATGGTGATGATGACGATGACGATGATGGTGATGATGATGTCCATATGTGTGTGAGGAAGATCCTTTCTGTTACTTCCCTTTTCCATCCTACCCAGGTAGCTTAAGTTCCGAGTGACCTCCAGACTGGCAGTTGTGATGTACCCTGGTCCTGAGGGGAATTTGCACCGCACTTCCTCTTGTGGACCCCACGCATGTCAAAGTATCCAGTCGATTCCTCCAGAGAAGTGACTCACAGGAACCTGCCACCTACACCCTTGGCCGACTTCCCCTTCTGTGGGCTTCTCACGTGCAGCAAAGGCCTGTTCCCTCCCACCTCTGACACAGTGTCAGGTGCAGGTGCACGGCTGGGGTGCCTGGTGCATCCCACCTCTGACACAGTGTCAGGTGCACGGCTGGGGTGCCCTGTTCCCTCCCACCTCTGACACAGTGTCAGGTGCACGGCTGGGGTGCCCGGTGCATCCAGCATCACTGAGCTGCAGGCAGTATAGACTTCTCTCTCACAAGAATGCAATGAATCAGAATAGAAATTCAGCCAGATTTGCTTGGAACTATTAGGAACGTTGAGGCTAGAAATACCCTTTAGTTTCATCAAAACCCAAACAAACGTTCTTGAGCACAGACCCCAAGAAGCACGCTTGGGGTTTGCACTCAACCTGGGGTCTGAACAGGAGTTCTGCACTTGGCCTGAGCCTGGAACTTTCCTCCTGAAAGTTTCCTTATTTGGAGAGGAAAGAATAAAACCCCACCAGGACTCACCTGTGTCTCCTTGTGGACAGTGAGTTAATGTTTTTCACGGGGGGGGCGGCGGGTGTGTGTGTGTGTGCCCATGTCTGCCTCTGTGAGGAATTACAGCAATACAAAATCTGGGTGGTATCATGGGCACATTGTTTTAGTTCCAAGAATAGTTAGATAAAATATAACATGAGGCCTGGTGGTGGTGGTGCACGCCTGTAATCCCAGCGCTCTGGGAGGCAGAGGCAGGCGGATTTCTGAGTTCAAGGCCAGCCTGGTCTACAGAGTGAGCTCCAGGACAGCCAGGGCTACACAGAGAAACCCTGTCTTGAAAAAAACAAATCCAAATATATATATAACACGAGAATGGGAAATGTGACATAAAGATGGTCAAAGATTGTAAAGGAAGTGGACAACAGATTTGAGTGTTTAACTCAGGGAACCTGGCAGTCCTGCAGCAGGGAAAGAGAGGCAGAGAGTTGACACTGGCAGCTGGGGCGGCTCCAGCAGGTGGTGGCAGGAATTCTGCTTCAGACACAACTGCCCTGAAGTAAGTTTTCTCAAGTCCATAAACCTTAGGTCCTTGGGGCCCAAGTGGGACTCAGAATACAGCCTGTGCAGTGCCTCAGTAGGTGAAGTCGCCACCCCCAAGCCTGAGTTGTGTCTCTGGGACTCACAAAGTGGAGGGAGAGTGGCTTCTGTAAGTTGTCTTCTGACCTACACACACACACACACAAGCACACACACACACACACAATAAATAAATATAAAAGCTATTATTTTGGCTTTATGGGTTATTTCTTCACCCAGGTCCTTGATGTCTTCCCATTTATTTATAATTTGCTGTTTTCTTTTTGGTAAAAGGTCATTTCTTATTTAATCTTGATTGTCTGGTTTTCCTATGAAAATTATTCTTTGCTCCCGGGTGATAAGGGCACCGATCCCTTCCCCACAGCGTTGGCCATGTCTTCTCGGCTGGGGAGTCTGCCAGGGGCAGCTGATGTGGCCTCTCCGCCTTGCCTATTAGCTGGAAAGAAAAGTGATTGAGAAGCTGCCATGTCTGCACGTGGATGTGGTCTATGCAAAGCTTTAGGGCTTTCTTCTCCCTCCTCAACCCCAGCCTTAGCGAAACAGCCGCTTCCCCACCTGGACAGCCCCTTCCTGCAAGCATCAAGCATATTGTTTATTTTCTGAGGTTCTCAATGAAAAGTTTAGACAGCTATGTGTCTTTTGTTCAGCTCAACAATCTTCACATAAGACATGAGAACAAAACTATTCTTAAATAATAGCATTTAGAGAGTGTAGCCCAAAGCTGTGATTGCTCCGAAGGCAACAACAGTGAGATGATATAATTTTTTTTTAAACAGGATGCTTGCTGGTCAAGAGGAAAATGCGTAGGACTTTATCCAGATACTCTAACAAGCTAATTTAAAAAAAATATTTTCATTTTATATATATGAGTGTTTGGCCTGCATGCATGCTTGTATACCACATGCATGTAGAGCCCTAGGAGGCCAGAAGAGAGGGTTGACTCTCCTGGCACTGGAGGTACAGATGGCTGTGAGCTGCCACGTGGGTTCCTGGAAACAAAGTCCTCTGGAAGAGCACCAGTTGTGTTAACCACTAGGCCATCTCCCAGCACCCAAACTAATATAGTTTTTTAAAATTCCTAGAATTTGGGCTTAGGAAGAGTTGGTTTGAACTATAAAAATAATCCTTGGATTACTAAAGATGATTAATTCTTAGTATCTCATCCAGTTAGTTGATTTAAAATATTTATTCAGTAATAGGAAATGTATTAGATGCTAAAGATCCAACAGATGAAAAAAATATAGTAAAGATTTTTTGAGATTAGCCGGGATGGGAGCACAGGCTGCCTTGCTAGGGCACGTGCAGACTCGACTCCTCCACCCTGTCCCATGACAGGTGTGACCTGAGACGTATCCAGGTCCCACCTCATCCGCCCAGGCACAACGCATCCTTAGCAGTGGGGGTGAGAAATACAGTCACTTCCTTCCTTCCCCTTACGTTGAGCAGGGACTTCCCACAGATGCAGGAAGAATGGCGGATGCCCATTCCAACCCAGAGAATTTCACATACGAAATCCTCCCTCTCTACTCAGCTTCGCGACCCAAGCTGTGGTCCCTTGCCACCGCAGAACTTCCTCTTTCCCACTAATCCAGCTTGTCAGCGACTTCCCCTCCGCCTATCAGTGCCCCCTCCTCCTTATACACTTTCTCCTGAAAGCTGGGCTGGCTCAAAACAGCCCTTCATAGCAGTTACATCTGCTGGATACAGGTGACGCTACCGTGCTCTCTGTTCCTATTGGTCAGAATGAAAAAAAAAAAGGCCGATGTTCGACGGGGATTTCCAAAGATGTCCTTTTTTTTTTTTTTAAATGCGTCAGTGCAGAAAATGCTGGACTGTTTTCCCAAATAGGAACTAGCTAGCCAGAACTGAGACCCACGAGGTGGATTCTGGATTTGAGGGTGAGACCTGTGGGTGCCACCTCTGACAAAAAAAAAAAAAAAAAAAAAAAAAAGATAGGAGGGGGAAGGAGGGAGGAAGGAAGGAACGAACGAAAGGCTCATTCTTTCCTTTTCTTCAAGTTATATTTTCTAGTACAATTTATGAGAATATTGGCCGCTCAGCAAATCCAAACCCTCCAGTTCCACTCGTCAGTTCCTAGCCCTACCCAGGGATCCGGAATGATTCCCGCTGATTCGCGGTGTCTGCAGTTACAGGATTCATTTGCCTTTGCTGGCTGCTTCTACTCTGTGTATTCCTGCCATTTCTTAAGGACGGCAGGACTCTCCCTGTGGTGACACGCCCTGTGTCACCCCTGTGAAATCATTGCATGGCCCACTCTTCTTTGCCCCAGCTGGTCTCTTAACTTGAAACATACGCATTTCTCTTCTTTCTGCTTTGTATCCCAGTTTGGCCTCAAACTCACTATGTGGGGCGAGGTCAACCTTGAACCTCCCATTCTCTTGCCCCCCCTCCCCAGAGCTGTCCTTACTGGCGTGTGCGACCACCCCAGGCTCACGTGACGCTGGGGAATCGAACCCTGGGCTTCATGCACTCTAGGCAAGCACTCTACACACAGACTATCTCTCCAGCACACAGATCTCCAATATAAAAATCTTTATTGTTCCCATGGACTTATTCATAGTAAAACAACTTTGCTTTTACAACCTCATAGCCCCAATCTGTACTCTTACTTCGCTTTCTAAACAAACCTATTGCAGCTCTCTATGCATGTCGGCACAGAGCCCTTACACTAGCCCTGGACTCTCAGGAAATGAGATGTGCTGACCCCAGTCACATCTATGATGCCACTGGCCTGGAGAATGTTTGCACAATTGGAATATCAGTGCATTAATATCATACTTGCAAAGGGAAAAGGGCTATAAATATCTTTTTTTTACTTTGTTTTTCTTTCTTTTCATTTATTTTTTTCTGATATGTGGCCTAACTCTTTAGCCCAGGCTGACCTGGAACTCACATTTAGCTAAAGCTGGCCTTGAACTGGTGGCAATCTTTCTGCCTGCTGGGATTAGCTGTGTGAGTCACCATACTACCTTTGTATATTTTTTTTTAGATGTCAGGATGCAGTTCTCTTGTTCCTACAAACTTTGCAGTGTGAAGCGTCACTTGCAGGCTGTTACCTGAGTGAATGAGGTGATCGCCTCCTGAGACCTGCGGGTTACATCTCTCGGCATTGCTCCTGATGCTGAGATTTCCGTGGACAGAAGGCGGGAGGCGTGCCTCGCTCAGTCTCTTGTCTCAGAGGTTTTAACTTCCTAGCAGTAATGAGACACCAGCATCGCCACCACCCCCCTTCCACCCAGTGCTGCATGGGGGTGTCCATCACAGCTCATGACCGAGCGCCCCATTCTATACTTGACATCCAGTCGAGTCAGGCTTGAAGTGAACAGTGGGGTGTTCTTAGCAGTCTGCAGCCACACCCTGTTTCTTCCCACTCACCCCAGGTGTTAGATCCGCCGCCTCCCACATCAGCCATCCCTACTCTACAGTCCCCTGGGGTCTTGGAAGCCAGCCAATCCTAGGGTTATTGTAACAGCATCATTTACTGCAGATTAACGAGCTGCTTCCACCACTGGCTGCACAGGGAAGAAACCAACAGCAACAGAGGTTTCCACAAAGTGCAACTTTTCTGTACCTATGAACTTCCAACAACGTGGCTGCCTAAACAACAGCCAGTGCTAGTACTAGCTGACATGCTAACATGGACAGGGGAAATCTCACAGGGCTCCACCCCCTAAGGTAAGTGCTCCAGGCAATTGCTGGTTGCTGCAAGAAAATCCTTATCCCCCAGGGGTGGAGTCCCTTAACTGCCAAAGTGCTTGCCCCTAACCACCACATACAAGCAACACTGCATGGGCTCAGGTTTGTTAGGTTTTACACATATATGTTACAGTGATGGGAAGGAAGCTGTGGAATTGAGAGTGAGTGGGGCGGGGTGACATGTGCGAGGTTAGAAGAGGGAGAGAATGAAATGAGGTGATACAGCAAACTAAATGAAAGTAAAAAAAATTTATAAAAAGAGGTGCAGTTTGAAGCGCAAGACTGAGTCTTTGGATGCTACCTCCACAGGAGGTCTAGTGCCTCAGTTTCTCTTCCTGCTCCTCAGGAGTGCTTTGCACGAGTTTGCAGGAGAGCCAGTGCTGATGCTCTTTGTGTACCTTGAGGAAACTGCTCCCACTCGGCATTCCATCGCTGTAAGGAAATGCGGGATGCAGGCTGCTGATGTAGAAAAGAGGGTTGCTCGTCCCATAGTTGTCGAGACACTTGTTCAGGCAGCCACACTGGCTCATTACGGTGAGGGACCAACAGCAGATATGGGTGGCAATGTTGTAGATGTGTGGTAGGGAAGTGGAAAGGGGGGCAGAGTCAGAGAGAGACAGAGTCATATATACATATATATATATGTATATATATATATGTATATTCATATATGTATATATATAGAGAGAGAGAGAAGGGGGGAGGGAGAGAGACAGAGATACACAGAGACAGAGTCGCACACAGAGAAACAGACATCGGAGAGACAGACACACACACAGACGCAGACAGAGACAGAGGCAGACTGAGAGAGGCCAGCCAGTCACACTCCCTTTGTAAGGGTCTCTCAGAACTTGAGAGGTCGCAGCCTCCTCACAGCCTCAATTCCTCCCAACAGCTCTCATGACTTTGCTTTCTTGTTTATTTTATTCTGTAGCCCAGGCTGTCCCGGAATTCACTATATAGCCCAGGCTGTCCTGGAACTCATGACAAGCCTCCTGTCTCAACCTCCTGAGTAACGGGTTCTGACTTGGCTCTGCTTGTAAAAGGTTCCACAGTATCCTTTGACACCATTTTCCTGGAGACAGAGCCTTCCCTTCGGGGATTCCCAAACACCACACACCTGCAGCCCCAGCTGTGGGGTTTACGATTTACAACTGCGCTGTTCATCTAAGATCAGCTTCTTCCAAAGTAAGTGACCACTCCCCTGGGCGGCCTCCTTATCCCATGACGTCTGTGGTCTGGGCTTCTCCCCAGTTCACTGCATCTTCCCAGGAGAATCCCTGCTGCTCCTGCTCAGGTAGCTCCGCCTGAGCTAAACCACCCTCCCCTCTTCAGGACTCACTATGCAAATGAGCTCCTTCAAGAGGTCTAGCTTGTTTGAATGCATTCCATTGCTTCTCTCCTCTCCTCCCCTCCCCTGCCCTCCCCTCCCCTCTCCTCTCCTCTCCTCCCCTCTCCTCTCCTCTCCTCTCCTCCCCTCCCCTCCCCTCTCCTCCCCTCCCCTCTCCTCTCCTCTCCTCTCCTCCCCTCCCCTCCCCTCTCCTCCCCTCTCCTCTCCTTCCCTCTCCTCTCCTCTCCTCTCCTCTCCTCTCCTCTCCTCCCCTCCCCTCTACTCCCCTCCCCTCTCCTCTCCTCTCCTCTCCTCCACTCCCCTCTCCTCTCCTCCCCTCTCCTCCCCTCCCCTCTCCTCCCCTCCCCTCCCCTCTCCTCCCCTCCCCTCTCCTCCCCTCTCCTCTCTCCTCCCCTCCCCTCCTCTCTCCTCCCCTCCTCTCCTCCCCTCCCCTCCTCTCCTCCCCTCCCCTCCCCTCCCCTCCCCTTCCCTTCATTTTGATGTGTATAAGGTCTGTGTGACACATGTATACCTTCTGCCTACAGAACTCAGTAGAGGGCATCAGATCCCCTGGAACTGGGTGGTTTCAGCTGGTTATGAGCTAACACATGTGTGCTCAGAACTGGACCTGGTTCCTCTGTAAGAGCAGCCAGTGCTCTTAGCTACGCCCATCTCTCCAGCCCTCTCTATGTTTTTAAATATTAGTTTGAAATGTTGTAATCTGTATTTTCACTGTAATTTATAAATATCTATACTTTAAGGATTTGTTTTATTTGCGTGCATGTGTGTGTGTGTGTGTGCATGTGTCATGAGTCCCTGGAAATGGGTACTGGCCCCTGAGCGCTGTCTGTCTGTAAGAGCCTGTTTTGCATTACTCAGTGGACACTCTTTCCTCACAGGCCTGTCAGTCAGGTCCTAATTCTTCCATGGAAGGAAATTCTCAGCCATAAAAAATAGATAAGCATGTGGCCCGGGAGAGGGCTCAGCGGTAGAGTCCTTAGAACTGTGAGGTTCTAAGTTCAAACTCCAACGCGGAGCAATGCACAAAGTCAACTTCAACTGTCACAGCCAGCTTCTCTCCAGATTCACAAAGAACCTTCTGGTCACGCGTGTCTGCTGGAGACAGCTGACGCTGCCTCCCCTCCCCTCCTCATTGGTCACGGGAGTTACCTGAGACAGGAGGGGATTTCCAGTGACTTCCTCTCCAGTGTCTCACCGAATCCAGGAACCTCACCTTGCTAAAGGAAGGGTTGGTCCCTTTGGGTGCCACCTACGAAGGGAAGGCCCCTATACTCGTCCCATATTTTGCAGCCCAGTTTTTACAACACCCTTGAGAAACAAAGAGAAGCGCAGAAAGTCTCCCTCCTGTGTGCTCTTATAGTCGCTGCGTCCAGCGCTTTCCCAACAGCCGTTCCTGCGAGGGTTCTACCAGTTAACACTCTTTCTACTAGTGCCACCTTTCTGAAAGATGTAGCTATTTATTTGTTTGTTTGTTTGTTTGTTTATTTTTTTGCCAAAAGTTCATCACCTTTCATAATGGACTTCAACAGCAGCTGCCACGGAGCACCCACCTCAGCTTAGGGACTTCCTACTCCTCGTCAGGATTCCTCCCCGCCCAGCCCCTCCCCGCCCGCACCTCACACGCACCTTTAATGTGTTGTTCTTTCTCCACTATCTCTTGTCCCTAACCAACCTGAGACGTGGCCTTTTCACCAGCCCCAGAGCTCACCTCCTCTGCAGCACAGCCATACAAATCCTCCTTTGTGGAGGGGGTATTTCAGACAAGGTCTAATTCTGCACCCCAGGATGGCCTGAAACTCTCCCAGATTGGCCTCAAATTCGCAGTAGTCCTCCTGTCTCAGCCTCCCGTGTGCTGGGATTGCAGACAACCACCATGTCCAGCTAAATCTTTCTTAATGTAAATATTTGGTTTGGTTTTAATTTTAACCATTCTGTTTTGTCTGAAAAAGTAATACAGCCGTGGGGCTGGGGAGATGGCTCAGTGGTTAAGGGCATGCTCTGCTGTTTCAGGGGACCCGAGCTCACCACATTAAGGTGCTCTAACTCTAGCTCCAGGAAATCCGATGCCTTCTTCCTCCACTGGCATTTTGTGCACATGAGGCACACAACTCACACACACACACACACACACACACACACACACTATACACACACTCACACACACACACACTCACACACATTCACACACACACACTACACACATACTCACACACTATACACATACACATACACACACACACACACCAAATAAATAAGTAAATAAATAAAATCATTTTAAAATAACCAAACCAGGTCAGGGTTGGAGAATCTGCTTAGAATGCTCAGGGGCACAGATTCAGTCCCAAGAACAGAAAGACAAAAAAAAAAAGATAGGAACCCCCTTGTGTTCTTATCAGTTCCCATAGACATGTCTAATACACATCTTGTTACACTATTTTTATCAATTTTATTAGAATGTTTTTACTGTGGGTCCCAGCGTCTTGTGACGTCAGAGCTCGGTCAGCTTTTTCTATCCTAGCTCTGAACTCACAGGGATCACTGACAATTGTGACTTGAGTGTGTGCGCGAGGCCGCATGTGTAACACATGTATCGGCCCCTCATTTAAACCCCGCTGGCTGGTGAGTGATTACAGCAGACACACAACATGTTGACACTTTCTGATGTCGATACTTTCTGATGTTCGATATTCAGACATGGGAGTATGTGGGAGAGAGACAGACAATGTTTGTCTTTTGTAAAGCTGTTTTCACCCAATTACTACTTACAGTTTCCTCTATTTGGGTTTCCTCGAGACCGGTTCCTTACTCTCCTGCACAAACAGTGCTTTCCTGTCCTTCCCTCAGTCCCCAACCGTGAGGCAAGCCTGGCCCAGCTCCTGTCAAGAGCCTTCCTTCATCAGCCTATGAGAGCTGCCAAATGCCCCAATACCTCCATCCATCAACAAACTCAAAAACATTTAAGTTGATTTTATTTATGTAAAATGTCGTCAACGTGAATAAATATTGATTTCATGTTGTTGTTTAGAAGCCTATTCATCATCTGGGGTGGACTATGAGCGAAGTAAATACTTTAGCATTTATTTAATAAAACAAACATTGCATGTTCATCTTACAGAATGGATTGAAAAGATGGGGTAAACAAGCTTACCAATTCTCTCTCTCTCTCTCTCTGTGTGTGTGTGTGTATGTGTGTGTGTCCATGCACAGATCATGAACATGTGTGTGTGCAGATTATGGACATGTGTGTATGTGTCCATGTGCAGGGCAGAGGGCAGCTTCTCGTGTCTCTCCTCAGGTGCTATTAACCTCCTTCTTTTGAGACAGGGTCTATCACAAGAGACCTAGAGATTTTGAGCTGGTGGGCCACTGCGCCCTGGGGACCTGTCTGTCTCAGCCACTCCAGTGTGGGGTCTAGAAGAGGACACTGTGCCTGTTTCTTATGCTGGTGCTGTGTACCCCACATCATCCTTGCACGGCATGCACCTTACCAGCTGAGCCATTTCCCAGCCCAGGGCTGAGGTCCTACAATGTCCACAGCACATGCAATTACTGCTGGTCAGAGAGAGAAATCAGATTCTGAAAACTAACCTTCCAAATGTCTGCTGAGGAGGCTCAGCAGGTAAAGCTGTTTGCTGCCTGAGGAGTTAGCTCACTGTCCCACAAGGAGGAAGCCAGACATGAACTTTGACCACCTCATGTCTGTCTGTCTGTCTGTCTGTCTGTCTCTCTCTCTCTCTCTCTCTCTCACACACACACACACACACGTGCACTAGAAAAATACATGTAATAAAAATTTAAAACATAAAAATCTTCCCACCTGGGCCTTTTAGCACAAGTGATCTGAGCAACTCCAGAGGCTAAGGCAGGAGCATCACAAGTTCAAGGCTAACCTGGGCAATTAATGAATCCTGCCTCAAGTAGAGAGGGATCTGGACCTGTAGCTCAGTGGGAGGTGTCTGCCCAGCATGCATGCGGTCTTGGGTTCAACCCCTAGGGCTTTAATCTGCCCAGTGTTAGATTAAACTTTAAGGAGGTTGGTGCTTTGTCATAGAGCAGCTGACAGGAGATCTAGATGGGGAAAGAACTTAAAACTCTTCCCCGTTGATCTTCAGTGCTGTGAGAAGTCCAGTTCCCTCCCTGAGCATCCATGACAATTCTACATATGACCTCAGCCTGTTGTGCTAATGGGCAGATGGACACATCTCCCAAGGCTGCCCAGCAAGTCAGAGAACTGCTTCAGTCCTGACCCAGCTCTGCCGTGCTCTCCACACTCCCCAGAGTCTCTCTCTCTCTCTCTCTCTCTCTCTGCACACTTCAACTGAACCCCACCCTCATCCCCTCAGGATGCCCAGCCTCTGCTTCAGAGTGTCTCCCTCGAGGACTGGGCTTTGGATAACCACAGGGACCCTCTGTACTTTGGGGGTGCCACTGAAATCAGTAACAGTTCAGGGGTCAAGCTGGAAACGCCCCTTATGTCAGGACTACACCATGACTAACCTTACTTTTCCATTAGCTTGTTAGAATTTCCATAACCAAAGAAGTGCAGACTCCACTGTCCAATCAAGAGGCTGAATTCCACTTCGTCATCAGTTGCCAGCGAAGGCTGCTCCTCCAGGCATCCACAGAAACAGCCTTCAGTTCTAGAGATAGTGGCGACTTTCCCCGAAATGGACACACCTCAGTCACTTTTAGCATCTACACCATCAAGCTGAGGTGCAGTAAGCACCAGGCTAAGTCTTCCTTTACCTCCTTTGCCCCCACACAGCTTCAAACACAGTTGTCCCAACAGCCTTGTTTAGGAAACTCCCCCAGAGCTCAAACTGCTGAATGACTGACCATCCCAGAGCTGGCCCAGCCCCGCGGCCCGGTTAAAGTGTTTCAGCTGCAACTGGATCCAGCATTAGAAAAGGAAATAAAATGATCCCTTTAAAAACGATATCTAATTTATAGCCTGAATAAGTTATATGTGTACACAATGTACTTTGATCCTCTCCACCACCCACTACCTCCTCCCAGCTTCTTCTCGAACCTTCCAACATGTCTCCCTTCCAAATTCATTTCTTCTTTAAAAACAAAAAATAAGAACCCCAAAGCAAAACCCTGGTCTCCTTTCGTTTGGTTTTTGTTGTTTATTTGTTTGCTGATTAGAGACAGGGTCTTACTAAGTAGACCAGGCTGATCTCTAACTCACAGAGATCCAGCTGTCTCTGCCTCCTGAGTGCTGGGATCTGAGGCATGGGCCACCAGCCAGGCCTGGGTTTTCTTTCAGTGAAGAGAACTGCAAGTTTCAGAAGGGGCCCTTCATACTGAATCTCTAACTAGCAACTGATGATGCTGGTCTCCTTTGATGCTGATTGGCTCCCTAGCACTGGCCTTACCCAATCCAGTGGCAGAGCAGTGAATCCCCTGGCTCTTACTATCTTAGCAATAAGAGAATAAAGTTACAGTCTGAAGCTTGTCTTCCCCTCTGACTCCTGTGTCTCCTCTCCTTCAGCACGATGCTGCTCCCCAGAGTTCCCTGCGTGGCCGCTGTGATCCTGATGCTGACAGTGCTGAGTCCTCCCGTGGCGTTGGTCAGAGACCCCAGACGTAAGTACACAGACCTCAGGTGCTGGGCTGCTGGGGGTGGGTAAGGAAGGAGCTAACTTCCTCACTGTCCGGGCCGACTCCCTGAAACTACTGATATCTTCTGTGTCCATGCACAATCCTCACATGAACTCTAAACTGTCCCCTAACAGAAGCCTGCATGTTTGTGCTCTCAGATCTGTCTGAGAGGCCCCTGTGTATCAGCCATTGCTTTTCAAGTGTCTCCCAGTAAAATCTACACCTTGTGTCAGATTCCCTTAGGGCTCCAGGGAGATCGATAAGTCATGATGTTACATTAACTTCTGAGACAGGCCCTGTGTTCTTTGTGTTGAGCTATGCCAGACAAAGAAGTCTCTCTTTAAAAATAGAACTATGTGTTTTTCTATTCTATATTTTATATATGTTTTCTGTTGTTTTAAGGGAAAAAAAAGTAAAACATTGATCTAATCAAAAGATCTCTGTGGTAGTGTCATAGAGTCAAGGGGCAGTGAGGGCATCGCAGGGAGATCCCTGTGCCTCCTCTGCAGGCTGAGGCTGAACCCCGGGCTTCCTCTTTCTCTCCCTGACCCCAGTGCTTGTGCTCTGTTCCTATGCGGAAGCTCTGCTGGTGGTGGTTGGTGTTTCTCCTTGTCCTCAGGAGCACACACAGCTAAGGCTGAGGTTCTTAGATCTGTGAATGGCCTTCGACATGATGGGCAGCTGTGGGCTGCTCTAAAGAACTGGAGGCCCCTTCTGAGACCCCGGGGCAGGTTAGAGCTGGTTCAGTGTTTGTGATCTGAAGATATTTGTATTTTATTTTTCTCCCACATTCTCCGCCCTGAGCCCATGAAAAGGACCTGACTTCTCTTTGCATCATATGATCCCCTTCCTAGCTTCATCACACACAGAAAAATCAAAGTCTGTGATATGCGCATGGGGGATAAAAGATGGGGTTTGTAACACTGTTAAGATCTGTGACCTTGGGCTGTAGAAATTGCTCAGTGGTTAAGGGCACTGGCTGTGATTTCAGAGGTCCTGGGTTCAATTCCCAGCACCTACACGGCAGCTCACCACTGTCCAAATTCCAGCTCCAGAGGTTCCAACATCTTCACACAGACACACATGCAGGCAAATCACCAATATACATAAAATGAAAATAAATAATTAAAAAATAATCTCTAATCCCAGAATGCTGGGACTGTGGGCAAGCCCTCTGACCCTCTCTGCTTTGGCTAAAATGTAAAATGTGGGAGGGACGATCATTTTCATAGAGCTGTCTGAGGATTGAGAGGGAAGGCTGTGTAAACCACCTGCCCACTGTGTGCTTCCTCTCTGTAAGCTGTTACCAAAGGGCACATGGAAGCTTCCAGACTGCCTCTCACCTCACTGCCACCTCCCACAGACCAGGCTCCTGCCTTTGCATCACTGTCTGTCACAAGGACCATTATGACTTCCAGATCTGTCCTTTTTCTTCCATTTTGTCTTTTATAAAAACCAAACCCATTCTCCTCACTATCATCTGTGTTGTCTCAAACACAGGGACGAGTGATTTCATCTCTGATTCTCTCAGCGACCTTTTTTTTAAAGCCATGAGCCACAGTGATGGCTGCTGCAAATCTTTCTCACAAATGGGCCAAGCGTCTTCGTGCCTCTGAGCGTCTGTGAGATGAAGATGTCCAGGGCTTACTTTTGTTTCAGTTGCTTTTAACAAATCTCCTGCACATTGTCTGAGTGAGATTAAACATGAAGATGGAAAGACAGCCATCTGATGCGCCTTCCTCTACCGAGACTAGCAGAACTCCCCTGACTGACTGACCCAGCAGAGCGTGGAGACACACCCTAACCTTTCCCCTAGGGTCACATTTGACACCTGACTTTAAAAGAGTCTGGTTTGTGAATTCTCTGCATCTGTAAGTCAGATAAGAGATTGTGGCTCAGTATTGGGATCATGGTCTCAGTTTCCAGAAACTTTTGCAGTAGTTTCCTCTTAGTGAAAAACAGAAAGCTCCAGTCAGCTCCAAGGCTTTTGAGTTGTGGCTGCTCTTGATCCCCAAAGTCTCACCTCTCACTGCTGCCCACAGAGGCCCTGTGCTCTGTTGTTCATGAACTCAGTGCTGGCATGAGGTGCTACCTCAGCTGACAGGTGTCCCCACCTCCCCTGTCTCCCCTCTCCTGACATTTGCGGCCACCACCCTCTTCTTGCTCATGTCTGTGACATCTCTTCATGGTCACTCCCCAGGGCTTCCCCGCCCCTCCTGTCACCCAAGGCTTCCTGTTAGTGGAACTGCACCCCTCTTCTTCCCCACTTTTACAGTTTAAAGCTCTGACATGGAGGGAGGCATCTGTTTCTCCTCTTTGGATTCCCATGGGCAGCGCAGGTCTGCACAGGGCGGGCATTGAGGAAGATTTCCTGTGTTCTATGCGGTGTGTTAAGGAGCTTGAGCCTCAGAGGGGGCAGGGAGGTGTCCTCTGAGCTGCTGAGTCCTGGTTCCCAGCTTCCCTCCAGGTGGGGCAGGTGTGAAATTAGGAGGGGGCACACCCCGCTGGGCCCCTGTGCTGCTGGAATACAAGAGATACACATGCAGGGCGCTGCTTTTGGGGAAGTGACCTGATTCTGGACGCCAACACCTGTCTGTCCTGCATGGTCTGTGACAGGATTGTTCTGTTCTCATTTATATGAAAACGGGTCACTTTCCCCTTTGTGCTGCAGGACCAACAGAAACATTGAGACTTATCTGAGCAGGGGAGAGTTGCCCTGACCCTGAGCATGTGACAGGGAAAGCTACAGGGCTGTAACCCTACACAAGGAACCACAGGCAGCTGAGGTCTCCGGGGGGCGGGGGGGGGGGCGCGTGAGAAATAGTCTCCCCAGGAAGGAGCACACTGATTGGTTATCCAGTCCCAAATAGCCCTAAAAACATACATACAAGTAACATCGTACAGATGTTATGTTGAGCATCTATTTATGTATTTAGGAATGTACATGTAAGGCACCAGGGAGCTGGAAACTCCACAGCCTTCTGTGCACAGCCCACCAGGAGAGAGAGAGCTCTCCCAGCAGTGCTTTCACTTCTGAGCTCAGAGGTGAGATCTCTACCTTCTCTCTGGAGGGGACCAGCTAGGAGCACACAGGGCCTAAGATCAGTGGAGCAGCTGGGATGGAAGTCTTCCTGCTGCCATTTGCACCAGGGAGCCGGGAGACTCCACAGTCTACTGTGTACAGCACACCAGGAGGGAGTTATCTTCCAGTAGTGCTTTCACTTCTGAGCTTAGAGGAGTAAGGACACAGGCTTACAGGCCCACAGGAGGAACAAACTCCAGCCAGAGACAACAATACCAACTAGCACCAGAGATAACCAGATGGCAAAAGGCAAGCACAAGAACCCTACCCACAGAAACCAAGGCCACATGGCAACATCAGAACCCAGTTCTCCCACCACAGCAAGTCCCAGATACTCGCAACACAAGAGAAAAGCAAGAGTTGGATTTAAAATCATATCTCATGATGCTGCTAGAGGACTTCAAGAAAGACTTAAATAACTCCCTTGAAGAAATACAGGAGAGCATGGGTCAACAGGTAGAAACCCTTAAAGAAGAAGTACAAAAATCCCTTGGGGAATTGCAGGAAAACACAATCAAGTGAGGGAACTGAACAAAACCATCCAGGATTTAAAAGTAGAAGTAGAAACAATAAAGAAATCACAAGGTGAGACATCCCTGGAGATAGAAAACCTTGGAAATAATTCAGGAGTCATAGATGCAAGCATCAACAACAGAATACAAGAGATGGAAGAAAGAACATTGGGTGCTGAAGATACCATAGAAAACATTGTCTCAACAGTCAAAGAAAACGCAAAATGCATAAAGCTGGTAACTCAAAACATCCAGGACACAATGAGAAGACCAAACCTAAGGATTATAGGTATAGATGAGAGCGAGGATTTACATCTTAAAGGCCCAGTAAATATCTTCAACAAAATTGTAGAAGAAAAGTTCCCTAACCTAGAGAAAGAGATGGCCATGAACATACAAGAAGCCTTCAGAACTTCAAACAGACTGGACCAGAGCAGAAAGTCCTCTGGGCACATAATAATCAAAACACCAAATTCACTAGACAAAGAAAGAATATTAAAAGCAGTAAGAGAAAAAGGCCAAGTAACTTATAAAGGAAGACCTATCAGAATTACACCAACCTTCTCACCAGAGACGATGAAAGCTAGAAGATCCTGGGCAGACCTCATACAGACCCAAAGAGAACACAAATGCCAGCCCAGGCTACTATACCCAGAAAAACTCTCAATCATCATAGATGGAAAAACCAAGATATTCCATGATAAAACCAAATTTATACAATATCTGTCCACAAATCCAGCCCTACAAAGGATAATTAATGGAAAATGCCAACACAAGAAGGGAAACTACACCCTAGAAAAAGCAAGAAAGTGATCTTCCAACAAATCCAAAGGAAGATACCCTCACAAACATAAAAATAACGTCAAAAATAACAGGAAGCAACAATCACTATTCCCTAATATCTCTTAATATAATGGACTCAACTCCCCAATAAAAAGACATAGACTAACAAAATATTTCTCATGTAAATCTTCAATTTTATCAGAAAATGTTTGTAATTCCCCCTTTTAATCAATTTAGTAATGTTTTTTATGTCTACTATTTATCTGCATTATTTTTCATGATAATCTTCAATTTTAATGTCTATTTATTTCCTCTATTTTATCAGAAATGTTTTCAATGTAAATCTTTGATCTTATCACAAATGTTTCTAATTCCACCTTCAATTAATTTAGAGAGAGTTTTTATATCTACCATTTTATATGTAAAATTTTCCATGAAATAGTCAATTTTAATGTGTTTGTCTATATATTTCTTGAATTTTACCAGAAATATTTTCCATGTAAATCTTCAATTTTATCTGAAAATGTTTATAACTCCACCTTCAATCAATTTAGAATTATCTTTATGCCTATCATTTTATCTGTATATTTTCCATGATAATCTTTACTTTAAACATGTTTTTCTATATATCTTCAATTTTATCAGAAATATTTTCCATGTAAACCTTCAAGTTTATCAGAAAATGTTTATAATTCCACTTTTAATCAACTTAGGAATACTTTTATGCCTACCATTATTATATTTATATAAAATTTTCCATGATAATCTTCAATTCTAACATGTTTTTCTACATTTCACTACAATTTCATCAGAAATATTTTCCACATAAATCTTCAATTCTATCATACAATGTTTCTATTCCATATTTCAATTAATTTAACAATGTTTTACATGTCTACCACTTTACTCTTTAATTTTTCATGAAAATTGTCAATTTTAACGTGTTTATATGAAATATTTTCCATGTAAATCCTTAATTTTATCATAAAGTGTTTTTACTTCCCTTTTCAATAAAAAAGGAATGTGCATGTATATGTATGTGTATATCTATATATATGTCTGTATGGAACAATAGTGACAAATCAGGCCATTAATTTTAAAGAGAACATGGAGGTTTACATAGAATGGTTCAGGGGGAGGAAAAGGGAACAGGGGAACTGATTTAATTATAGGACAGTCTCAAAAATAAAGACTCTCACTGTCTGAGCCACACTCACAGGCAGGGCCCTAGCCCAGCAGATGGTCCAACAGAAAGTGAACTCAATGGTATTCTTAGAGAGTTGGGTTTTTTGTTTTTGTTTTTGGCTTACAGATCTTTTGCTTATATTATGGTTTCACATTTTGTGGTTTTTATGTTATTCCTGTGTGTTTGAATCTGTGTCTTTGTTTCTTATGGTTTTTCTTTTCTTTTCTTTTTTTTTTTTTTGTTTCATCCTGTGTTTTTTTGTTTGTTTGTTTTTTTCTGTTTTTTTTTTTTTTTTTTTCGAGACAGGGTTTCTCTGTGTAGCCCTGGCTGTCCTGGAACTCACTCTGTAGACCAGGCTGGCCTCGAACTCAGAAATCTGCCTGCCTCTGCCTCCCAAGTGCTGGGATCACAGGCGTGCACCACCACCGCCAGGCCTCATCCTGGTTTTGTTGTTGCTGTTTTGTCCTAATTGACTATGTTTTAATGTATAAGGGGCCGAGGTGTGGCTTTGGGTGGTCGGAGAGGTGGGAGGATCTGGAAGGAGTCGAGGGTGGGTAAACTATGAACGGAATATATTGTATAATAAAACGATTCATTTAAAAAACAGAAGAATCCAGTGGGGGATAAAATGGCCGCTCGACCTCTCTGTCGCTCGGGAGCTGAGGCAGTGATGAGGGGAGAGGACCGAAGGGAGGACTGTTGTCTCTCCAGGGAATAGAGGCGGGTTCCCGAGTTCCCCCGTCACTTCACTCGGTAACACAGTGGTGACTGCTCAGCCTGGAGTGGGGCTGCTGTGTGTCCTTTGTCCCATTAGTTGTCATGACGTCGGACGTGAGCTGGGGGAACCTGGGTCTGTCCGTTTGGGCTGAGGGGGACTCGGGCGTCTCGTCCCCGGAGAAGAAGAAAATTCTTGTCTCCACAGCACGGTATTTGGAACAAGCTAAATCTGAGTGTCATTTCCACAACGGGACGCAGCGCGTGCAGCTTCTGGAGAGATACATCCACAACCAGGAGGAGTTCGTGCGCTTCGACAGCGACGTGGGCGAGTTCCGCGCGGTGACCGAGCTGGGGCGGGGCATAGCCGAGTACTACAACAGCCAGAAGGACTTCATGGAGCAGAAGCGGGCCGAGGTGGACACGGTGTGCAGACACAACTACGAGATCTTTGATCGCTTCCTAGTGCCGCGGAAAGGTGAGACGGCGCGTGGGTGGGCGGAGCCGCGGGGAGGGCGGGACTGCGGGGCGCGGCGGGAGCGGGGCGCATGCGCAGGAGCCGCAGGGCTGCTGGGTTCCCGGCCCTGGAGCCACAGGTGGCTTAACGCATCCTCATGGCCGCGGAGCAACACTCGTCCGCTGCAGGCGGAGCCCTGCCGCTAACTGTGATCTCCTCTCCGCCCAAGAACAAAGCCTAGGGCCGCCCGAAGGGGCGGACGGAGGAAAGTAAAGCCGCGCCCCACAGTGAGCTCGGCCCAGAGGGAGAGGGGCGCGAGGGGAGACCCGCCCCGTGGGCGCGAGGCCTCAGCCACGATCGGTGTTTGATCCTCAGGCTGCAACTCAAAAACTTCCTCTCTCTTTCCACCACCCTGCCCCTTCCCTTCTCCCTCCTGCTCCAGCTCATATTTGTTTCTCATTACTGACGGTTGTGAGCCACCATGTGGTTGGTGGGATTTGAACTCATGACCTCCGCAAGAGCAGTCAGTGCTCTTAACCACTGAGCCACCTCACCAGCCTCCGACTCTCTTGAGAGATACACAAGCTGGTTCTGCAGGTGCCCTGGACGGGCATGACCCTTTAAAAATTGATGGCATTTTAAAATTATCATTAACAACTGACAATAATTTAGTAGCTTTCTTAAGACTAGGACTTTAGCCTTCATACCTGTAAGGTTTGGGACTTAATGAAGCTTTTAAATTAACATTTTTAATCATGGCACAGTTCACAGGGACTGGATATTTTGCTGATCCTACCGTATTATAGTACATTATTATATCATTACAGACCGTTGTAGTTGTTTGTATGACTTAGTTTATCCAAAGAGCTATAAGCTTAAAAGACAGAGATCTTAGATTTTTGTGTAAGCAAGGTACTGAAAACACCTGGCAGCCCTCAGTAAAGATGGTGGTGAAGACATAGTTCCCTTAACACAGATGGCCCAGTCAGTGATGTGACTGCCCTTTATAAAGATGGCTGCCGTTCATGGACTGCCCTTAACCAAGATGGCTATGAAGTTATGATTTCCCTCCCCCCCCCCAACAAAGATGGCGACCAGTCAGTCTTGTCTGTGCGTACCTTCTGGTTTTCACTGTCCTCCTGGAGTACTCCAGGCTGAGCAGCGAGTGGCACAGTCACTGTTTGGCTTGCACCTTTTCCTGCCTCTATTGCAGCTACGTTTGCTCCAGCACGGAACTTGCTGGCCGCTATCTGTGGGCAGCGGGAGCGGGCGCGCCCAGCACCATGTTCTGTTCCACAGTGGCGCTCTGCTGCTGTCCACCGGGGATGCACACAGGCTGCCGCACGGGGCTGGGACAGCACAGGGAAGCCAATGGTGGTGTCCTCCACTGCGGCTGCCACTCAGAGCTGGCAGCACTGCATAGGGACAGGAGGGAGGTCACATGACAGGTGGGCGGGGACGGTGGTGGCCCCTGGATCCACCTGCGCACCCCCACTGAGCCGAAGGTGTTGCTGTGGACAAAGGGAGGGGCTGCCAGAGCTCTGCTCCCAAAAACCTGGATCCAGGAAGTGCAGACTGAAGCCTGTGTGTCAGCAGTGTTTGGAAAATCTGGCGTTTTGGATGGAGGCAATGTCTGAGATCAACCAAAGTTAGGTAAATGTTGCTGCAAGATCCTTTGGCGGCACCAGCAAAGTCTTAGACCTCGTATACATTTTATTTTTCAGCCTTTACCAGATCCGAGGGTGGGGCGGCCTCCTGCCGGCTAGCCTTGGCTACAACTGTGGTGGGTGGTGGGGTCGGTTCAAGTCAAAGGTGTCCGAACTCTCCCCGGTGAGAAGAAAAGTCCAGGCCTTTCTTCGGTCCTCCTAGGCAGAGGCTGGGACCGAGTTGGACTTCCTAAGTCTAAAGTCCAAGGTTGGGATGTTGTGGGTCCACAGCCCAATTACAACTGATCTTGGGCTTCCTCCGCTCACACTAATAGCTGCTTTTCATAATTAAAGGAAGTCAAGACAGGAGCTCTGGCAGGGCAGGAATATGGAAGCAGAAGCTGACTCAGAGGGGCTGCTCCTCATGGCCTGGCAGCCTGCTTTCTTATAGAGCCCAGGACCACCAGGCCAGGGGACAGCACCGCCCACAGTGGGCGGTGCCCTCCCCCATCAATCAATAATTAAGAAAATGCCCTACAGGCTTTCCTACAACCCAGTCTTACTGAGGTATTTCTTCAATTGAGGTTACCTCCTCTCAAGTGACTTTAGCTGTGTCAATTCAACATAAAACTACCAAGGACAGTTTGTGATGTTGAAACTCCCCCAAGCCTTGATTATATAACTCAAGGGGTGGGGACACAATCACAGCTCACGGTAGGACGACAGCTTCTTCACTCAGCCTCAGAAGATTGTAGAGATGAACTGAAAATAAATGAAGAAAATGAAGCTTTCTATAAAGTAATTTTAAGGGATGGAGAGATTATTTACAATAATGGGTTATATGAATGGCTGTTACAATGTCTTGTTTAGACAAAAACAAAAAACAAACAAACAAAATATCACACAGCACAAGGAAAATGGCGTAGCTTCCTCAGCTGGGATGGATCCTCCCTCAGCACTGCCATCAGCTGCGTGTCCAGTGCTCTGCGTGGGTCAGGGTGCAGACTGCAGCTCAGCCCACAATCCCCACAGCTCACACTGGCCCCTGCTGATGTGACCGAGAATCCCTGTGCAGAAGAAAGTAAAAGAGTAATGATGTCATATACAGCAAAGTTAATTTATTTAGAGTTTTGTCAAAACTGATGAGAAAATAGAAACTCAGTAAGTTTTCCTGCCTCAAACACAGAATTGTCACCATCTACAGACAAGAAAAGAGAACCCCTGTGTTTACACCCACAGTACATGTGGTGTCTCTTAGCTGCTGGTTAAATTACCACAGCTGAGAGGTGAGGCTGTCTCTCCTGCCTGGAGCTCTACCTGCAGCTGGTGATTCCTCCGGAGAGTGGAGCTGACAGTACATTGTGAAAACAGAGCCTAAGTCCTGGGCGACCATGAGGTGGACCCTTACACCTGCCTGGATCCAGCCTGGGTGGGCGGAGGCAGGCAGGCAGCCCACAGGGAGGACAGCTCCGCCCTCACGGCTCCTTCTCACCTCTCTTTCCTCTAGCTGAGCCCATGGTGACTGTGTACCCCACAAAGACGCAGCCCCTGGAACACCACAACCTCCTGGTCTGCTCTGTGAGTGACTTCTACCCTGGCAGCATTGAAGTCAGATGGTTCCGGAATGGCGAGGAGGAGAAGAATGGCATCGTGTCCACAGGCCTGATCCAAAATGGAGACTGGACCTTCCAGACGCTGGTGATGCTGGAGGCGGTTCCTCAGGGTGGAGAGGTTTACACCTGCCAGGTGGAGCATCCCAGCCTGACCAGCCCTGTCACAGTGGAGTGGAGTGAGTGCTAACTTCCGGTCTCTGTGAATGCCCGCCCACCAGGGAGGGGGCGTGGCTTATCCCTGCCTGTCAACTTCCTCAGCCCACACACTCTTTCCTCTGGTTATGCGCTGTCCTGTCTCTCAGCAGGGCTCACAGGGTAGGTGTGTGATGCTTCCACAAGCACCTCTGCCCCCCTGGGAAGCAGTTATGCCCCCAAACACTCAGATCTGAGGCTGCCAGTGACATCACAGGTCCTGGAATCTACTTGGCCCTGGCTGCAGCCTCTGCCTGTGACTGGGCTGTGTTTCTGCTGCTGCTGGTGATGAAGATGGAGAAGGAGCAGTGCAGGGTCATGGCTGACCCCAGGGACATACAGTCACAGCTTTGCCTTTGCTTACTCCCAGAGCTCAGCGGCTTCCTGTCAGCTCAGCTCAGCTCAGGGTCGCCATATTTAAGGCTCTTTCTCTTTGGTTGGTTGGTTGGTTGGTTTTTCAATCCAACCAGGAGTGTTCACTTCCAGCTCTTCTGGAACACGCGTCTTCCTTGGTCGCAAAGCTCTGCGTCTCACGGGTCCTGGGTGGACGTGGCATTTGGTCTAAACCCTCCACCCTTTGTTGTCCTATGTCAGAGGCGCAGTCCACATCTGCACAGAACAAGATGCTGAGTGGAGTCGGGGGCTTCGTGCTGGGTCTGCTCTTCCTCGGAGCGGGGCTGTTCATCTACTTCAGGAACCAGAAAGGTAAGGAGCCCGGTGGGGACCACAGCTGCATATCACATCAGGGAAGAGCCACGGCTTGGGTCTCAGGACTCCCTGACCTCAGGTTTCAATGGACTCTGAACGCAACAGTCTGGAGTTACGTGATTGACCCTGAGGAGGGATGACAACACTTGGGAAAGTCGAGGTGATTGTGGCTTGAGACCTGAGGACAGAGGAAGACTGGGGAAGCCATGGGCACTGCCGGTGACTGAAGCTCCCTGAGGCCTCCCTCTGCCCATGCTCCTCTTGGTCCTGTGTGCTGAGGGCAGGGTTAGCAGAGGAATCTCAGGTGGCAGCTCAGAGTCTGGGGACACGTGCCTGGGGACAGATCTGCCTCCATGTAAGGATCCATTTTATTCTCTTTTCTAGGACAGTCTGGACTGCAGCCAACAGGTAACACCCCTCAGTCTTCTCTCAGAGACAGATCTGCTTTCCCTACAGTGTGGGGGGCTGGGGTGATGGACACAGGGCAGACACTGGGGAAGACGGAGGTCTCAGGGTCTGGCCAGGCCGTGTGCACTGAGCCTTGCTCCCTGTGCTTACTGGAGGCCTCTGCTCTGAAGCAGCGTTGACTCGGGGCATGAGAAGCTCCTCTCTGCTCACTGCCATGCTGTCAGGAGAGGCCTGAGGTGGTCAGAGAAGCCACTGCAGAGTTAGATCTGGAAACAGCCCTGTCCTCTGTGCTCTGCAGGACTCCTGAGCTGAGGTGACGTGACCAGGCTGAAGGAAGGAGTTCTCCCCTGTCTCCATGTCATGAACACATGTCCTGCTTGGCCCACATTCCTCCAGAGACAGTGCTCTCCCAGGACCTGGCTCCTCCTGATTCTCCACCCTGGAGATCTGTGCTCCTGATGGCTGCTTAGCACCTGGCCAGGCCTTGCACCCCTGGGAGCAGAAAGAAGGTCCCCTCCTCACCTCCCCTGCCCCCTTTTGACCTTTGCCCTTGTCTGGCACTTCTGAGCCAGTCTGCTGTCATATGCTTTCTTACATTTTTCTCAAATAAACAATGAAAGTGATCTGCTTCATAGAGTTTTAAGCAGAAGAAATAGCAAAGAGAAAAGAAGGATAAATTATAAGACACTGTTCACATGTCTTAGTCAGAGTTTCTATTCCTGAAGAAACATAAACAAGAAAAAAGTTGGGGAGGAAAAGGCTTATTCAGCTTACACTTCCATGTTACTGTTCATCACCAAAGGAAGTCAGGACTAGAACTCAGGCAGGTGAGATAGCAGGAGCTGACACAGAGGCCATGGAGGGATGTGACTTACTAGCTTGCTTCCCCTGGCTTGCTCAGCTTGCTTTCTTACAGAACCCAAGATCACCAGTCCAGAGATGGTACCACCTACAAGGGGGCCCTCCACCCTTGATAATTAATTGAGAAAATACCTTACAGCTGAATCTCATGGAGGCATTTTTCTCAACTGAAGCCCCTTTCTCTGTGATAACTTCAGCTTGTGTCAAGTTGACACACAAAACCAGTCAGTACAATTATTCCCTTGTCAACTTAACACAAAAACACATCGCTATTAAGCCTCAAACTTTACTTTCTTATTCATCCCCAAGATCAAAATAACCTTAGACCATCCCACAGTCTTTGCAAATTCTTAAAATTTCAATCCCTTTAAAATATCTAATCTCTTTTAAAATTCAAAGTCTTTTTGATTTAAAAGTCTGTTAACTATGGGATCCACTAAAATACTTTCTTCCTTCAAGAGGGAAAAATAATCAGGGCACAGTCACAATCAAAGACCAAAAAAAAAAAAAGAAGAAGAAGAAGAACCCAATATTCATGCAAAAGAATGAGAGATAGTGTATAAGAAATAAATTTTAATTCATTACCTGTCAATTAGAGCATTTTCTGATTTGGATTAAGAACACTACACATGATCAACACAGGCACAGTCCTTTAAGCACACGAGAATCCCCTCTCCCTCACTTACTCCATCCACGAGAGGCTGTTAGAGGAGGGAGAGGTTGCTGTGGGCCTTGAACCGTCTGTGAGAACACAGTCAGGGCCATGCTCCACATCCCACAGGCTCTGCCCTTTGCTCTGTGGAACAGCTGGACGGGAGGAGAAAGGTACTCGCATTGCTGGAGAATCTGGACGGTTCTGCTGTAGAGTTCCACTCCATAAGCCAGACTGTGGACACCTGAGGCGTTGCTCTGGCCTCCACACACAAGGATGCACATTAAAAAAAAAAAAGGCATGAACTATAACAGTCCAAGGACAATGAAACCAAATAGTGATGAGTCAAGCAAATGTGATGACTCAAAAGTCAATATGCTGACAGGTAATCTCCTGAGGGAAATGAGCTTCCTATAGAAATTATATAGGAAACAAATCTATAAGGAGCAGGGAGATGGCTCAGGGGATGAAAGCTGTAGTGTGTAGTTTTTGTTACCTTGCTGTAAGCTCTGGGTGAACCATACAACTAGACGTCACCCAGATTCCCTTGGACCCACAGATAAAAACCAACACACACACACACACACACACACACACACCAGTTAATGTTAAAATGCCTTTGCTAACTCAACGGCTGGGTGCTCCTAAACCTCCCTTGACACCCCAGGCATAACTGGATAGAATGGCCATTGGCCAGTCCAACTGAAAACTCACATGGCTGATTGGCTTTATCTCCTGTTACTACTGCCTCCTGCTTTTTCCCCGGTTCTCCAGATTCTCCCTGAGAACTCCCATACAACTGTAAGTGTCCTGCCCCTTACTCAACCATTGGTCATTGGTATCTTTATTGATTGATCCAGAGACCAACTGGGTAACAGGACCTTAGCATCAGAACCACCCTCTACATCTCACATTTTCTCTCCAGTAATAAGAATAAAAAACTATCTCTCAGACATAAATTTAACAAAACCATAACAACTGTGAACTACAAAGTATGATATACAATTAACATCTACTTTATTTTATTTGTCAATTAGGTAAAGTACTCTACCATCATTCATAACGTAAAGAATTATGGTTCTAACCCTGGATTTTTTAGATTTTAGCCTATAAAGCCACCCTGTCTTCCACTCTATAACTTCTCTCTCAATGACAAACAACTTGAATTTGATTATGAGACTAAAACTGGTCTTCAACCCTGTCAGAAATCCAAGAACAACTTAACATTTACCTGGATATGTGGGAAGCACTAAAGACAGCTTCCCAAACTTAAATGTAGAGACAGCTGACTACCTGGAGAGCCCCCTAATTTCTTATAACATTGTAGCATCTGTCGTCAGCCTTCAGGCCCAGGATCAGTCATCTGACAGACCTTTGTAAAGCAGGTTTATGAAGAACTGTTTACCCTGTCTTGGCAGAGCTATAAGTCGACTATTTCTCATAGTGTGTCCTTTTCTGGAAAGTATTTTCTCTGAGGATGAAATAGGCAATTTCTGCCAGGTGGCTATCTTGCCATGAGAAACAACCTCATCTGGAGGTAAAGATGTTCAATTTTTTTTTTTTTTGAAGGAGAATGGAGAAACTGTCCAGAGCAGACCCGTCTCACTGTCAAATTTTTTCTTAATAATGAAATAACATAAAATGTCACAGACACTTCCTGTATACACAAACAGTCCAGTTCAGTAGTGTCAGGATAGCAGCAGCAGTAGCAAGACCAAGCTGGAACAGTTTGGCCTCAGTTGAATCAGCATGAGTCAGCAGGAGAGACTTGGATCACCAGAAACTCCAGGAGACGTTCTAGGCTGTGCCTCTCTCAATGAAAGGAAAA
Source organism: Apodemus sylvaticus (assembly GCF_947179515.1). Classification (NCBI taxonomy): domain Eukaryota; kingdom Metazoa; phylum Chordata; class Mammalia; order Rodentia; family Muridae; genus Apodemus; species Apodemus sylvaticus. Next base: position 2,475,222 of record NC_067490.1, read on the forward strand.
TCATTGAAGATTTGAGATCAACAAGAGTTGTACAGCTAGCTCTAGCTGCCAGCTCTCTCATGGTTCACTGAGTTCTATGTATATTCTTTCCAAGCACCCCATCTCCTCCACGGATCATGCCTCACCATGAGTCTTACTTCAGCAAGTGAGTCTATAGTAGCTGACATCACTGCCAATTAGTCCTAGTCTGAGGAAAAGGCAAGAAGTATAACTCGAGAAACTTTGCTGCATTTCTCTATATGGAGTTCGGACTAGTGGAGCTCAGCTAAGGCAGACTAATAGATACATGAAGTATCTTAGTGAAGAATCCCTCATCATGTGTCCTTTCATGCACCCTTTCAACAGTGTCTGCTTCAGATAAACATTCCTTTAGCTTTAATGTTGGCTTTAGCAAAATGTCCTTTCACTTAAGTCTGCTTCAGGAAAACACTCATTCATGTGTTTGCTCCAGCAAAACACCATCCAACACAACAGAGTTTACAAAGAAACCAAAGTTTCCACTTCTTACTTGATTACCATAGATTAAATCAAGATATCAACAATTGCCAAAAGGATACAAATTGATGGAAACTGAACCATTCACTACTTAGTGAAAATGGAACAATACAGAAATTTTAAAGTGTTATTATTATTTTTTTTTTACAATTGAACAGAAATGAATTCAATGTATCTGACCTATAGGTAACAAAACATGCAGTTCCTAGAGGCAAGTTCAGAGCAGTAAGTGTCTACATCAGACAATAGGAGAGAGATCATGTTAGTAACTTAGTAACTCACGACAGCTCTAGAGCAACAAGAAAAATTAATAAGAAGAGCAGATGGCAAGATATAGAAAGAAATAATAGAAGGCAATACAAAGAATCAAAAAATTTGGTTCTTGCCCTCCACCATCTTTGCTCCATGGCAGAGCAGACAGGCATCAACAGGTACTGAGATATCCTGAGTTTAAGATCTCTGGGGGCGCAATCAGCCGGGGGTCTGCCTGCAACCAGGACCTTGGCAGATTGGTGGTTCGTATGTGTGCCAGCTGGTCATGGGTCCTGTGCCCTACGTGGTGATCAGCATTTGGAGAGACTCCCCGCTGCCATCTTCGCTCAATGACAGAGCAGACGGGGAGCACCAGGTTTACTGAGACAACCCAAGTATTACATTGCTTGGGGCAAGACACAGCAGGGCTCCAATCACACAAGAGGAGGGCAGCACATCAGCAATCTGTGCCAGGGGAAACCTAGTCATCCAGCGTTGCGGAAACAGCCTTACAGGTTCACAGGAGGTTGAAGCACCAGCCAGTGACAACAAGACCAACTAACACCAGTGAGAACTCGATGGCAAAAGGCAAACGTAGGAACATTACTAACAGAAATCAAGGCAATATGGCAGCATCAGAACCCAATTCTCCAAAACAGCAAGTTCAGGATATCCCAACACACCAGAAAAACAAGATTTGGATTTGAAATCACTGCTCATGATGCTGTTAGAGGAACACATGAAGGACATAAATAAATCTCTTAAAGAAATTCAGTAGAAAACAGATCAAAAGTTAGAAGCCCTTACAAGGGAAACACAAAAATCATTTAAAGAAATTCAGGAGAATATGGGTCACAAGATAGAAGCCAGTAAGGAGGAAATGGAAAAATCACTTAAAGAAATACAGGAGAACTTTGGACAACAAGCAGAAGTCATGAAAGAGGAAACCCAAAAATCTCTTAAAGAATTACAGGAAAACACAAGCAAGTGAAGGAACTGAGCAAAACCATCCAGGATCTAAAATCAGAAGTAGAAACAACTAAGAAATCACAAAGGGAGACAACTTTGGAGATGGAAAACCTTGGGAAGAAATCAGGGGCCTTAGAAGCAAATATCAACAACAGAATACAAGAGATGGAAGAAAGAATCTCAGATGCCAAAGATACCATAGAAACCATGGACTCAACAGTCAACGAAAATGCAAAATGCAAAAAGCTTTTAGCCCAAAACATCCAGGAAATTGAGGACACAATGAGAAGACCAAACCTAAGGATTATAGGCATAGATGAGAGTGAAGATTACAACTTAAAGGGCCAGCAAATATCTTCAACAAAATTATGGAAGAAAACTTCCCTAACCTAAAGAGAGAGATGCCCATGAATATACAAGAAGCCTACAGAACTCCAAATAGAGGGGACCAGAACAGAAATACCTCCCGTCAGAAATACCTAAACATAATAACCAAAACCCCAAATGTACTAAACAAAGAAAGAATATTAAAGGCAGTAAGAGAAAAAGGGCAAGTAACATATAAAGGAAGACCTATCAGAATTACACCAGATTTCTCACCAGAGACCATGAAAGCTAGAAGATCCTGGGCAGAGCTCATGCAGACTCTAAGAGAACACAAATGCCAGCCTGGTGTACAGAGTGAGTTCCATGACATCCAGGGCTATACAGAGAAACCCTGTCTCGAAAAACCAAAAGAATGAAATAAAAAAATAATAAAATAAAATCTATACTCCATCAAACTGGAAAACCTAAAAGGAATGGATAAATGTTTTGATATATATGACCTACCAAAGTTAAGTCAAAGTCAGATAAACAAGTTAAACAGACCCATAACACCTAGAGGAATAGTGTCTCCGAAACAAAAAAAAGCACAACCCCCCAAACACCCCAAAACAAACAAACAAACAAAAAACCTAGGGCCAGATGGAATCAGCTTAAAATTCTACCAGACCTTCAGAGAAGAATTAGCACCAATACTCCTGAAATCATTCTGCAAAATAGAACACAGGAAAATAGAACTGACAGAATATTACCTGAATCTTTTTCTGAGGCTACTGTTACCCTGGTACAAAGATCATACATACTTAATTTTTTATCTAGCCACATTGCTGAAGGTGCTTATCAGCTGTAGTTTTCTGGTAGAACTTTTGGTTTACTTGTGAATACTATGATATAATCTGCTAATTGCAATTCTTTAGCTTCTTTCTTTCCAACTTGTATCCTCTTGGTCTTAACTGCTCTAGCTGGAACCTCAAGAACTGTATCGAATAGCCTGGGTGAGAACGGACAGCCTTGCCTACTTCTCCATTTTAGTAGAATTGCTTTTAAGTTTATCTCCATTCAATTTGATGTATACTTGCTGTATAATGACCTTATTGTGTTTAGGTGTGTGCCTTGCATCCCTGATCTCTCCAAGACTTTTAACAAGCATAGGTATTGGATTTTGTCAAAGGCACTGAGCATCCGATTTTTGTTGTTGGATTTTTTTCAGTCTGTTAACATGGTTGATAATGTTAGTGGATTTTTGAAGTGGAAACTTAAGGGTTCTTCGGAAAGTCAGTTTGACAGTCTTTGCAGGGGCAAATGTGTGGAGGATGTTTTTATGAAGTGGACACAGGTGAAAGACTGAGGCAGACTCATGAAAAAATGTGTCATTGAAACAGACTCAGGAGAAAGGATGATTTGCTAAAAGACGCAAATGAAAGGGCGTGCGAGGAAGGATTCTTCACTATCAACATATGTATGTATTGGTCCACCTTACATTGCATAGTTGAGCTGCATTTGTCAGGACTCCAAAGAGAAAAATGCTCCAAAAAACTTGTGGTGCTGTGCTGCAGTTTCTTGCCACTCCTAAGGGCTCCCGCTGATTGGCAGAGTGACGTCAGCTGAGACAGACATGTGCTGAGGTAAGAGCCATGGAAGACCACATGATGTTCAGATGGTATAAATCTGACTCAATGGGCAGTGACAGGGGCTGGGCTAGGCTTGCTTATAGAGCTGGCTGTGCAACACCTGTTGGTCTCTCACCTTTGTTGATCTTCACCTCCCTGACAGAGGCACAGTTGAGGACTCCTGGCATTCCTGATGGCCACTCATCCTGACTAATGCTTAGGCTGAAGCCTGGCTGTCTCTGTTAGGCAGTGCCACCACTGCTGTGTTTGCTTCAGACTCTACCAAACTGGACTGCTGATCTACCTGTGAGGTGTTTGCCAGTAGATGGAGCTGACACTGCTAACCTGTGAACTGAACTACCAACTTTGAGACAACACTGATGGAAGTTGCTCCAAAAAATTCTTTCTAAACTGGTCCACTTCTGCTGTATCATTTCTTTCCCACTGCCTCTGGTAGATGGTGGGCTAAAAGAGAAGTTCAAACATCTAAGAACCATCATTAAAACTAAGGTTTAAAGATTTAAAGTTACAGATTTTCATATATTGAACCATCCCGACATTGCTGGGATAAAGTCTACTTGTTCATGGTGGATGATGTTTTTGATGCGTTCCTGGATTTGGTTTGTGAGATCTTTGGGGGTTTTGTTTGTTTGATTGTTTTTGTTTTATTTTTGTATTTTTGCATCAATGTTCATAAGAGAAATTGATCTAAAATTGTCTTTCTTTTTTGTGTCTTTGTAAGTTCTAGGTATGAGGGTAACTATGGCCTCATAGAAAGAGTTTGGCAGTGCTCTTTCTGTTTCTATGGGGGGCTCCCCAGAATCACTGGGGTGACCTTAGCTGATCCTCACATCTTTGAGGATATGGAACCTGAAGAGGTCACCACCTGTAGCCATGCAGGAACCCCAGCGGAGTGATAGGAACACCAACCCACCCAAAATTTTTTGACCCAAATTATGCTGTTTACATGAAATGCAGGGAAGGGGAAGGAGCAGAGACTGAGGGCATGGGCAAATAAAACCCAGCCCCACTTGAGATAATCCCAAGGGCAAGCATTAGTTTCTGACAGTATTGATGATGTTCTGTTTTGCTTGGAGATAGAAGCCTAGCATAAATGTCCTCTGAGAGGCTCCACCAGAGCTGACTGAAACAGATGAAGAGACCCACAATCAAATTTTGGATAGAGCTTGGGAACTCCGAGTTGGAGGAAGGATTGAGGGCCCTGAAGGGGATAGGAATTCCACAGGAAGACCAACAGAGTCAACTTACCTGGACACTTGGGGCTCTCAGAGTCTGAACCACCAACCAAAGAGCCTTTGTGGGCTGGACCTAGGCCTCCTCACACATTTGTAGCAGATGAGGGTCCCAAACAACTAGAGCAGGGGCTATCCCAAAAGTCGTTAACTAAGTGTGGAATATGTTGTTCTAGTGTGTGTGTGTGTGTGTGTGTGTGTGTGTGTGTACTATGGGGGTGGGGTGTTTCATCCATTCAGAGGAGAAGGGAGCCGGCACGGGGAGGAACTATGTGAGGGGTGACTGGGAGTCGGGGCAGTGATCAGGATGTAAAGTGAATTTAAAAAAAATACAAAGACCCAGCAAAGCACAAACTGTAGCCCAATATCCCTTATGAATATTGGTATAAAAATTCTTTTTTGGGGGGGTTGGATTTGGTTTTATCGAGACAGGGTTTGTCTGTATAGCCTGAGAACTGTCCTGGAACTCACTCTGTAAACAAGGCTGGCCTTGAACTCAGAAATCCGCCTGCCTCTGCCTTCCAGAGTGCTGGGTTATAAAATTTCTTAATGAAACGATTGAAAACTGAATTCAAGAATGCATCAGAAAGAATAGCCCCATGAACTAGTTGATTTATTCCCAGAGATGCAAGGATGTTCAGCACACACACACACACACACACACACAGAGAGAGAGACAGAGACAGAGACAGAGAGAGACACAGAGAGACAGAGAGACAGAGACAAAGAGACAGAGAGACAGACAGACAGAGAGAGAATCTTTAAAGTAAAGAGAGTGAAAGACAGGAAGCACATGACCAACTCGTTAGATGCAGAAAAGGCATTTGACAAATTACAGCATCTTTTCATAGCAAAATTCCTCGAGATGCTAGAGATGTGAAGGATATATCTCAAAACAAGGTAAAAGAGATTTACAGCAAACTCACTTCCAACATCAATCTAGATGGAGAGAAACTTAAAGCATTTCCACTAAAATCAGGGACAGGACATGGTTGTCCACACTCTCCATACCCATTTGATGTAGTACTTGACAACTTAGCTACAGCAGTAAGACAAGTGAAGGATATCAAGGGGGTACAAACAGGAAGAAAAGAAGTCATGATATGATATGATTTTATACGCCAGTGGCCCTGAAATTCCACTGGGGAACTCCAACAACTGATATAAATTTTAAACAAAGTAGAATGATAAAAATTTAACACAAAAATCAGTATCCTTCCTGGATATAAATGACAGGCTGAGAAAATAAATCAGAACAGCAATACCTTTCAAATAGACTCAAAATTATCTTAGGATACAAGCAAGCAGGTGAAATGTTAAATAAGGAAAACTTTTAGACATTGCAGAAAGAAATTGAAGAAAATATCAGAAGATGGAAAAAGTATCCATGCTCCTGGATCATGGTGATTCATAGAATAGTGACAGTCACTCTAGTAAAACAAATCTACAGATTCAGTGCAAACCCCTTCATTATTCACCACAATTCTTCACAGACATTGAAAGGACAACATTCAGGTCCCCATGGAAACACAAAAATATCCAGGATAGATAAAGAATCCTGAACAGTAAGAGAACTGCTGTGTGTATCACCTTCAAGTTGTACTACAGAGCTACAGAAATAAAAGGAGCAGTGTGTTCCAGGAAAACAGACACAGCAATCAATGGAGTTGAGCTGAGGACCCAGTTAAGTCCTTGCGCCTATAGACAAAGATGTAAGAAATTTGTGACAAAGACGTAGAAAAGACACAGTGGAGAACCGACAGCTGCTTCAGCAGATGGTGCTGGTCAAACGGGCGTCTGCCTGCAGAGGAAGGCAGGGGAGTCCATGCTCATCACGCTGCAGAGAACTCAACTCCAGACACATCAAGGACCCCAGCACGTGACAAGAAACCCTGACGCTGACAGAACAGACAGTGGGGTGCAGGGTTGAACCATTGGCACAGGAGAGAGATTCTGAATGAGACATTGAAAGCCCAAGCAACAGGACCAACAATTAGTAAATGCGACCCCATGAGAATGAAAACTTTCTATACTGCAAAGGACACCATCATCTGGGGAAAGTAGCAGCCTAGAGAATGGAAAAATATTTATACGAGTTATATGTATGATAGAAAGTATCTAATATATATGAAGAGCTAAAAAAAAAACCAGATATCAAGAAAATAAACAAAGCAAATAGGAGGATTTATTACAGATCTCAGCAGAGAGTTTTCAAAAGTGAAATGCATCAGAGAAACAGTTTAAAAAATTTTCAGGGCTGGAGAGATAGCTCAGCAGTTAAGAGCACTGACTGCTCTTCTGAAAGTCCTGAGTTCAAATCCCAGCACCCACATGGTGGCTCACAACCATCCGTAACAAGATGTCATGCCCTCTTCTGACAAGTCTGAAGACAGCTACAGTATATTCACATATAACAAATAAATCTTTAAAAAAATGTTCAATATTCATTTTAATTTTTATTATGTTCTTATTTTCATTTAAGGGGTATTATATACTTGTGTATGTGTGTTGCCTGTTTCTTATTTTCTGTTCTTGTTTATTTGAGAGAGAGAGAGAAAGAGAGAGAGAGAGAGAGAGAGAGAGAGAGAACATAGAGTTGGGTGAGGAGGAATGAACTGTAGGAAAACATAATCAAAGTACAGTATATGAAGGTTTTTTTCTAACGAAAGTTTTATGCGAAAGCCCCAGGAAAACTCTGAGTAACAAGTTAGATGCTTAAAAGTTCACTCAATGAATTTCAGTGATAGTCATTGCAGGATGATAAATCCTACTTCAAGAACTATCTAGACAGATGAAGTGGGACCATCAGAATAATCGATTAATCTTGGAGCTCCTATTCTGAACAGTCATTCAAAGCACATTCTTAATTTAAGTCACTGCCTTTGGTTAATATAATGTGTAATCATTATGCAACACAAGGTTCATATTTCAGAAATGATATGATTGTATTTTTAAACTGTAATATATACTTTATGTTCAGTGATTGTCTTCCTTCTAACGTTATAGGCATGCATTAGTAAAGACTTCTTAGGACCTTTCTTCGCATGAGACAGAAGGGGAGTAACTGTTAGAGGATTTCCCTCAGCAAATGGGGAAGTCACAGCAGGAACCCCAATAGGTACTGGACTCTCTCAGGCTGAGTTATCCAAGGGCAGACTGGTGGTTTCAAGGCTGCCCTCAGAATTGGTGGCTCAGAAGTGTTCATGCAAATGTTCCAGACCCAAACTGATCAAGGCTTTGCAACTCTGAGCTGAAGCAGTCTGTCTGCTTAACAAAGGAAACTGGAAATTTCAGAAAGACCTTCACTCTACACCTCTGACCAGCAACTGATGCTGCTGCCCCCCCTCTGCTGCTGATTGGTTCTTTAGCACTGAAGGTGCCCAACCCAGCACCAGTGGGTGGAGTCCCTCACCCTCCTCAGTCAGCCAGGTTGTCCTGCCTCTCTGGCCACCAACCTCTCCTCTCCTCCAGCATGGTGTGTCTGTGGCTCCCCAGAGGCCCCTGTGTGGCAGCTGTGGTCCTGAGTCTGATGATGCTGAACCCTCCCGTGGCTTTGGTCAGGGACCCCCGACGTAAGTGCACCTCTCACGTTCTGAGCTGCTGGCGGTGGGGAACAAAGGGGCTAGCTTCAGTTTGTCTACAATAGGTTATTAAAACTTGTCAGTTTTTCTTCAACCACCTCTCTTAATCATACAAATCTCATATTACTTCCATATAACAATGTCTTAGATGTTCCTTTGAGACGCATGAATGGAATGGGCCAGGTCCCTTCCCTCTTCATGTGACCTGTCAACCCTGACATCACATTTCCTATGGGCCTGAAGACAGGAAGAAGACAGGGCACTAACATAAAGACTCTCTAAAATATTAAGATTGAAAATTTCCCTGAAGGTTTCATGAGCAATTAAGCGGAATTGGGGAGCCGTATCCTGGAGGATTGTGTTGTGCCCTCACTGGGACCTGTGGCCTTCTCTTCTCCCTGAGCCCCAGTGTTTTTAAAACCTTCCTCCCTGAGCTGCGATCCTATCATGGGAAGTATTCAGGGTGCGCTCTCTCTCTCTCTCTCTCTCTCTCTCTCTCTCTCTCTCTCTCTCTCTCTCTCTCTCTCTCCTGTTGATGGCACCCTAGATCAACCCTGGAGCTCAAAGCTTGAATCTGCCACCCAGACAATCGTCGGAGCAGAGCTAGCGTGCTCTCGGTCCCTCCAACCTAGCAGTTCCTCTGAGACCCTGCACTGTGTCCCCAGCACCAGCTGCATCCTGCCTGAGGGTGAAGGAGAGGACCCGCCTGGCTCCAGATATGCAGTTCTATTCTCATGTGTCAGCAGTGGCCAGAATCAACAATTAAATATGGCTCCAGCTGAGGACCCAGACAGGGGGGAGGAGGGGCAGACAGTGTGAAGGCCGCTGATGTCCCCTGGGGATAGAGGCCAGTCAGGAAGTAAAGTCTCTGGTGCAGTGAAGTCTCTGGTGCAGTGAAGTCTCTGGTGCAGTGCTGCTTCCCCGCGTTTTGTAGGTTCCGTTGCTCACCTTCTGTTCTCAGTTGTCCCTGTGGACTTGGTCCTCACAGCTTCTCTCTGACTTTTCCAGGCTCATGTTGTTGTCTTAGGCTGTATAGTGACCTGACAGAAATCCCAACAAGTGTCTCATGCACCTGTGTGCGTGTGCGTGTGCATGTGCGTGCACGTGCGTGTGCGTGTGTGTACGTGTGTGTGCGTGTGCATGCGTGTGCGTGCACGTGCGCGTGCACGTGCGCGTGCGCGTGCGTGTGTGTGTGTGTGTGTGCGTGCGCGTGCGCGTGCGTGTGCGTGTGCGTGTGCGTGTGCGTGTGTGTGTGTGTGTGTGTGTGTGTGTGTAGTTCCGGATTCTAGAAAGTGCAATGTTCACGTGCTCTCAGCTACGGTGTGTGCTTGCTTCGTGTTCCCATGCAGGGACGCAGGACAGAAAACTGAGGGTGAGAAAGAGTCAGAGACAGAGACAGAGAAAGACAGAGACATCAGAGACAGAGACACAAGGAGACAGACAGAGATGAGGGAGACAGAGCTTTTAAAGGTCCACATTGCACAATGATCTAACACACACACACAACACAAGCATCTCCACATCTTCATCTTGTTCTGAAAGCACAGAGAAGAGTGGAATCCAGAGAGCTAGGAGAGGGGTCTCAAGGCCTGCACCCCAAGTGTCTCATGTATTGCACCAAGGTCACACCCACTCCAGCAAGGCCACACCCACCCAACAAGACCACACCCACTCCAGCAAGGCCACACCTCCTCACAGTGCTGCTCCCCTGGGACAAGCACATTCAAACCCCACATGAGGATTCTCGAACTGTTCACCACAATGCTTGTGTTAATTTAATTTAATTTCATTTTCTCTTTCTGTCCATCCTCACCAGCACTTGTTAATGTCTGCTGAGATGCCCTACGTGCTGTTCCACTATCCTACTGTGGTTTGGGTGTGCACATTCCTCATGGTTGGTGACACTGGATATCTCTGAAAGGGTTGTTGTTCATTAGCATGTCATGTCGTCTTCTCAGAGGTAGCTTTTCAGGCTCACTTTCCTGTGTTTTGATTGGCTTATTTGAATTTCTGATGCTCATATTTTTAAAAGTTTATATATTTAAAAGATTTATATATGCCAGAAGAAGGAACCAGATCTCCTGAGACCAGAGTGAAGATGGTCGTGAGCCACAATGCAGGTGTTAGGAACCGAGCCCAGATCCTCTGTAAGAGCAGCCTGTGCTCCGAACTTCTGAGCCACCTCTCCGACCCTGGAGTTGGTCCTTAAGGTCCATTTCAGCAAGGCCATTATTGCCGCAGAGAGTGCTACTGCCTTTTCTGTACAGATTTTGATCTTGAAACTTCACTGAATTCATTATTCTAACAGCTTTTTGGTACATTATTTAGGTTTTTCTATGTAAAATCATAGCACTTGCAAATATTGATAACTTCCTTCCAATTTGGATATTTCTGATTTGTAAGCATAATGTCTTTGTGCACTATTTAATTAGTCTTGTTTGTCACAAAAAGCATGAGTTTTATCAAAGCCTCCCTTGCATCTGCGGAAGCGACCATGTTGCTTTAACCCTCCCTGCAGAGGCCTGTGCTCTCACACTAATTCACTCACAGGCATCCGACTGTCCTCGCATCTGGAAGATGGTGCATGCTGGGACATGGCCTGTGAACTTTGATGGGCTCTTGAATTTGACAGGTTACAGTTTTGTTGGAAATTTTGGCATTGCTGTTCATACAGGGTATGACACCGGTTTATAATTGGCTGGATCTTTGCCTATTTGTTTCAGGAAACAATCGTCTCCTGAGAAAGGGTTGACAAAGCACTATGCATTACAGTTTGTAGGAGACTCTAAATACAATTGTAGTAAATTCTTCAAATGTTTCACGAAATCAGGCAGCCCCAGGACCTGAACTCTCCTTCTTGCCAGTCTATTTTTTTCCCTTTGTGGTTCAGTTCCTATGGGCTGCCTTTGCTCAGGGATTTTCCATCTCTTCCAGGCTCGCCAGTTGTTTGATGCAGGCGCCTTCAAGGCAGTGTCTTACGCCCCTCTACTATTTACTTAACTGATAATGCTTCATTTTGCAACCTCTGATTTCATTTACTCGGGCTTTCCCTTTTCTGTCTCTCAGCAGAGCTACTGGTCTTTCAGTTTTGGTAATCCTTTCAAATATAGCTTTCAAATATTAACTTTCAAAAATTACCTTTCAAAAATTACCTTTCAAATACAGCTTTCAAAAATTAGCTTCACCAGTCACAGGTACCATGAATTTCTGTCTTCCTAATTAATTTATAAAGTGATCCATATCATTTCTGATCATCACAGATTTTGGATCTGAGTTATCGTTGCTTTTCTAACTCCTTGAAATGTGTTGGGTTCATTGTTGTTTATTAGTTGATATCATGTTATTTTCAATTAATGCATTTATAAGTAAAAATTTTTCCTTTAGCCATGAAAAGGGAAGATGAGTAAAACCAAAAAATGGTGCCCGTTTTAGGAAACAGACAAAACTGACCACAGTCATATCAGCTAGAGTAAGCCAGACCCAGGACACAGTCAGCTGTGCAGGTGAGGGGCCATTCTGGAAAACGGAAAGAACCACAAAGAGGCCGGAGAGAAAAATAAGGTGTGAGCACCGTCAAGGTCCATGCTACACATGATGGAAGATGTCTGTATGGGCCTCACCTTGTACAGGAAACATTCGCTGTTGCACAACTCTCAAAAGACAACAAGAACTCCCTAAACTCCCTTGTCCTTACAGCCTTTGCTGACACCAACACGTGCTTGTTTCTGGAAAGTTCTTTATTTTCCTTCATAGCATCTTCAATTACACAGCCACCATGGGCAAGTCCTGTAATCCATCCCAGCTGTATTGCTTCTCATTTCCTAGTTCACTTTTTTAGAGATTCATTTATTTTTTATTTATATGACTACACTGTCACTATCTTCAGACACGCTAGAAGAGAGCATCAGATCCCATTACAGATGGTTGAGAGCCACCACGGGGTTTCTGATTATTGAACTCAGAACGTCTGGAAGAGCAGTCAGTGCTATAAACCGCTGCTGGGCCATTATGTGGTGGAAGATTTAGCAAGACCCTCAGCTGTGTCAAGAAGCTGGCGGGCCAGATCCGGGAACAGGGAGTGTTATCTTCTAGGGCAATCTCAAGTCAACGCTGGGGACAGTAGGGCAAAAGAGCAAGTTTCTATGTATTAGGCTAGTTGCTAGAAGTCTAAAAATAGCAAGTCGGGGTCTCACATTTTGAGTTAGGGTTTCACAATCCGAATTGCTTTTTAACTGCAATTTTACTTCATTCTGTGCTGAGATGATGCATGAACTGACTTTGATGCAAAATTTATTGAGCCTTAGTTCACGGCTCAACATGTGCTGTGTCCTGGATAATGTCCACTTCCTGCCAGGACAGCTGTGTGCTCTGCTAGCGATGGATGGGATGTTCTATGACTAGGTGTAGTTCTTCTGGGTGTGCCCTGTAGAGTAGAAACTCAGAAGTTACTTGATGATTCTCTCTCTGAACATCTGTTCATTAAGGAAAATGGGGGGTGTGGGTGGGGCAGTGCCCATTTATTACTGTATTACAGTCTCTCTCCTTTCCCCTCTCTTCTTCTCCCTTTCTCTCTCTCTCTCTCTCTCTCTCTCTCTCTCTCTCTCTCTCTCTCTCGCTCGCTCTTTCTCTTTCTCTCTCTGTTTCTCTCTTTTTCCCTCTCTCTCCCTCTCCATCTCCTTCTCTTCACTTCTCTCTCTCTCCTCTCCTCTCCTCTCCTCTTCTCTTCTCTCTCTCCTTCCTCTCCCTCTCTCTCTCCCTCTCCATCTCCTTCTCTCTCTCTATTAATATTTGCTTATTATTATGTGTTACTCCCAAGTCAGTTTCATGTATGTCTATTTAAAGCCATCACATAATTTTGTTAAAATTCTCATTGTATCAATATTCAGTGAACTTACTTATCTCTCTCACTTGTTAAAATGCAAGGTCTGCATTATTTGGTGTGAGAATTGTTACTTTGTCTCCATTTTGTTTCCATGGTGTGACATATCTGTCCTCAGCCTGCCTTCCTAGACTCTTTGCAGGTCCATGAAAGTGATGAGTTTCTTGTCAGCAGTACACAGTTGGGTCTTATATCCCTTCAGCCAGTTTATATCAGTTGGTTGGTGGCTTTAGTTCATTTATATTCCAGGTTATTCTTATTCTGTTTTCCTTCCCGCCTGCTGCCTGCCTGTCTGCCATGCTCCCCAGGCCTTTCCTTCCTTGTATGCATCAATGAGGTGCACAGTAACTCAAGGCTTCTGCCTGAGTGGCAGGTTGATTGTCAGTCAGCCTCTGAAAAACATGTCCCCTAGCAGTGACTGGGCACCGGCATGTGTTCTGGGTAAAGTATGGACCAAAGCAATCCCATCTCCAGAGCTGAGCAGTCACTATTAGGCCACTGAGACCCAAACTGTCCTGTGTGAAAGGAGGACCTTCATTCTCCTGCTGTGAAGCCTGCTGTTTGCCTGTGACAGGGTGTGGTGGGCCTTTCCAGCTGACCTTACAGTGACCCCTACAGTCAGGTTTCCCCTGCTGTGGTTTGAGGAAGCAGTGTCACATATAGCACCTGTGTTCACTCAGCCTCTGCAGTCACATTCTTTTTGAAGGCTGTGGAACTTTTAGGAAGTGGGGCGTTGTTGAAGGAGGTATTTTGCTGGGAGTGGGGCTTGTAGCTTTATAGCTGGACCACTTCTTGATATCTCTCTACTTCCTGACTGCACAGGAAATGTGAAGTCACCTTGTGCTCTTCCCTCTGAGGCCTCCCCATCACAACAGACTGTATTCTTTATCCTGTCGAGTCAGAAGTCAAACTAAAATAATAAAAATAAAAGTAATCTAAGGACTCCATTAGGCTGTTTCTCATGAGATATGTAGCTACAGTCCTGAGAAACAGCTGATGCACACCTCCAAACTGGGACCTGAGATTCAAGTTGTTCTTTTTCTCTAATATGAGAAATTGAACTCATAACCTTGATTATGCCTGATAGGTTATCTGCTGCAGGGTTACTCCATCCCTAAGTTTTCTTTTGTTTTGTTTTGTTTTGTTTCTCTTCTCTTCCTTTTCTTTTCTCTTCTCTTTTCTTCTTTTCTTTTATGTTTTGAAACAGTATGCTGCAAACTTGTTCAGGTTGACATCAAACTCATTACATAGACTGAGTAGAGCTTGAATTGCCGTCTTCATGTCTCAGTATGCCAAGCAGTTGAAATTAAACAGACACCCCCACCATGCTGGTTGTAACTTACTCTCTTCCCCTCTTCATGCCCCCAGAATCACCATGGCAACTCTTTGTTTTGCCTGGAATAACCATCATTGATTGGCTTATGTTCAGAGTCTCCCTCAGTCAGTGTCCTTCAAACATGTTCCCCCTTAGTATTCTGAGCTCTTCTGTGAACTAGGATCTTGCCTGGTGGTCCGCCATCTTGGTTGGTTATGAGCCAGGAAGATTTGCATGAGGGGTGACATAAGGATATGTGGTTGTTGCACACCAGCATGTTGCTGCCACATTTCCCCATACTGCTGAACTGAACCCCATACTGTCTAGGGGCCCCTGGACAGACACAGGTTCATAGCACCTACTCCCAGTACCAGAGTTTGCCACCCACAGCTTCCAAGGAGCCTGGCAAGCTGGTGCCAAGCAGTGATGTGACTTCTCCCTCACAACCCTCCTGGCACATGTGAAAGCCCAGGGCATGTCAGATTATTGGTAAGTGCTGAACACTTTGTGACCTTCCATGTGTGCCCTGTGGAGAAGCCATTTGACCCCTGTGCATTTATGACAAGTGAGCGAATGGGATCTGCTCAGAGCGATCTGTGAGGACATGAAGGAACAGCACGCGTAGCACCGTGGTAAGACCTGTGCCGGTCATAGGTGCACCTGCTGTGCCAGGTGTTACCACCCCACCTCTTCATTGTCCCATAGATGGGGCATCCACAATAGCTAGGGGAATTCCACTTTCTACAGTTTGCTTCTGCTTTGGAGGTCAAGTCATTGAAGGGCTGGGGATCCCCATGTGTCTTAGTTAGGGTTTTACTGCTGTGAACAGACAACATGACCAAGGTGACACTTAAAAAGAACAACATTTAATTGGGGCTGGCTTCCAGGTGCAGAGGTTCAGTCCATTATCATCAAAGCAGCAATATGGCAGCATCAGGGCAGGCATGGTGTGGGAAGAGCTGAGAGATCTATATCTTCATGACTGCCAGGCAGCTAGGATGAGGGTCTTAAATCCCACACCCACAGTGACACACCTACTCCAACAAGGCCACACTTCCTAATAGTGACACGCCCTGGACCAAGCATATTCAAAACAACACAGCAGTCCTTGTCTTGCTAAAGTCTGCCTAATTATTCTCTGTTAATAGAATCACATGTGTTTGAATCTTTTCAATCTTGGATAATTTCATCCCTCACTTCTGCTAATTTCAAGATTCAAGAGTGGAGAGACTGAATTTTCTCTCAGGGTTTCCAGGGGCAACCAGGCCTGACACACAGCCAGTTGTTAGGTGTGATTTGTAGAATGATATTCCACATTGGTGCTATTTAAGGTGAGGGAGAAGACCTGTGGACATGAGATAAGGCAGAATGTGGTGGCTGGAGCAGGATCAAAAGGGAGTCCCTGTCTTGCATGGCCTTTGCACTGACTAGTTTTAACTGTCAACTTATCTTGACTCCAATTAAATCATGAGGAAGAGAGGAATTATCTATCAGGCTAGCCTGTAGGCATGTCCATTTGGAACTATCTTGATTCTTAGTTGATGGAGGCAGACTCAGCCCACTGTGGGCAGCAAGATTCCTTAAGCTACGGTCCATGAAAAGGAGAGGAGAGGAAGAAGCTAGATGGGAGAGCAGAGGATCTGTGCGCTCTCTCTCTCTCTCTCTCTCTCTCTCTCTCTCTCTCACACACACACACAACACACACACACACAAACACTCTCTCTCACACACACACACAAACACACACACAAACTAACTCTCTCTCTCTCTCTCTCTCTCTCTCTCTCTCTCTCTCTCTCTCTCTCTCTCTCTCTCTCCCTCCCCCCTCTCTCTCCTCTTGATTGTGGGTAATGTGCTTCAAGTTCTTGCCTTGCCTTGTTGGCAACAGCAGATATTCTCAAATCATAATCCAAATAATCCTTCTTTTCCCTAAATTGTTTTTTGTCAGGATTTCTTACCAACAGCAGTAACACAACTCTGCTTCAGTGGGTGAGGATGGACTCATGGTGTGGCTAGTGGGATTAGAGGGTGCAGGAGGTGAGGTCTCTGCAGGTGTCACAGATCCCTTCACAAACTCAAAGTCTGGGGCATTGTCCTCACAGACATCCTGTAATAGAGGGTGTTCCTGTCCCCACAGCACGTTTTCTGGAGCAGTTGAAGGCCGAGTGTCACTACTTAAACAGGAGGGAGCAAGTGTGGACTGTGACCAGATTCATCTATAACCAGGAAGAGTTTGCCCGCTTTCACAGTGATGTTGGGAAGTTCCAGGCAGTGACTGAGCTGGGGAAGCCCATAGCTGAGTACTTGAACACCCAGAAGGACATTCTGGACAATTATCGTGCCACGGTGGACAGGTGCAGAAATAACTATGCCCTTGTTGACATCTTCATGTTGAACTTAAAAGGTAAGCATTAGATCAGAAGTAGCTCTCTCTCTCTCTCTCTCTCTCTCTCTCTCTCTCTCTGTGTGTGTGTGTGTGTGTGTGTGTGTGTGAGAGAGAGAGAGAGAGAGAGAGAGAGAGAGAGAGATGTGTGTCATGTGTGTGGAGATCATAAGACAACTTTCCAGAGGCATTCTCTTCAACTGTCATGTGGTCCTCAGAAATGAATTCAGACCATGAGTGTTAGAAGCCAGCACCTTTATCTACTGAACCATCTTCCTAGGCCTAACTGGAATGACTTTTTAACTTGTGCTCGCCTTGGGATCCCTGAGAATCTCCTCTCTCTCTTCCTGCTTCCCAGGATAGAGCCATGCCTGAGCTGCTCTATGGTGTGTGTGCTTTGAAGTACTGTATTCATGAACTCTCTACATACACTGCATTCAGGCACACTTTCAGTTCGACAATGAACTATTATTCCATGTTATAAAATAAGTCCGGATAGGTTTTTTTTGTCAGACCCGACAGACCCTGCTGCCAGGATTAACTTGAGGGACACATTTAGATGCCCTGAGATCTTCAGCCTGGGTGGGCGGAGGCAGGCAGGCAGCCCACAGGGAGGACAGCTCCACCCTCACGGCTCCTTCTCACCTCTCTTTCTTCTAGCTGAGCCCATGGTGACTGTGTACCCCACAAAGACGCAGCCCCTGGAACACCACAACCTCCTGGTCTGCTCTGTGAGTGACTTCTACCCTGGCAGCATTGAAGTGAGATGGTTCCGGAATGGTGAGGAGGAGAAGAATGGCATCGTGTCCACAGGCCTGATCCAAAATGGAGACTGGACCTTCCAGATGCTGGTGATGCTGGAGGCGGTTCCTCAGGGTGGAGAGGTTTACACCTGCCAGGTGGAGCATCCCAGCCTGAGCAGCCCTGTCACAGTGGAGTGGAGTGAGTGGGAAACCCATTGACCCCGCAAATCCCTGCCCACCATGTAGTGGGCCTGCCTTTTAGCTTTCTCTGACCCTATAAATCCCTGCCCACCAGGGAAGGGCATGGGTTATTCTACAAAGAAAAAGGGAGAGAATTTCTGAGTTACTAGCTTTCATTCCTCACCTAGTTACATATCTACGCCCAGCATTTTTTTCTGATTAAGATGGAGGCCATGTGGAAATGTTCCCAAACAGAAAGTCATTGAACAAGAAAAGATCTAGATAGATTGGGTGAAGGTTCTGGGTGCCCTCTGCCAGGTTTGTCAATGAAGACAAATGGCCCCAGTACAGTACATGGCATGAGCTAGGTACTGTGCTAGATCAGGACAAAATGATCGTGTAGGGATTATCCGTAGCCCCGGAAAGACACACTTCCTCAAGGACACAGCTATTAAAGATCAAAGCGGAGCTGCCATCGACGTCTTGCTGGCCATCCTACAAAAGGTCTGTTGATGGTCAGTTTCTCCAATTTCATTTCTTTAGGATGTAGAGGACTCAGGTAAGATGTAGGCTCTCCCCAGCACACTATTGACCTGTGGACCAAGTTACTTATGAACCCCAGGTAGCCACCCCACTTCACCCCCAGTTCTTGTCATCCCACATGTGCAAGAGGAGGTGATCCCCAGCCCTGAACACGCTTGATGTGCACATGTGTCCTGCAGGGTACCCAAGAGTCATGTCATGGCGGCTGCTGCTGCAGGACAATGTGCAGATGTCACTGTCTCTCTTAGGACAAGCGAGCAGCAGTGACAGGTTAGGGACAAAGGCCCACGCTCGCTTTGGGCCAGCGTGTGCTTGCTTTCTCTTGACTTGTTCCATGCTGGCTCTGAGCTGTGCCTGGCTCCCTCAGCAGGCACTGGCTCAGAACGTGCACGCGGGTACCACCGTTGCGATCTTGGTCTGATCTGCTCCTTCACTGTTGGTTGCAGACATGCACATAATCTCATGCATAGCAGATTATTTGGCAACATTGAGGCTTGCAGCACTACCCGCCCACCAGCTGCAGCTGTTCCATTAACAGACATAATTTCACCAGTTTCATTACAATAGATGACAGAGACAGACAAAGCAACTCTAGACGGTCACATTCTCACCCACGGCTGCAGCCCCTGTCTTCCACTTTGCTGTTTTGTGTGACTCTGAATGGCTTTTCCAGACGTGGCAAGTTCTACTCCCCCACTGCATTGCTATCAGAGCGACAGTGTGAGGTGCTGAATTTGAGGTAAACCCACCACTGGCTTCCATCCTTAGGGGCTCGGTCCACATCTGCCCAGAACAAGATGCTAAGCGGAGTCATGGGCATGGCGCTAGGTCTGTTCATCCTCCCAGTGGGGCTGTTCATCTACTCAAGGAATCTGAGAGGTAAGGAGTCTGGTGGCCCCTGAGGCTCCACAGCGGTTCAGGGAGACGGTCATTCATGGCTTAGGTGTGGTTAATTATCAGGGCATTGGCAGAACCTCTGTGAGGTTGCTCATTCCCCAAATGGCCACAGACACTCATCAACCTCTGACATGAACAGTCTATGGCTGCCTTTTGGGAAACCTGTAGGCATAACTTGCAGTGCCTTGCAGATAAGAGAACCAGCCTGGCAGAGTGGGCTGAGAAATGCACAGGAAAGGCAGAGGCACTGGGCACTGCCAGGGTCTGCCTAGGCAGTTAGCACTGAGCCTTGTGCCCTGTGTTACTGAAGGCCTGTGCTCTGAAGCAGCATTGACTTGGGGCATGAGAAGTCCACCCTGCTCAGTGCTGTGCTGTCAGGAGCTGAAGGAAGGTGTCTGTCCCTGTCTCCATGTCATAAAAACATGTCCTGCTGGGCTTGTGTTCCTCCCTGGACAGTGCTCTCCAGGGACCTGCCTCCTCCTGGCTCTGTGCTCCCTGATGGCTGCTCAACCCCTGCCTGGGCCTGGCCACCCCTGGAAGAAGCCCCTCCCCCTCCCTACCCTCCTTCTTGTATTTCTTGTCCTTTGTCTGGAGCTGATCCTGTGACACAATCCCTTATCAAATATTCTATCATAGAAGCAGTTTTGAGGACAAGATACAAAAAAAAAAAAAAAAAAAAAAAAAACAGGAAGGAAAGATTACATCAGTGAAACAGGACTTTCCTTTAGATACAAGTATGTGAGATAATACATAGGCTGAATTCAGGAATCTAAGAGTGTATATGCATGTTTGTATATGTGTCTCTGTGTCTATGTCTGTGTATAAATCAAACACCGTGCTCTCAGCCATAAATATATACATTGTCCTGGCTTTCCTGTGGACCAGGCTGGCCTTGAACTCTCAGAGATCCTCCTGTTTCTCTCTCTGGAGTGCTACAATATAAGCATGCCATGCCCTGCTGGCTTAAACTTTTTTTTTTATTAATTAAATTATTGATTTACTTTACATCCTGATTGCAACTTTCCTCCCTCCTTTCTTCACACCCCCTCGCCTCCCCCTATGCACCCCTTCTCCCCTTCTCTTCCAAAGAGGAAAGGCCTCCCACGGACAGCAACCAGCCCTGGCATATCAAGTTGAAGTAAGAAAAGCCACAACTTTTGTTGAGGCTAGATGAGGCAGCCCAGTTGGACAGGGATCCAAAGTCAGGCACTGTACTCAGAGACAGCCCCTGCCCACACTTTAGGAATCCCACAGGAGATCTCTGGTTGGCAGTTCAGGCTCCGTGAGCCCCTGTGGGCCCAGGTCAATTGTTTCTGTAGGTTTTCTTGTGGTATCCATGGCCCCTCTGGCTCCATCACTCCTTCCTCCCATCTTCAACAGGATTCCCAAGCTCCATGTGATGCTTGGCTGTGGGTCTCTGCGTCTGTTGCACCAGCTGCTGGCTGAGGACTCTCTGATGACAGCCATGCTAGGCTCCTGTCTGCAAGCACAGCAGAGTGTCTTTAACATTGTCAGGGGTGGGCTCCCTCTCATGTTTGGGTCTCAAGTTGGAACAGTCATTGGTTGCCCTTTCCCTCAATTACTGCTCCATGTTTATGCCTGCACATTTTGAAGGTGGGACAAATTGTAGGTCAAAGGTTTTGTGGCTGGGTTGCTGCCCTAATTTCGTTATTGGAAGTCCTGCCTGGTTATAGGATACAGTTGGTTCAGGCTTCATAGTCTCCTTTGCTAGGAGTCTATGCTTGGGTCACCCTCATAGAATCCTGGGAGTTTCTTTTATCCTAGAATTCTAGCTCCTGGCAGAGATGCACCCCCACTAATCCAGTTGTCTCTCTACTTCTCTACTTCTCTCTCTCTCTCTCTCTCTCTCTCTCTCTCTCTCTCCCTCCCTCCCTCCATTTCTCCATATCATCCCTCCTATCCCACCCCCACCCCCCCAATCCCAACCAGTTCCTCTATCCTTCCACCAGCATTGTCAAATCTATTCTCTTTTCTCTGTGAGATTCAAGCATCCCCACCCCCACCACTATCCCATGCCCTCCTTATTAGCTCCTCTGGGTCTGTGATTTTTAGCATGGTTATCCTGTACTTTATGACTAATATCCACTTATAAGTCTGTACATACTATGTTTGTCTTTCTAGGTCTGGATTACCTCACTCGGGATGATTTTTTCTAGTTGCACCCTGCAAATTTCATGATGTCCTTGTTTTTAACATCTATAAAATAGTCCATGGTGTAAATATACCACATTTTCTGTATCCATTCTTCAGTTGAGGGACATCGAGGTTTGCTCCAACCTTGGGATTTTACAAATAAAGCAAGCGTCCATGCTGTATGGTAGACCGTCTTTGGGGTATATGCCAGGGTATAGATGGTCCTTGAAATAGATCACTTCCCAACTTTATGAGAAACTACTAAATTGCTTTCCATAGTGGCTGCACAGGTTTGAACTGTCACCAACAAAGGAGGAGTGTTTCCCTTGTTCCACATCCTTGCCAGCATGAGCTGTCACTGTGAGTTTCATCTTAGCTGCTCTGACAGGAACAAAATGGGATCTCAGAGTCATTTTGACTTGCATTTCCCTGATGGCTAAGGATGCAAACATTTCTTCAAGTGCTTCTAGGGCAGTTTACATCCCTCTGTTGAGAATTCTCTTTGTAGAGCTCTACCCCATTTTTATTGTATTATTTGGTTTGTTGATGATTTGGTTTGTAGTTTCTTGGGTTCTTTATATATTTTGGAAATGAGTCATCTGCCACATTTGGAATTGGTGAAATCTTTCCCATTCTGTAGGCTTCTGTTTTATCCTATTGATGGTGTCCTTTGCCATACAGCAGCGTTTCAGTTTCATGATGTGTCATTTATTGTTGATGTTAGAGCCTGAGCCTTTGACATTCTGTTCAGAAAACTGTCCCGTGTACCAGTGAGTTCAAGGCTAATCCCCACTTTCTCTTCTAGCATGATCAGAGTCTCATGGTGCTGGAGAAGGAGCTGAGAGTTCTACATCCAGTTTGGCAGGCAGCAGGAGTGAATGCCACCTGGGGCCAGGTTTGAGCATCCGAGACCTGGAATCCAGCCCCCCAGTGACACATTTGCTCCAACAAGACCACACCTTCTCCAGAAGGCCATGTCTCCTATTAGTGCCACTCCTTCTGGTCCTATGGGAGCCATTTTCTTTCAAACTACCACACTGCCTCTTATCTAAAACCTTGCACATGGCTTGTTAGACCAGCTGAGCACCACACATGTCATGAAGACAGCTGGAAACTGTGTGGATGAGTTTAGAGAGGACCTGAAGCTTGGTTCAAATAATTGATGTCTGTTCCTCTGTTGACCTGCACAGAGCAGGACCCCGAGAGTCAATCTCAATCATGTTTGAAGAATTACTTTCCAAAGTAAAAAGCTTGCAGTCAGCTAGAAGTCTATTTCAGCATGGTGACTGATGATGCAGGGTGATTTACACACAAGCACATCAGAATCATTTTATGTTAGGGCAAATTAAAGTCTCTATTATGCATATGTTAGAATTCGTTAAGTCTTTACATAATCTAGAATTTCTGATAGAAATTTGATGAGCTTATTTTGATGTTAGATATGTTTGACACCAAGGCAGCAACTTCACCTATGTCCTATAATTTCCTTTTCTTATAAAACCTCATGGTTTACATGTTGAGTTTAAATACTGCTTAGTGATTCCCTGGATGAGTGATGGAGACAAGGAATGGATACAAACTAGCCAGTGAAAATAAATAAATAAATAAATAAATAAGGAGGCTCACCCTGCTTTTCTGAGGCATTTTGTATTTACAGAGTAATTTAGAGAGAATGTGGTGAATACGTTCAGTCTTACCATATCCCAGTCTACTCCTCCATGTGCTTAACTGTATTATTTCTCCCTATGATACTTTATAGCTTTCCTAAGAAAAGTTTTGCTTGTGTGTTGCTAGTGCTGTCTGAATATTTTACATTTTTAGCCTTGATTCACACACACACACACACACACACACACACACACACACACACACACACATATATCTTCTTTGATGAAGAATATTGTGTGCTTGTATATACAGGCATTAAATCCTCCTCACCTGCAGCATGCAGTACAGAGTTGACATTTTTTTTACTATTGTTGAAAGCATCATCGTCTTGACTTTGCTTTCACTTGTTTCTGCCAGAATTTTATTTACATTGACTTTGCGCTCTACATTATTAAACTTCTTGTTAATAAGAAGTCTGGGGTCTCTTCTTCCTCAGTATCTGCCTATGTCTAGAGGAAACCATGACAATTTGGTATTCTCTGAGATCTTTATCACTTTTGTGCATTTATTTAGCCATTTTACCACTGCCTCATATCATAATGTTTTATACACCAAGAGGGATAGCTTTGAATACCCTCCCCCCACGGCTGACGTAAGAAGCAGGGCAGATGTCTTTTTCCATGTCAAAAATATGGCTTTTTATTGCTTATTTCCTGAGAAATCAGATCTTTCAAAAAGAAGAAAATAGTAGCAACAAGAACTTTAAGACCCAGGTTCAAGTCCCCCACCATTCATTCTATGAGTCTATCTGGGTGAACAAATGTTGTTTTATATCCATCTTTCAATTAGTGTGGATTGCATTAACTGATTCTCAAATGTTAAACACTGGCTTTTCTACAAAAATTGATAATATCACTGGATTTAGTCTCTACTACTTTCTCAACAGCTCAGTGCCTGCACAGCTGCATCCATTCTCTCTGTTCTTGACTGTGCATGTCTATACTCCACACATCCATTCTCTCTGTTCTTGACTCTGCATGTCTATACTCCACGCATCCATTCTCTCTCCTCCTGAAATTTCATGGAATGCTCCTGTGTTTCTCCCTTAACATTAGTGCAGATGTGGTTGGAATCTGGAACTGTCAACAAATCAACTCTGTCTTCTGCCAGTTGCTTTTGTCAGAGTGTTTGTCACAGTGTCAGAAAGGAAGCTGAATGGACCAGAACAGGAAGCAGAGTCCCTGGGGCTGGAATGAGGGACTGAGAGAAACCTTCACCAGCCCAACACCGGTGACCTACTTCTGAGGCTAAGCTCACCCCTTCCCCAATTTCACCATCAGCCAGTGCAGAGAATCTGAAGCAGGAGACTATGCCATAGAACCCATCCTGGTCCTCAATATCTCCTGGACATTTCCCAATGCACAGGATGTTGCAGTGGGGTCTCTGGTCGGCACCAGTGCTCTGTGACTTGTGACTCAATATGCTCCCAGCTCTGCCCATGACAGCCCCCACTCTGTCATTCTCATGAATTACCCAAGGCCAGGCCCTCACTTTTGAGATTTATTCTGCAATGATATGCCACCACAAGAGCCAAATATTGATTTTCCTTCTCTCCTCTAAATAAATTTTGTTGGGGGGGTCACACATAAGCATATTGAATTTGTATATTTACATCATATCCACCCCCCTCTCCCATCCAGCTTCTCCCATGATCTCACAACCACCTTCTCACGTTTTTAGAATTCATTGTGTCTTCATACACACACACACACACACACACACCAGATACATACTGAGTCGAGTTAATGTTCTTCTTCTTTGCATGCAAACTCTCAATAGCTTTTTTTGAGAATTTCACACATGTATAAAATGGGAGGAGGAAAGGGTCACATTCACTCTTATATCCCACCTCCAACTCACACCCACACCTGTACAGAGCCTTATTGGGGCAGTCATGCACATGGTCAGAGTTTGACTTTGGTCAAGGTTAATTTCTCCCAGATAGCCAGGATCCTGCTCCACCTAGGGTGGAGTGCTCGAAGTAAAGGTTAAGTTCATTGTTCCTCCAGGTCTAGGAATTCCTGAATTAAGCAGGTGACCCACCCAGCTGCCAGAGCAGTCAAGACGAGGACCTCCAAGAGAAGTTAGACAACTTCCACCGGAACTCAGCCCGGAGTCTGGGGGGAAGGGTTTGCCCAAACTGTTAAAAGGTCTGGCGCCATTAAAGTTTCTGGCTTTGATCAGTGAATATTGTCTTAGCCATACTTCTTTTCGCCCCTTCCCTACTTATCCCTCAGCTTCTGTTCCAGAAACCCACTTCGTAATAGCTGCAGGCAGCTATGGAACCCAACACACACCCACACACATCAATCCAGAATCTTCTGTCCAGGAACTTCAACTCCACTGTGTGGTTTACCAGCTGGACCTGTCTTTCAGCAATAGTACGCACAGATGCTTAAAACCCTAGTGAGTCTGGGGTTCTGATTAATCCCAGAACTTGTAAAAGGCACTCAATAGTAAGACATGGGAGAATTACACACACTCCTCAGGCCCCCTTCTCTCCACCAAGAACAAACAAACAAAAAAAAAAAAAACACTTAGATACAAACACACAAAAAAACTCCACTTCACAACTAAAGGAATTTACTATATGTAGAAACAAAAAGGAACACAGTTTGGAGACATGTCAAGCCATAACTGAACAGAAGATATCTCCATTCTCAGAAAGTTCCACAGCAGAGGAAGAACTCTGTGATATTTGTCACTGAGGAATTACTATAAATGATGGAAGATAGAATATACACACAGGAAGGAGATGGAGAATCCAGCCAGACGTTAGACCAGAGAACCTGAAGCCATTCTTGAGGCTTAAGGCTGGAAATTGCAGAAGATGCATTCTCTGCTGAGGGGTAGCCTCAGATGCTGTCACAGCAAGTTTCTTCACCAAGTGAGGTTCAACTGAAGGCATCACCTGTGGTGTGAGACACAAAATTACCAGGGGGTTCACGAGAAGGATTGGGAGCCCCTCAGTTTCCTTCCTGGGCCCTCCTGGTCATATGGCTCTGAAAAAGTCCTTAAATGTTGATCTGGGTTCCCAATATGAACCCCAAACCTTAGTTTGCATGGAGATCAACATGCCTTAACTCTTCCCAGATCCCGTTAGAAGCATCCTTCAGAGGAAAGGATCAATACTAGTCATGGACTCAGATTTCCATTCTTGCCCCAGATCCTAGCGCTCCAAAAGCTTCAGACTCTGGAGCTATGGCTGCTGACTCAAGACACAGAGGTACAATATGCTTGAGCCTTGAGATTAATGACCCCATGCCCCAAGGGTGCATTGTTCTTGTGTGAGGCCACACTCTTTGGAGCTGAGGAAAACTTCCAAGACTCACAAGTGGTCCAGGAACACCCAAGGAAGGGATCACAAATCCTGAAGATAAGGGTGCATCTGATGCCAAAGCTCAACTTTTCCAACCTAAAGAATTAAAAGAGACCTCTACCCCTACCCTTCTCTTAAAAGCACCACACCCCTGATTTCCTCTCTCAGACGTCCACACACCTGTCAGTCCCTGAGCACATCTGACGCACCTCCAGGTATCTCACAGGGCTCCTTGGCGGCGTTCTGCAGCATTGCGTTTTTGAATACCCTTGATGATGAGGATAATCCCGACAACGATGCCTACCAGACCCACAATCAACCCGAGAGCACACACAACATTCTCTTTAGTTTCTGGGAGGAGGGTTTTCTCTTCAAACTCTGGGGAAAACAAGGCAGGGAGATGTCAGTCAGTTGCTGTTGTAGGAAATAGAGTCGGTGGCCAATGTAAGAGAGTGTGTACTGGGGCTGGAGAGGTGACTCATTGGTTAAGAAGGCTGTCTACTTTTGTAGAGAACCTGGGTTTCATTTCCAGCATCCAAATGGCAGCTTACAAGTGCACATAGCTCCAGTTGTAGGGGATCTGACACCCTATCCTGAGGTCACTAAGCACTTACATGGTCACTAAGCACTTACATGCTGTACAGACATACATACACACAGACAAAGACTCAAAAACGAATGAATGTGCTTTACGAGAGAACAGATGTGTGTAAATTACAGTCAGTGTTATGAAACACTCTGAACCCTTAACTTGTGCTGCTGATAATTGAACTTGAAGCTGCACACGTATGAGATGATTGATCTAAATGGTGAGCTGTGTTCCCATCCCATCTCCACACCGTGAATGAATTATAAGTGTCCAGAATCCAGCATTGAAGCAGGATGCCTGGAATGAATGCTGTGAAGTAATGATGCACCCTACCCCAGTGCTTCCGCAGAGGCTCCTCCAAACCCCAGTGATCCACCTCACAGTCATAGTAATCATCTGTGGAGGGCAGGAAGGTCAGATAGTGGAATTTGCGGAAGAGGTGATCGTCCCTCGGGAGAAACACCGTCTCTGACACGCCTTTGGTGACAGGCTGCCCATTCTTGAGCCAGGTGACATTGACCACAGGAGGGGAGAACTTGTCAATGAAACAGATGAGGATGTTGGGCTCTCCCAGGTTCACCGGGCTTCTGGAGAGTACAGTCACCTCTGGGGCCACTGTGGGGAACATGACATAAATTAGCTTCCATTCCTTCAGTTGTTCTGCTCTACCCATGCTGGCCTGTCGTACAGTGCTACCTCATGGCTCTAAAGTTCCGTTCTGAGGTCTCAGTCATGTTACCCTATTCTCAGACCTGACATTTTGGAGCCAGTATTGAGGAATGTGGTATCTAACCACCCACTGAGTTCCACCCTCACCCCTCAGCCCAGTTCCTCACTCCCCCTGTGTAGACTGGAGTCAGTGATTTCATAAATGTTAATCGATGAATAAACCAAGGCTACAGTAACAGAAAAAAAAAAAAAAGGAACAAACTTCTAAATTCCCCGGGCCTATGGCCTGAGAATGAGATTTGTTGTGCTGAGAAAACTTAGGTCTCAGAAGGTCCAGCCAGACCTCCTCACACCCTTATAGAAATTGTGAGCATATCTAGTTTAAAGCTGAGTTCCCACATCTGAAAGGAAAGGTGGGTACCATTGGCATCTGGAGTGTTGTTGGAACGCTTTATCATGATCTCCAGGTTAGCTTTGTCCACAGCTATATTAGCCAATGCACCCTGAGCCTCAAAGCTGGCAAACTTTCCAAATTCTTCAAGTCTCCAGATGGTCTCCGACTTTCCAATGTCTACATGGAAAATCTCGTCACCGTCAAAGTCAAACATAAACTCTCCATATTGGTCTGGGGAAAGAAAGAACTCCGCCTGGATGATGGTGTGTTCCTCTGAAAAGAAAGGAAATAGGGTTAGGGAGGGAGATGGAGGAGGAAGAGGGAGGAGGGAGATGGAGGAGGAAGAGAGAGGAGGGAGATGGAGGAGGAAGATGAAGAGCCCGCGTGCATTTGGGTGGGCGGGGATGCACGGCGACTGGGACGAGCGGAACGGAAGAGCAAAGAGCGGGGGTTAGGGAAGAGACAGGGTCTGGGTGATGCACATCCATACTGAACAAAGTAGGCGGGTGAGAAAGGAGGGAGCTGTGTTAGAGGGCGAATAGACGGGGCTGCATGGCATAGCCTTCAGCATGGCCGTCTTTGTCAACACCAGGCCATGTTGTCCGTATTGCATGGGTATGAGGTCATGCACTCCAGCATGAGCCACCAACCAGTGTCCACCCCCTGAAACACAAACTGTCCATCAGCAGCTATCAACTGTCATCAGTCTCTCAGGAGCCCCCTCCTCCATCTGATTTAACTGGTCTGTGACAGGCGTATGCATATATCTGCAGCCACTGGAAGTTCATTCATGTGTGCAACGGCCATGTCATGTCAGGAAGACAGTATCTCACAGCTTCCCCGTCTTCTGGCTCTTAGGTCCTTTCTGCCTCTTCCTCTACACTGTCCCTTGGGCCTTTGAGAGGCAGGCTGCCTTTAGAAATCTGGCTACAGTGCAACAGAAAGAAGCACCCCTTTCTCCCTGATGTGCAGGGTTTGAATCACTTGGGTCAGCGCACAGGGGCTTCCTTTTACCTTGACACTGTACTCTCTGAGAAGTATTGTTTGAAAGGATCGTTGGGAACTTGGGAACTAAGTACAGTTGTGACACATGATTCCTTTCTTACCCTGTGACCTGAGCTGTCTACTTAACATAGGAGTTTCCCATTATAGCTCTGCTGAGTCCCACTCTGCCAGGATAGGTTTGAGACAAGAACTTTCATTATCTCACCAAAACTAACAAACTCTGCTGACATTTTGTGGTCAGAAACTTCTTTCACCAGTAACCCTTAGAGACATAACTGGTGTCTGAGGCACCCCAGAAATTGACACCGAGACCTTGCAATGCAATCTCTGGATCACACATACTCATCCCAAGACTACCTCTGTGAGAAAGGGCATAGCTGGGCTGGCTTGAAACTAGACACTTATCTAACTACTACTTGGATTGGGACTGCTTTTGTGGAATATAATCTGTAATGATTGACAAGGAGGATAACCAACAGCAAGGGAGATGAGGAAACAAGGGCTTCTCTGTTGTTTTCAGGAATGAGGTGACCAATCTTAATGTTTGGCCAAGAGATTTATTTTATGGTTGTCTTTATCATAAACATATTTTACATTCTTCTTTCCCCCAGCTCCACTGCACAGGAAGAGCATCTGCCTTTCTGAGACCTTCTTGGGCTGTAGAAGCCCAGACTTGCTCTTGTGTGACTGGAGCTGGCTGTCCACTCGTCTCATTTTCTTTCCGCCTGCCTTACTTCCTTTTTTCCTTTCTTGTCTACAGGGTCTCTCAGGACGCAGAACACTTTCTCACAACAGGTGTTTATATCAGCACAAAATATTTGCTCTGGAGATGATAACAATCTCCACTTACGTCTCTCCTCTCTGGTAACTAGAACTCAGTAGTGGTGACCACAGATCTTGTGGCACCTGCTGTGTCACACGAAGGGGTTGTCACAGCTACCACTGCCCCAAGCGTCGGTCAACTAAGTGCACTTCATATCGGTGTGCCTACCCTCCCTCTTGGGTAGATTTGGTGTGGGATGACAGCCTTTCTTTCTAGTGATCTTAAGTACAGTGTCCATGGTTGAATACAACAGGACAGATGTGAACAGTATACTCAGACAAGAGCGGCACTGAGGGCTTCTCATACATTATCTCACTCGATCTTTACAAAATTGTGTGACGTTTCCAGTTATTAATTTTCCTGATGTTCCAGAAGGAAAGAAAAAACAAAACCCAGGGATGTGACTTGTTGGTGCCGATTGAAAGCTACTTTTCCATAGCCCCGAAAGTCTGACTGATGGAGAGACAGCGGTCCTCAGCAGTATGTGTCTCGGTTTGTCTCGCTCAACTATGTCTGAGTCATTTCACTTCAGTAGGAAGAATTTTCGCTGAACTATAACTGCCTTATAACCTTCAGATTTAGACTTTCATGGTACCTGCCATTCTTATTTTTCCATTCTAAGACTGTCTTCTCTATGCCTACATTCATTTCTCCAAAGATTCATACAGTCTACCATCCTGGTTTTGGTTTTCTTAGCACTTACCTTTGATCGCCCATGACTCCTGGGAGCTCATCAGGACAGCCATGAAGAAAAATCTTAACACCAGGACTCCAGTTGTGGCCATTTTCTTCCTGAGTGTTTGGTGGGGTCAGAAGAGATTGCAGACTGAGGCAGAATTAACAAGAACCAAAGGGGATTAAAATCCAAAGCGCTCGACTTTTAGCCAATCAGAAAAATGTTTCAGGCTGACACATCTGTTGCTAGGGAAATGTTTCTTGCAAGTAGGTCCTATGCAGCACACTATTTAGTATCAGAGTTTCTACTTAACATTACAAGAAATAATTTTCTTCAAGAAGAAATTTCTCCACTTATTCAAGACAACAAATTTCTTAGACAAACAGAACAAAATTTTCAAGAGTTTGAGAATGTTGGTAAAATATTCACTCTTCTGTCCCAATCTAAGTTCTATCTGAAACATCAGTGAGGCTAGAATAAATTAAACATTGGTAATATGAAGAATAGGGATTGTACCTGTGAGTGTGGCAGCTGGGAATACTGTTTTCAAGGGACACTGAATTACCTAAAGAGAAACTGAACACACAGGCAATGGAGAATGCCCAGATTCTGGTAACAGAAGGTCACTCAGGTGTCTCCTTATTGCTGAATGTGTTTCCTTTTCCAGTGGGCTAGATCCCAAAATGCTCAATTCAGCCCAAGATTCTAGAGCACCGGCGATTGCTGTTTTCTGAGGACACTGGGGAATAAACTGAGTCCCAAAGCTCCAATGACCAGAGAGAGGTAAGAAGATGCTAGCCCTGGAAAATGGCCATTGGTTTCTAGAAACCATGGGCTGTAGGGGCTATATTTGTCATGACTAGAGAGGATCTCTAGCCAGATTGTGACCCAAGGGTGAAACTGAGCTTAGATGTGGATGTCACTGCTAAAGAATGGCTTGGGCAAAGCTTATTCCCCTGGGAACAGTAAATTGATGCCCACAGGAGGGCTTTACCACCATAGCCTGGGTCAACTGGCTGTGGAAGCTCTCCTCCTGTCTTATAAGTTTTGAGCCAAAAATGTATTTTGAGATTCTCCATAGAGGTTCCTGAAATTTTGGAAGTTTTACATCTCTTGTTTCTGGAAACAATGTATAATACACAGAAAAATATTTACTTACAAACAGAAAGGACTAAAAGCCAAAGAGAAGCCACCAAGCAGTGAGGCTGTCAATCTGGGGCTGGAATGGTGCTTGGTGAATCTTCAACATAGCAGTGGCTGTTTTGAGGTCCTATCTGGCCGTACAAAGGTCCTCACAGACCAGGAGAGCAGCCGTCCCCGTTGACTCCTGATGGTCTGATCATGCCAGAGGCTAAGTAAAGCACCTGATGTCAACCCCCAGATCACTAAGTAAAGCATCTGATGCCAACCCCCAGATCACTAAGTAAAGCATCTCATGCCAACCCCCAGATCACTGACCGGATCATTCTAGGGTCAAGATATTGATGCTACAATTCTATTGTGCAAGCTGACCTCCTTTTTCAGAGCCAAATCCAGCTAACACAATTTTTGCATCTTTTGCTAGCTTCTGTAATGCCATGTTCTTGGCAAGTGCATGGTAAGTTTAAAGTACTTCCAAAAACACAGTGCTACTCGGCAACTTATGATGCTGCCCAGTTCCTGTCTGCTGATTGGCTCTGCTCATGAAATTATTAAACTAGACTTCAGAGAATGACTTTCAGTTCCCCTTCTCTGTGATGGTGGAAGTCTCTATTAGGACACTGCTTCCTGTTCTCCTGAAGTCTAGCTTCCTGTGTGTCTGAGGGGATTTCTGAAGCCACCTGAACAATGTATCCTTGGTGATGTCAAACTGTGGTGAGCCACCATCATGGTTCTTCCAGAAAACAGAACTGAATATGTTACAGGGAAGCATGGCTTAAGGCTGGCAGAGCACTGGCCAGGGTGGACTTTTGGCCCCTGGGAAGTCCCACTGACATCACAGCTCCAACAGAGCCCACAGGACGCGAGGGAGCATCATCTGCCGAGGACGCCACCTGTGCTTGCTACCCAATGTCCAAGCCTATGACAGCTCACTCACCACATGACCCAGGTCTGCTGTGCTCTCTGCCACCCAAACCACAAAGCTTGTGCCCACACTCAAAACTGCGTGTTCAGGAACCGCAGGGTGGGAGAACTGGGCCTCAGAGGCAGATGGGAATCATCTAAAAGTTCCTGGTGTTTGTGAATATAACTATCCTCTGTCTCCATGTCCTCTGCCTGCCGTCTGTCCTCATTCTCCCACAGTCCCGGGACCATGCATCCACACTGGACCCAGACCAATTCTGGGGCTTCAGTGTACTTTACATTTGAGTTCTGTAGACCCCAGCTTCCATTTTAGCTTCCCTTCTCCCCCTCCCTCTGAACCCCAAGCCGCTTAGTATCACATCCCAATGTGCTCTTTTGTCCTAGATTGCCATGACTATTGGGGTGTTTCATTTTTCTGTGTAAATTTTAGGATTGATTTCTATAGCTCTGTGAAGAATGACATCATTATTTTGACAGAGACGACACTGAGGCATTAAATTCCCTATAATAGAATAACATTTTGATGTTATTAGTTCTTCCAAACAATGAATGTGGAAAGTATTTTGGTTTCTGTATCTTCTTTAGTTTCTTTTTATTTTCATTTCATTTATTTAGTTGAATATCAGGGATTAAATTTAGGGCCTCACCTCACACCAGGGAAACGCTTCACCACTGAACTATAAACCTAGTGTAAAACTGTAGTGTAATCTTGAGACGGAGTCTCATCTAGACTGACTTACGACTTTTTGTCAACTTTGAGCCTATGGTTTCCATCAGGGTGAGGCACAGTTACAGGGCACCAGCAAGCCTAGTGTGTGTGTATATGTGTATGTGTGTGTGTATGTGTATGTATATGTTTGTATTTGCATATGCATATATGTGTATATATTTGCATATGTATATATATGTGCGTGTATATATTTGCAGGGAATTATGACTATTGAGAGTTGAGCTCTGAGCTCCTTTCACAATTCCCCCCTTAGAGAATCTGTTGATGGTGCATGGAGAAGCTGCCGGTATCAGCTGTTGGTTAGTTTTGTGTCCTACCACATTACTGAAGTGATTGGTTACAGAGGTGTTTAGGTGGAGTTGTTATCAGGCTCTCTAAAGAATAAAATTAGACCCAGACAAGTGTGTAAATCACTTGTACACACAAAACTAAACAGCTGCCACTTATTCCCCATTCCGGTGATATCGATTTAATAAAGGAATGTTGTCTCTGAGACATAATTTTCCTTTCTCCCTGTTCACTGCTTTCTTTGTTCCCTATGTATTTACAAGTAACTGTCATCCTAATATTGAAAATACAGAGTCCCAATACTTCAACTTCCTTCCTCTACAGCCCTAAGCAAAGAATGAGCTACTTCCCCGTCCCCCCAGTCTTTAATTCCCCACACGGGGACTCCCTGATACTCTTGACTCTTTGTCTGAAGCCTTTGGACGGTTGGAGTATTCACACCTGAGTTATCTATCTGCCCATAACATTTCAGCTAACTCGGAGAGAAGAATTAATCATTTTTCTAGGTGTCCTTTTAAGAATGCCGGGCAAGAAAACACGACAGCAACTTTAAGGTTAACAAAGAGCCTCTCCCCGTAGCTCCATCTTCCCAACCCCCAACAAAGCTTTGGTCCAGGGATTCCTCTGGGGTCCTTGGGAGATTTGACATAGTTGATGACAACAGCTGATTATTTTTTGCTCCTTACTCTATCCTCCAGACTCTGAATTGAGTTTGCTATGAAATACAAAAAACATAATTTGATAAAATGATGGATTGAGTAATATTAGTGAGGCTTTGGAGCCATCTCTTCAGACCATATCCAAATTGAGCCACCTTGAAATACTAGCATCTTGTCTTGACAAAATCTGCCACCTACTGGTCACTTGTGGAACTACACCATTGGGTTGCATTTCACAGAGCCATGGGGCCTGGTGGATCAAGACAGTAACCAAGAGAACAGACCCAGGAAGAATGGGGTGGGCTTCGAGGGTACAAATGCTGGGACTAGTGCCCAGGAAGCTTTATTTTTAATTTTTTTCTCAACACTAGGATGCTTCTCTTATTCCCACGTGGCACGAACCCAAACGTCTGAAACGTTGAAGGTCGCACTTCTCCAACATCTTCCTCTGGGAGAGCGTCTTCTTTGCGCAGGGTAGCTGCAATTAACTTTGAAAGAGGGAACTAACTGATTCCCGTTAGACAATATTCCGACCTGAAACTCCTGGTTCAGGCTGACGTCCCAGGGTCAGTGGAAGAGAAATAGCCTGACTGACCCTGACTGGACAAGTCAAGAGCCCAGAGCTCCTGGGAGCTCTTATCTCACAGGATGGTGTGTCCGAAAATGACAAGCGGCTGGGCATGAGTTCATACGTGTAGGAACAGAAATTAAGTATTGGTTTGGAGTCTAGTTCTCTGCGATCCTGGAAAGTTTAAAGATTGGGGCACACACCCTGTGGTCCCCTCGATTCCCCACATGAAGCTCCTGGCTTGTATCTGCAGCAAAATCAATTTTATCATTTTCAGAAAACAGTAACTGGTGACTGATTCAGACCGGTAAATTCTCATAAATTTCATTTTGAAAGTAGAGTACGATTTTAAGTAAAAAATTAAATATTCAGAGGATCTGGTTTGTCAGAACCTTTTTGGATTTTAGGACCACGATGGAACCGACTGTAGTTTCTGAGCGGAGCACCACAAAATCCTTTAAAGTGGCTGCAGGCCTCTCCTGCCCTGCCCCAGCCTAAGACCACCGCGGCAAAATGATCCACAGGAGCTATTGCTCCTGTTAAAATGGCGGCTCCTGCTAAAATGGCTGCCCCAGGATACCTTCTCAGCCAGTAGCCATGAGGGTGGCGCATCCCGTTTCCTGCCTCAGTGCTGTCCAGGTGGCGGCACCTTTCCTGCCTTGGGCTACTGCGTGTTGAGGAGCTGTCCACAGTGCTGGCGCCTTCTTTCCCGCCAAGCCTACAGCGTCGGTGGGACATGTAAGGAGCTGTCCCACGGGAGCTGTTCACAGTGGTAGTAACTTTCCAGGCTCATACCGTCCCCAGAAGTCCTACAGAGATGGCGCCTCAGCAAAAGCTGACAACATCAGGGAAGAATTTTCACTCCTAACCCATGGGTCTGATGCAGGGAGAAGGGGGTGAAAAGAACCACCAATCCCTGGGCTGGAAAACCCACATTCCTGAGCCCCCACCCCACTAAGCTCAGGACTTGAAATCCCACCAATCCCCGCTCTGCAAATCCCTGCCCTGAGAAGCCCTGTCTCCTCAGAAATCCTATATAAGCACTGCCCTTTTGTCCACTCCCAGAGCAGAGAGCAGCCATCCCTGGATTTGTCCCTCCACACCCTGGATCCTCCAATAAATCTCATTCATGAGGCTTCTTGCCTGGTGTGACTCCCATCCGAAAAATCCAAGAAGAAAAGAAACAATGAAGAGAAGAAGTGAAGAGAAGGCACAGGCCTGAGGCTTCTGAGCCCCTCAGCTCAGCTGGGGATACTGGGAGCTGCAACGCCTCTGCTGAGGCTTCGTCTCATACCTGTGTCATCCCTGGGCTTCCGAGGCCCAGGATACCTGCCCCCCATCCAAGAAGAAGCCCTCACACTGGCAATGCAGAGTTCTGAAGGTGACAGGCTGAGACCAGAGCTAAGAACTGCCCCCCCCCCCCACACCGCTGCTTCCTCTTCCTCTTTCCTTACTTTTCCCTTCCTCTCTCTTTTTCCTTCTCTAGATCCCTTCTCTTCCCTTCCTCTTCCCGTCTTCCTGCCCCAACAACTGCTCTCTTTAGACCTTTAGCTCTCTTTAATTCTCAGGGTAAATCTCTTGTGAATGCCTGATCAGTTCACCCTACCTTTCTCTCTTGCGCAGCTCAGGACCCAGTCCAGGAAACGATGCATCTCACTTTCAGAGCTGAGTCTTTCCAACTCTGCTAACCTGACCAAGATATTCTCCCACAGACCAACCCCATCTATGCAATCCTTCCTGGGGAGTTGAAATGGAAGCTTAAGGATTCTTTGGAAAGTCAGTTGTGTCGGGTGGTGTTTTGCTAGGACAAACATGTAAAGGAACATTTCATTGAAGCAGACCCAGGTGAGAGGATGTTCTGTTAAAGCAAGCATGTGAAAGGACATGTGATAAAGGATTCTTTGCTAACTCACACATGTATTGGTCTGCCTTACATTGATTGCATAGTTGAGCTGCATTTGTCAGGACTACATAGAGAAAGAGTACCAAAAACCTTCTGGTGGCGTGCTGCAGTTTCTCGCCGCTTCCTTGAACTTGGGCTGATTGGCAGAGTGATGTCAGCTGAGACAGACACATGTGCTGAGGCGAGGCCCATGGAGGAAATGTGATGTTTGGAGGGAGTAAATAGAACTTGACAGAGAGAGATGGAGGCTGAGCTTGGCTTGCTTATACCCAAGGACTTCTCCTGGTGTCCCTCCAGGTCCCTCTGCTGACTCATGCTGAGGCTGAGGCCTGGCTGTCTCTGCTAGGTAGGGCCACCACTGCTGATTCGTGCTTGCTATCCTGACTCTACTGAATTGACTGCTGGTGTGTCTGTGAAGAATTTCGAGTGGATTGAGCTGCTGCTGCTGACCTGTGCCTGACAATGCAGATGGGATTTGCTCCAAAGAACCATTTCTAAATAGGTCTGCTTCCCCCGTATCCTTTCTTTCCCACTACCCCTGGTGGGTGATGGGTTAGAAGCGAGGTTACCATCACAAAGCCAGGCAATGGTAGGGTACACCTTTAATCTCAGCAATTTGGAGGTAGTAGCAAGTGGATCTTTGAGTTCGAGGCCAGCCTGGTCTACAAATTGAGTTCCATGACAGCCAGGGCTACACAGAGAAACTCTGTCTCAAACAAAACCAAAAAAATAAAAAATAAAACAAACAAAAATAACCATGACAGATAGAGAACAACCCTTTTATTGTGAGGGAAAATAGCCCTTGTATCCTCCTCAATATCTAGTCCTTTGCTCCTTTCTGTAACTTCCCGTCCTGCACTGTGGGACCTCATCTAGACCCACTGCAAACACCAAGACCAGTAGCGTCAAGCTAGATCGCAGAGGAGTAACTAATCATCCCAAGAGGGCAAGAATCAGGAAAAGTCACCTCACACCAAGCATGGTGCCTTGCATTGTTACACTGTTACAATGGAGAACATTCTTTCAAATAAGTTAAACACTGTTCTGCCCAGCTCTTCAAAGTGGATCTAGAGACCCCTCAATAGTGTGAAAGAGAATTTATGGGAACCCCAAGGAAGGGCTGAATAAAGAAGAACACATTACAAGGGTGCCCAAGGCCCTCCATCACCAGCCATGTTCATCGTACCCACACTCTATACCAGACATCTTATTAAATGTCTTGGGTGAAGCCTTTGTTTTCCAGTAAAAGAGAAAGAACAAAGCAAATCACACTGGAGCCTCGGCCGGATGCTCTGATCTGGGGTGGGGTGTGTGTTTGTGTGTGTGTGTGTGTGTGTGTGTCCCCTCCTAGACTTGGCTTTCTCCTCAGCAGGGTGAAGGTTGACCACCTGAGAGGCAGTCATGCTCTGCGCTCTGAAGACCCACAGACTCTGGGTCGTGAGCTTGTGATTCCCCTTGGCTCAGCAAGCTGGAGGGCAGGGTAAAGCAGCCATGATGTAGGTCACTACCAGACGGCAGGTCACCTTCCTGCTGGACAGGGTGTGGAGCAGGGTCCAGCCTGCGTGCTGGCGTTCTGAAGAGATAAGTGTCAACATCATAACAGTGCCTAGAAGGCTAGGTGAATCAGAACAGCCCAGTCAAAGTCCACCTGCCTGCTGAGTTTCGCTTTTGAACTTATCGCAATGGGCGGGAGGTGAATGTGCTGTTCTGACTGGAGCCTCGTTTTAGAGTGACCCTCGGGGACTTGACTCTGCCTCCAGGTTGGCAACACTCAAATCTTCCTTCGCAAGCCAGAGACGCTTCCACTCTCCTTGGCCGCTCCATCCCCAGTCACTGTGCTCTCCCGTCTTAAGACACCTGCTATGTGAATGACGGACTCACCTGTGGCTGGGTGAGACCAACAGCCTCCATTTCACCCTCAAGGAGAGAGCGACAGGTGGGTGGCTTGGAGAGTCTCTCGTGAAGGATGAACACGGGAGTGGGGGCGGGGAGGAGTCAAGTCAAGGAAGTAGGCGGGGCCTACGCACAGCCAGCATCCTGTCAGGAAATGGCTCCCGCTTTCTGCTGCTCGCCACGGCACATGCTTTAGAGAGCAGTCTTTTGAGATAGGCTCCCACTCTATAGCCAGTGCTGACACCTACACATGGCAATCCTCCTGCCTCAGTCTGCTGGGTGCTGAGATTATAGTGCTCACAACAAGCTGAGTTTTTCTCTTTTTAACATCATTGTCTCTTTAGCTCAGGACTGACTGCTTTTCTTTCCAATCAAAAAAAACTTCCTTCAGCTCAGGTTGGCTTCAAACCAGACATGCTCCTGCCTCATCCTCTTCAGTGTCTGCCTCCTGGTGTATAGAATTTCAGTCTCAGGATTCACAAGAGGTAGAGGAAGGAATTCAAGGCCACCCTTGGCCAAGTCCAGCTGGACTAGGTGAGGCCTGAGGGGGCCTAGGGATAACCTATAGTGTAACCCCAAAGGGAGAGCTCAGATGTGAGGGAGGGAGTCGCTGTGGTCAGTAACCCACAAAGAACTGGGCCAGACCATCATCTGATGATAACAGATTTGGTGCTGATTGTTTGTTAAGATAGCATAGCCATCAGACTATGTTAGCTTGCTGTTGCTGTGATAAACATCCAGACCAAAAGCAACCTGGGAAAGAAAGGGTTAATTTCATCTTCCAGCTGGCAGTTCACTATGAAGGGAGATCCGGGCGGAGCTCCAGCAGGGACCTGAGGCAGGCACTGAAACAGACCGTGGAGCAACTGTCATGCCTGCCCTCTGTGGCTTACTCAGCTTGCTGTTTTACATCACGCAAACAAACCCACCTGTCCAAATTGTTAGTCAAGAAAAATCGCCCATAGGCCAGTCTGATGGAGGCAATTCCTCGTTGAGAATCCCTTTCCTCAGGTGACTGTAGCTTGTGTCAAGTTAACAAATCAAAACAAAAAGCAACGCAGAAACTGCAGGGCATGGTGGGTAATCACAGCTGCACTTTCTCCTATGTTTGCTCCAGGGAGGATGGTGGATTGTCCCGGGTACAGTCTCTCTGGAGTGGCTGCCTCCTTGCTCTTTGTCCTGCTGACTATAAAGCACCCAGGTAGGGTCCCCTCCTCCTTCGCTGTCACGACCCGCGGATCTAGATTCATAGTCTCAAACCCAACCCAACAATTCAGTAGCTCAAAGGGTGCAGGTTCACGCTGGGCTTTCCACCCCCAGCTTCGGAAGGCGTCTTGATTTGGTTGCTCACTTCTTGGGTGTCAATAACAGCTTTAGGCGGCACAGAAAGTCACCTGGAAAGCGCAACTGGAATCCGGAGCTGGAGCATGCGCAGTTTTCATACAAACTCTGCGGGGAAGACTGCGCATGTAAATCCCACCAGCGAAAGACACAAGATTTCTTTGTCTAAGTTCTGCAGAGAATATTTGAGGAGTATCTATTTTATTTCTTCTTAAATTTGAGTTAAGAGTACCCTCACGACTACTTTTATTTTATTAGCTTTTAACGTTACATTTGTGTGTGTGTGTGTGTGTGTGTGTATGCAGCAAATGCATGTGCAGTGTATGGGGGTGTGCACACTGCAGCTTGCATATGGGGGTCAGAAAACAATTTGCCTTAGCCGGCTCTCCTCTCCCACCATGTGGCTCTGGGGACTTGAACCCCGTTTTCAGGCTCCTGGGACTTGAACCCCGTTTTCAGGCTCCTGGGACTTGAACCCCGTTTTCAGGCTCCGGGGACTTGAACCCCGTTTTCAGGCTCCAGGGACTTGAACCCCATTTTCAGGCTTGTTTGCAAGTACTTCGCCCCCTCTCCCCCCCCCCCCCCCCCGCTAAGCTTGCCCCCCCTACACAGGGTTCCAGACCTACCCGGGCTGGCCTCTGACTCGCCTGGTAGCCAAGATGACCTTGAACTCCTGATCCTTCCTGCCTTCACGTCCCTAGCCCCAGGACGGCAGAGGAAGGATGGGTATCCATGATGTGAAATTCTCAGGCATCGTAGCATACAGAATTATCAAACTTAGCTTTGATTTTTAAACATCAAAGAACATAACTTAAAATTTGATCAGAAGACTCAAACCTTCTAGGCAGGCCTTGCCTCTGACTCACCAGGAGACATTTTGTGAAACCCACATTTGCAATTTACTAGACTCTCCCCTTCTCCAGGAGGAAAGAAAAAAACCAAATTCGCTCCTTCCCTGGGATGAGGTGACCCTGGAAGGTGGAAGAGCCCAGGGACATCGCTGTTTACCTAAACTCAAAATGGCTCCAAAATCAAGAGAAGGTCCCCACGGAAACCTCAACCCACATGTTAATTTATCTGGGAATGAACTCGGAGATGTGGTCACTTTCGGTATTGTATAGATGAGTGGTTTACACCTGCAATCTCAGGGCTGGAGAGGTGGCTCAGCGGTTAAGAGCACTGACTACTCTTCCAGAGGTCCTGAGTTCAAATCCCAGCAACCACATGGTGGCTCACAACCATCTGTAATGAGATCTAATGCCCTCTTCTGGGGTGTCTGAAGACAGCTACAGTGTACTTATATCTAATAAATTAATAAATCTTATTTAAAAAGAAATAGAGTCCCGAAAGCTCTTCCAGAGACCCGAGTTCAGTTCCAGCACCTGCTGCTGAGGGCTCGCAACCACTCATAAGCCAGTACAGGGGACTGGGTCCTCTCTTCCGCCTGCACACACATGTGTGTGCCCACATAATTAAAAATAAAACATTTTAAAGAAAAAAATCCAGATCCTAAAAACTCATTAACCATGGAATTGCCTCCCAAATAGTGACACACATTCACACTCAAAGTTTTAAATTTACTTTTTATTTTTTAACCAGACAATGTACACACTTCCACGTTTCAATTCTCTGAAACATTGGCATTAAATCCCTCCTGCTTCCTGTTAACAAGTTCCAGCACCTTGGCTACTCAGAGCGAGCATCCTGGCCCAATCATGGCGACCATCCATGGCTTGCGTCTGTTTTCCCTTTCACCGTTCTGTAGATGACTTCAGAGTGGTCGGCCCTGCCCTCCCTATCCTGGCCAAAGTCGGGGAAGATGCCCTGCTGACGTGTCAGCTCCTCCCCAAGAGGACCACGGCACACATGGAGGTGAGGTGGTACCGCTCCGACCCTGACACGCCTGTGATTGTGTACCGGGATGGAGCAGAGGTAACCGGGTCACCGACGGAGGGG
Organism: Apodemus sylvaticus; assembly: GCF_947179515.1. Taxonomy (NCBI): domain Eukaryota; kingdom Metazoa; phylum Chordata; class Mammalia; order Rodentia; family Muridae; genus Apodemus; species Apodemus sylvaticus. The sequence continues at coordinate 2,517,345 of NC_067490.1, forward strand.
TATGGAGGCCGGGCACAGTGGACGGAGGACAGCAGTGAAGAAGGGAGTGTGGCTCTGAAGATTCACCAGGTCCAGCCAGGTGACGATGGCCAGTACTGGTGCCGCTTCCAGGAGGGGGACTACTGGAGAGAGGCAAGCGTGCTACTCCAAGTGGCTGGTGAGTATCTGCCCATGGGCACAGGGGCTTAAGGGAGCACAAGGGGGCTCAAGGGAGCACAGGGGGGCTCAAGGGAACACAGGGGGGCTCAAGGGAGCACAGGGGGGCACAAGGGAACTCAAGGGGACACAAGGGGGGCACAAAGGAGCGCAAGGGAGCACAAGGGAGCACAAGGGGGCACAAGGGAGCACAAGGGAGCACAAGGGGGCATAAGGGGGCACAAGGGAGCACAAGGGGGCTCAAGGGAACACAGGGGGGCTCAAGGGAGCACAAGGGGGCACAAGGGAACTCAAGGGGACACAAGGGGGGCACAAAGGAGCGCAAGGGAGCACAAGGGAGCACAAGGGGGCACAAGGGAGCACAAGGGGGCACAAGGGAGCACAAGGGAGCACAAGGGGGCATAAGGGAGCACAAGGGAGCACAAGGGGACACAAGGGAGCACAAGGGAACACAAGGGAACACAAGGGAGCACAAGGGAGCACAAGGGGGCACAAGGAGGCACAAGGGGACACAAGAGGGCACAAGGAGGCACAAGAGGACACAAGAGGGCACAAGGAAGCCTGTCTGTCTGTCTGTCTGTCTGTCTGTGCACCATGCATGTGCTCAGTGCCCATGGAGGCCAGAAGAGGGTCAGAGCCCCTAGAACTGGAGTTACATATGGTTGTGAACTATCACATGGGTGCTGGAAACAAAATCCAGTTCCTTCAAAAGACCAGTTGGTGTCTTAACCACTGAGCCATCGCCCCAGTCCCTCCTCTTCATTTTTTTATTAATTCTTTGAGAATTTTATACAAGGTATTCTGATCATATCCTTCCCCTCCTCCACTCCTCCCAAACTCCACCCCCTTCTCTATAGGCCCTCACAATCATGGCTTCCCCTCCTGTTCTCTTCCTTCTATCCAGTATGAATTGTGCTGTCCACGAATTCCAGTGTGTGGCCATCTGCTGAGCTTGCTCAACCTATCAGGGGTTACACGCTCAACCTATCAGGGGTTACACGCTCAACCTATCAGGGGTTACACGCCTTAAGGAAACTCGACTCCCTGCTCCTAGCCCATCCCCTGCTTCCAGCAGCTATCAGTCATCAATATCTCCTCAGCTGGGGTGGGATTCATGCCCATCTCTTGTCTGGTTTGAGGTCTATGCATGCTGCTGCCACCACTCTACGTGCAGAGGGGGGTCAGGCATCCCAGTCGGTTCACTAGGGAACAATTGATTCTCTGGGGACACTGGCCTCTCTGGCCAATGCAGTTCTTTCTTTGCTACCATCAGCTCTTGAAAAATCGATTAGCATGAGTTCCTTGTGCAAAGCGACGTCTCGTGGTGCTTTCGTTAAGTTTATCTCGGTCTTTTGTCACATTTACCCGTGCCTCCTCCTGTCGCCTCCAACCATCCCCTTCTGCCTAATGCCATGGTCTCCAGTTCCACCCAGTTCCCGAGAATGATTTATTTTAATTCCTTTTGAGTAGATAAAGTGGGTGCTAGAGAGATGGCTCAACAGTTAAGACCCTGTGTGCTCTTCCAGAGGACCCAGGTTTGATTCCCGGTACCCACACAGCAGCTGGCACCATCTGTAACTCTTAGTCCAGGGGAATCAATGTCGTCTTTGGACTCCACAGGCACAGGGCACACTCATGAGGCAGATGCACATGAAAAACACCCACACACATAAAATTTAACAAACCACCATTGTGTAGCTATCCACTCCTCAGTGAATGGATACCAGGGCCGATCCTACAGCATGGACACTGGGAAAGGTTCTTTCTCCAGAGAACAAATGTGAGCCTAAGTTCCCTTCAGTGCTTTTGCAGAAGTGGAGCAATGGGTGTGATGGATTGGCTCTGATTTTAGGGGGCGTTGGTTTGTTTGTTTGTTGGTTTGTTGGTTGGTTGGGTTTTTTGTTTGTTTGTTTGTTTGCTTGCTTAGGTTTTTTTTTTAAAAATCCACACAGAACTTTTTTTGACACTTGTGGCTATAATTTTTCCCATTACTACATTGAATTGGTTCAATAAATGGATGTGAGAATCTGTGTATTTCTGAACTACAGGCAGAGCTGGACACTGATTCGTGTCACACTCAGGGACATTGACAGTTAAGTCAAGTGTTTTCTGTAGGTGCAGGTGAAAGGCTTACACATCCATTTTCTCAGCCAGTGATATAAGCAGTTGTAACATTTTAAAAAGGCACTCCATGGTTTATACAAATTAGTCTAAAATAGATTTCCGCACTGCAAAAAAAGGTACAGTAACTTCTCAACCATTTTACCGTATACCAAAATCGCAACTGCCAGCAGAATCTAACAAACCAAGGAAGAAATGAAAATAGCCCATGAATGTGGTGTCAGAGTTAATAATAAATGTCTCATTTAAACTAGAGTTCCGATATCATCTAAAAACGGCAGAGAAGGTGCCTAGTACAGAGAACATGAGAAGCAAGGATGAGGGCAGAGACATCGTCATGAATAAATTAGGGCACAGACATCCTCATGAATAAACCACACCACATCTTCTAGGACAAGACAAGCTGTGTCATGTCTCCCCTGGTAACATTGTCTGTTTCCAAGGCTGTGGGCTCCCACCTCCTCCCTGTAACGGACCACCCCAGGTCTTGGTGTGATCTGTGGGCTCTGGGATTCAAGAATGTTCTCTCTCTCTCTCTCACCCCTCCCCTCCCCTCCCCTCCCCACCCCCTTCTCTCTCTCCAGCTCTAGGATCGTCTCCAAACATCCATGTGGAAGTACCCGGAGAAAGAGAGGTCCAGCTCGTGTGCACATCCCAAGGCTGGTTCCCTGAACCTGAGGTCCATTGGGAGGGCATCTGGGGAGACAAGTTGATGAGTTTCTCTGAGAATCACGTGCTGGGTGAAGATGGGCTGTTCTATGTGGAAGACACACTGGTGGTCAGGAATGACAGTGTGGAGACCGTTTCCTGCTTCATCTACAACCATGACCTCAGAGAGGCCCAGGAGGCCACCATCGCTCTGCCAGGTCAGTACTCTGGCTCGGGCACATGGACCTCGGGTTCCGGGGGCTACTCAGCAGCAACTCTTATTTTTCTTTAATCATTTTTAGATAATATGTTAAAATTTATGAACATTCACAGTATTTCAGTAATTTTCAAGGTCTATGTCTTACTCCACTGTGTTGATTTCACCACATGGATGTTCAACACATTGGAAATATAATAAAAATACTCCTTTAGATGAGACATTTTCCTATGCTGTGCCAGTTGCTTCCAGGAAGGAATCAAGTGCTTAGTCAGAATGGGATGGTTTCTTTGACAGCTTCTTAGTTATAGTCTTGTCAATAAGTAGTAACAAAAGCAATAATCAAAACACACAATGCAATAATGACAGGTATGTTTCCTATGTTGTTAGAAGTTAGAGCAGAGAAAGAGAGTTGCATTTAATAATTCTAAGAGCCCAGAAAGTCCTCATGCTCACTGATAAAGCTCTGTTTACCATCTAGTATCTGCCACCTATCACCTACATATCTAATCTACCAATCATCTATCAGTTGTTTATCCATCTATCAACCATTATCAATTATCCATCCTTTAGTTATCTATCTTCATGTGTCTAATCTACCATCTAGCTATCATATATCTATCTACCAATCAGCATCATCTATCTAATCATCTATCATTGATCAACCATCTATAACATCTCATCATATATCAGTCCCCTGTCTTTCTAAATATCTACCATCTAAATATCTGTCATCTATCTATCCATACATCCATTCATCCAACTATCTATCTATACATCCAATTATCTACCATCTATCTGTCTCTCTATCTCTCTGTCTTATCTATCTGAAATAGACTTCTTTTGAGACAGTCTCAGTCTACACTTCAGGCTGGTCTCAAACTCAGTGTAATCCTCCTGGCTGGGCCTCTCAGGAGTTGCTACTATGTTACTATAGGCGTGAACCAACCTTGCCCAGCTAGACATTGCTACTTATGTGATGAGTATTGTCTTTAAACATTTTAAATTGAACTGATACTTTTAGGACACTGTGTTTGGATGTGTTGCTGATATAAGCAAAGAATACATTAGAGATGAAAGTAAATGCTGTGTTAGTGTTCATTCAATGTCATACAGCCCCGTTTGGAATTCTAAGTAATACTTGTTCATGGCTTTATATTTCATACTTACCACTCATTTATAAAAATAATACATATATTTTACTAGAGCTTAATATCAGCAGAAACGAATTGAATTGATGGCAGTAGAACTGACAGCTTTTTGTTGTAAAAAAAAAAGTAAGATCTATATCACCAGGTGTTCCATAGGAAGAATTCATTTTCTGCTTTTCATACTTTATTAAGAAAATTGAGTTCTTGAATAAAATGTGAAGCTTAGCTTTATTTCTGGGATGTTTCTTTCCTTTAGACCAAATTCCTAAAAATATTTTTTTTCTTTCCCCAGAGAAACTTCACACTGAGCTGGGTGAGTAGGACCTTCATGCACGCCCATGCATGAGGACAGAGCATGGCGAGCGCCCGGGACACCTCCTGATCCCCATGAGAAAGGGAGGAAACCACATCCTCCGAAACCTCGTGCAGGGATTGACTAGGGGAAGGCTTTTTCAGTTTCTGTTGCTACACACCCACCTGGCACTGATTTTGAGCCCATGATCAGAGGGTAGCACAAACTGATTGTGTAAAGTCAGCCCAATTAGAAGTAATGGCGTATTTATCTTATTCTGAGAATTTTAGCAGTAAAATAATTTCCTTATTGGCGTGTAGCCTGCCTGGCCTTTAATTAATGTTTCCTTCAGACTGGCAAGGCTCTTCTTAAAACCGCGCGCAGAGACTGGCAAGTCCGACCTCCCTCCAAGGAGGGAGCCTGAGTCTCATACCGCCCCTGGGATGCTCGCGGGTTCCAAGCCTCACAGGATGTCCATGTTGTTAGAGTGACTTTCTCCATGTTGATTCACTCCTCGTCCCGTGTCTGGTGTATTTAACAGCTTCCTCTAGCGTGATCGGATCTTCCCAGCCAACTCCTGTTCGAGTCGGAGAGAACATAGAATTAACTTGTCACCTCTCACCTCAAACGGATGCTCAGAGCTTGGAGGTGAGGTGGCTCCGATCCCGCTATTACCCTGCAGTCCACGTGTATGCTAATGGGGCCCACGAGGCTGGAGAGCAGATGGTGGAATACAAAGGGAGGACTTCGCTGGTGACTGACGCCATCCACCAGGGAAAACTGACCCTGCAGATCAGCAACGCCAGAACTTCGGACGAAGGGCAGTACCGGTGCCTTTTTGGAAAAGATGGCGTCTACCAGGAGGCCCGTGTGGATGTGCAGGTGATGGGTAAGGACACCAGGTGCATCTTTTAGCTTCTCCAGCTCCCTAACACTGTGGCATGCTGCTTCCTGGGAGATTTCTCTACACCCAAAATATTCTCCATGCTCATTGATTTTCAAGTTCATATTGAACTTTTGGTGAGGCAACCACCGTAAACACTTCGAGGTTTTTAAATATTTTTTTTTTACTAATTCTCTGAGAATTTCAAACCTTCTGTTTTAATAATTTTCACTACCCATTTTCCCGTCCTCTTTTTACAAAATAAGTAACCTGTGAAGTCCTATTTCTGCTGTCCACATACTCGTGAGTATAGAGCCATCTACTGGAGCAAGGCCAACCTGCCAGGAGTCACCTCCTTAAAGAGACCCGGCGCTCACAACCCCTGAATCATCCACTGTCCTTAGCTCCTGAGGTAGGAGTGGGCTCATGAGCCCCTCCCACTTCCAAGCTGGAATGTTGACCCGCTCAACCTAGTGCAGGTCCTGCGTAGACAACCACAGCTGCTGTGGTGCAGTGGTCCAGTCCTGTTCAGACACTGTTTCAGACAGTACCCATCCCCCAACTTCTGACTCTTCAATAGTTCCACCTCCTTCTTCCATGGCGGTCGCTTAGCCATGGGAAGAGGGGGACAACGATACAGACATCTTATCTGTGGCTGAGCCAGCCATTCAATTTCTGCACTTTGACCAGCTGTGGGTTTCTGTTTTAACCACTACCCACTGCAAGAGAAACCCCTCTGATGAGGGCTGAGGGTGGGGGTGTTACAAAGATAAAAGAATTTGGAAGGCACCTTTATACTAAGTCTGTTTTAGCAAAATAATAGTAGCAAGGCCTCCCTTGGGGCTGCAAGTTTCACCACTGTGAGTTCTTGGCCACACCAGCAGTACTAGGGATGTGTTTTCTGTGGTTTAAATTTTTCAGTGCAGAGCAATCAGGAAGGTGGGACTCTCAGACACTCCATAAAGTGACATTCTGAAAATACTCCCCATAATTTTACACACAACTTGTTATTTCGCAGTGCTACTTAGATTCTGGGAAATACTTGGTTTCCAGGAAGTGTAGTAATTTGAAGACTCAGCTAGATCTACCGCATGCACAGAATCTGTACATGAATCTTGGTATGTTTGGAAGGCTGCAGACAAAAAAATCACCCCGAGAAACAGCTCCCCAATGTCAGCAAATACTGTTAAGGACGTAGGCCTAAGTCTTGAAAAGCCTTCATATTTCTCTTGCTGAGTCCCAGTCTAAATTAACAGACAAGAGCAGGCATGCCCGGGGGTCCAGCTACTACACTGCTATCTGCCTCTGCTTTGAGAAGCCTCTCATACCAGCATCTTCCATGTCGTCCATGCATCTCATATCTAATTAAAGTTACTTTATTGTCAAGGTCAGGAGGGAAAAGGGAGTTGAGGTTACAAAAAATTAGATTTGAAAATGAATTTTTTAACTCCTAATCTATCTCAGAAGACTTTGCAACAAACAGAAAAACAAAACAAGAAACCTTGTAGCCAGTCCCAGCTCCCGAGGGAGGCCGTTGGCCCAGAGCTCTAGTCTTCTCTAAGCTGTCTTCACACACACACACACGCACACGCACACGCGCACGCACACACACACGCGCACACACGCTCACACACGCACACACGCATACACACGCACACACACACACACACACACACACACACACACGCACACGTGTGAAGGCTCCATCTGTTTCCTTGGTCTCTATCCCCAGCGGTGGGTTCCACCCCACGGATCACCCGGGAGGTTTTGAAAGATGGAGGCATGCAGCTGAGGTGTACATCGGATGGGTGGTTCCCACGGCCCCACGTGCAATGGAGGGACAGAGATGGAAGGATAGTGCCATCATTTTCTGAGGCCTTTCGACAAGGGAGCCAGGAGTTGTTCCAGGTGGAGACGCTCCTGCCCGTCATAAATGGCTCCGTGGTGAACGTGACCTGCTCCATCAGCCTCCCTCTGGGCGAGGAGAAGACTGCACGCTTTCCTCTCTCAGGTTGGTGAACTGCATGCATTCCTCTGGCTTGGGAACGGAGTATCAAATGGCTTGGGCTCGATGGTTTTTTCCTTTGAGAGGTTTCATGTGTTCAGGCTCCCCTGGGACTTCTGATCCTTCTGCCTTTGCATCACAGGCACTGGGTTCACAGGCCTGCACCCCACAATCAGCCTACGGCTGCTGTCCCTTCTGCCCCCTCGTTCCCCTCCCCTCCTTCCACTCTTCCTCCTCTTCTTTCTCCTTCAAATTTCATCTTCCTTTCTTTTCTTCCTCTTTTCTTCTTTTACTCTTCCTATTTTATTTTCTTCTCCATGGTGGAATATTCTTAAAATAAATCTTTTAAAAATAAATATTTGTCTCTTGCAAAGTTTGTCTTCAGGTGACCTAAAGACAACATTTCTCTGAGTTTCTTGTTCATACCTCTCTCTCTCTCTCTCTCTCTCTCTCTCTCTCTCTCTCTCTCTCTCTCTCTGTGTGTGTGTGTGTGTGTGTGTGTGTGAGTGTGTGTGTGTGTGTGTGTGTTCTCTTTTACTCTATCTACAAACTCCCCCTTGCTGTCAAAACAATTCTGACACTTTTCTTGCCCCAGGATTTTATTCTGCACTAAAAATTATTTTTCCTCAAAGCCTTTGCAGTTATAGCCTGGGAGACTTTATGTTTTACCATGATAGTTACTCCAATGATTCTGTGGAGTGATGTAATTAGAAGGAGAGATGGGTGGGGCACCAGCAAACCTAAGTTTGCCTGCCTCCCTTGGCACCTGACTTTCAGAAGACTGAACCGTTGGGTTCCGGAGAGACCCGGTCCTCAGGCTGCTCCCATGAGAAAAGCCATCTAGATATTTTTTCCCTCATCTCCTGACCTATTGGGGTTTGCATTTCAGACTCCAAGATAGCTTTGTTATGGATGACCCTGCCTGTTGTGGTGCTGCCTCTCGCCATGGCTATCGACCTGATCAAGGGGAAAGGGCGGCGGACGAAAGGTGAGTGGGTGAACAGGACAGACAGACACAAAGTCAGTCTTCAGCAGCTGATGAGGCCTGGCTTACATTCTTGTCATCAAAGCTCAGGGTGAATGAGCTCACAGTTTACAGATGTAACGGCAATGGGGTTAAAAGACAGTAACTTGGGGACTAGAGGGACAGCTCAGTGTTTGAAATATGAGGATCTGGATTTGCATAACTCTGGTCACTTCCACAGCCTCATCCAGCCTGATGGGGAAAGTACAAGATGTCATGCCACCTCAGCACAGGAGGATCAGAGGAACCAGGGCGTGGTCAGGAGAGTGCTGGAGAGATGGCTCGGGAGTTGAGTGCTTGCTGCTCCTGCAGAGGATCTGAGTTCAGTTTGCAGCACATACCTAGAGGCTCACACGCATCTGTAACTCCAACATCAGGGGCTGACACTTCCTTCTGGCCTCGGCAAGCAGCAAACACGCCGTGGTCCACAGACAGACACCCACGCAGGCAAAACATACCTACTTGTAAAATAATAAAATATAAATATATTTTTTAAAAGACAAGTTGGAGCCGGGCGGTGGTGACGCATGCCTTTAATCCCAGCATTTGGGAGGCAGAGGCAGGTGGATTTCTGAGTTCTAGGCCAGCCTGGTCTACAGAGTGAGTTCCAGGACAGCCAGGGCTACACAGAGAAACCCTGTCTTGAAAAACCAAAAAAAAAAAAAAAAAAAAAAAAAAAGCAGCAAACAAAAACAAAACAAAACAAAAACAACAAAAACAACAACAACAAAAGACAAGTTGGAAGAGGAGACAAAATAACAAATGACAAGGAAGTTCAGTGACACCTGTGTAAGAAAATGCCACAGTGGGACCTGCCACAAGTATGCTAATTATTTGGAGCTGGAGAGGTGGCTCAGGGGTTGAGAGCCCTGGTTGCACTTGCGAAGGACCCAGGTTCAATTCCCAGCACCCACATTGCAACTCAAAATTGTCTGTGACTCCAATCCCAGGAGAGCCGTGCGGCCTCAGGCATCCGGTACTGTCTTGCCAATAACGCAGCCTGGACCTGACGCTCTCAGTCATTCCCCCACCTCACTGCCAAGCAGTAGTCACGTGCTTCCTTGGAAACTCGGGATGACACATCTTCCAGTTACCACAGAGCTGCCCCCTGAAGCTCTCGCTGGTCCCTCAGCTCCCAAATGCCATCCTGTGTCCCTACATGGTCTTAGGCCATGCCCTCTCACCCGAGGCTGTGGGCACAGGTGACTAATGCTGTGTCCACTGCTGGTGTGTTACGTGGCTGTCTTGGATGGACGACCCCTCTCACTAAAACATGAACAGGAGACTGAGGCAGGGCGTTGATGACAATGAACCCAGCTGTGGTGTTAGAAGGGGTGGGGGCGGGGGTGGGGGCTTCCTGAGACAGTGCTTTCCTTTGCTCTGAAAAGGAAGACAAGCCTGTCAGACAGCAAGGCGTGGCATAGGTAGAGACCCCCTTTTCACCACGGGGGCAGAGAGAGAACCCCACCACCAAGCTCTTTCTTGACTGTTTCTATAATGGCAAAGTCTAATTTCCTAATTTAAAAATTACTTCTCAGGGCAGGAATCTGGTGTTTAAGTTGTTCATTATTCACAGATGTGGCTTTTCTCTTTGCCAAATCCAGTTGTGTATTTTTTTCCCTAGGGGTTGTGGACTCCAAAGCTTGCTGGTTTTCCATCTCAGTCCTATCCCCGTCCAGAAGCCCATGAGTCCACTTTGTTAACTCCAGTTCCTCTCTCTTCTTCCTTGACACTCTGTAATCCCCTCTTCTTCTGTTTTTCCATCCAGAACAAACACACAATGGCAATCGGGAAAATAACAAGAATGAAGAAAGCCGTAGACGACGGCTTCCTTCTGACGAGAGGCTCAGATAAAAATGCACCGTGCAAGCCCAGCACCCCCGACTTCCTGAACCCCATCCTTCCTCTCATCTTGTCCCTCAGCGAGCACCACTGTGCTGACATAGGAATGGTTTCACCTGCTGCTGTCCAAAGACTCTTCAGGACCCGGTCTGCTCCTGATGAGTCCTCACTCACGGTTGGGGACCCCTGACCTGAGCCAACCAATCCTAGTCTTGGTCCCGCCCTCACAGTGATGGCATCTTCTCTCCCATTGCCTCTTTCTGTTGTCCCTCAGGCAAGCATCCCTGCCTGTGCATGGCAGCTTTCTCCTATCACCTTGACCAGGAGAATGCAGCTGGTTCACGTAAGGACCACAGAAAGGAGACAGGAAAAAATTGCTACCGCTTAAATCTCTCATAAGGTGTTTCATACCTATCTATGTCATGTACTGATGTCCCAAAGAACAATGCTTCCATGCCTAAAACAGGGTTTTCTACAGTAACCTCACCAAAACATAGACCTGGAGAGAAATGTCACTCATCTGAGACCTGGATGGGCTTTTTCTAGAAATGCCCAACCCAGTAGCAGCAGAGGGACAAAGCAAATGGGAGGAGAGGGTTTCTTTCCTCTTTCCTCAAGAGGAAGGGCTAACTGATTCTCAGTTATGGAAGACCTGACACTTGCACTACACATCAGACAGGAGGTCATAGAAATAACTAAGGGGTTAAAAGCACTGGCTGTGCTTGCAGCGGACCTGAGTTCCACCCACTCCCAGCACCCATACAGCAGGTCACGGCCATCTATAAGTCCAGTTCTAGGGGATCTGGTGCCCTTTTCAAGCCTCCAAGGGCACCAGGAACATGCCTGGTACACAGGCATACATGTTGGCAAGGCATCCATACATACAAAATAAAAATAATCTTTAAAAAGAATTAGATCAAAGCCTCTCATGTGGTCTCTATCTGAGCATGTCTGCAGCTGGTTCACATAAGGACCACAGAAAGGAGACAGGAAAAAATCGCTACTGCTTAAATCCCTCATAAGGTGTTTCATACCTATCTATGTCATGTACTGATGTCCCAAAGAACAATGCTTCCATGCCTAAAACAGGGTTTTCTACAGTAACCTCACCAAAAAACTCTCTGTCTTAGTTACTGTTCTTTTGCTGTGACAAAACACCATGACCAAGACAACTTTGTAAAAGAAAGCATTTGATCCGGGGCCTATGGCTCCAGAGGGCTGAAGTCCACAGCCATCATGGCTGGAGGGCATCTGGCATCAGGCAGGCAGACACGGCACTGGAGCAGTAGCTGAGAGCCTATATCAGACCCACAAGGATAAGGCAGAGAGCCTAACTCGGAACCATGTGGACTTCGAACCTCAGTGTCTCACCTGCTCCCACAAGGGCACACCTCCTAATCCTTCACCAGGTCCACCAGCTGGGTCTAAGCCCTCAATCACATGAGCGTATGGGGGCCATTTGCATTCAAACCACATTTTGTCATTCTCTAAATTTGCTTTTTTGATCCCCTCTGGAGTTTATGTGAACAATAAAAGCAGCCAAGTGAGTCCACCGGAGTCACCGTGCAGTCACCGCCGGAGTCTTACTGACTTCTATTTTTTTATCTGCAACCCATTCCTTTTCTCTTGCTGTCAAATCCATCCTTCACGTCCTTACAAGTGGGGTCTGTGTGGATCCATGGAACTGGCACCTACATAAACAGCAGTGCCAGGATGCAGGAAGAACGCAGGAAGGATGCTGTACCCCCAAATAACAGACAAGCTGATTTTAACAGACATCCACGTTCCCCTTTAAATCTCTTGTATCTTCTCCTGGACTCTCTCCCTCGTTTTTTGGATGGAGGAAATATCATGAAACTTGGCTGCATCACATTTTAGTTAAAATTTACAATCCCTCTAATAACATTTGGCACCATGCCATGATCAGTTAAGGAGTGCAAAGTTCTGGACAACAGCAAACAATCTACAGCTCACACAACCCGTCTTCCCAGAGCTGCCTGAGGAGCAGCTGCTACAAGTTTTTCAAACAATCTCTCTGTCTTAGTTACTGTTCTATCGCTGTGACAAAACACCATGACCAAGACAACTTTGTAAAAGAAAGCATTTGATCCGGGGCCTATGGCTCCAGAGGGTTGAAGTCCAGACGAAAAAGGAAACAAATATACGTGAACTTGGTCCTAAGTAACTTGGAACAGACCAACCTAGGAAGCAAGAAATGGACTTTGAGCAGCCTGAGAGTCCAAAGAAGAAACAAAAGTCATGAGCTAGCCATAAAAGGGAGCATCAAAGGATGCCCAGGGGTGGGAGATAAGTGTGAATGCAGATTTAACCAACCAGGCGAAGGGACGGAAGATAAGCACATTATACAACCAATCAGCCACTTAATATTTTTTAAAGATTTATTTATTGTTATATTTAAGTACACTGTAGCTGTCTTCAGACACTCCAGAAGAAGGCATCAGATCGCATTACAGATGGTTGTGAGCCACCCTGTGGTTGCTGGGATGTGAACTCAGGACCTTCAGAAGAGCAGTCAGTGCTCTAAACCACTGAGCCATCTCTCCAGCCCCACCACTTCTAAAGGTCGGCCTCAGTCTGCACTCCATGAATCAGTCACCTGGTCAGGGAGAGATAATGGTAAGTGCTGAGATAACCTTGAGACCAGCTCTGAGACGACCTCTGACCTCTTCCCTAAGTGGAACACTCCTTCACCGCCCAGTGGATTTGGTCTCTTCCTGTTAGATAAATATTCAGTAAAGAAAATGAGTGAACAGCCTGGCGGGAGGTGGTCACAGAGCCCCACCCCTGGCTGAGGATCTGTTGGTATCTGATAGCTGCTGGGAGAAGGGGAGGCAGTGTTCTTTAATGGTGTGATCCCTGGTTTATTGACTATACTGCAGGGTGGGCCCCACTCCCAAGAGCAGTTGGGTCTGAGAAAGAGAAAGAGATGTTGTGTAAGAAGAGTGGGTGTGGGGGTAGACCTGGGAGAGGTTGGGGGAGGGGAGGGGATATGGTCAAAACAACCATATGAAAATCTCAAATAATTAATTAAGAAGTTACTTTTTAAAGGAAGATGGCTTTACCATATAAAGTGTATACTTCTCTTTCTTTTGATTCACAGATGCTCTGGTACTATTTAGAATCTGAAGGCACTGCAAATACATTGGACTGGTCTATATTTTCTCCTTAAAATAATCCTCTGTCCTTTCTTACACTTAAGGTACTTTGCTAGCCTATGCCATCAGAATGCTTGTATAACAAAATGGTTTTCCCATCTCTTTTTTTATTATTTTTTTTTCAGTGAAGGACTGGGCGTGGTCGTATCAACCTTTAATCAGGCAGATCTCTGTGGCTTTGAGGCCAGCTTGTTCCTGGACAGCCAGATCTGCACAGTGCTTCAGTAAGGATCATTGAGGGGAAGATGGGCAAAATGAACCGGGTCAGGCAACATCAAGGGAAGCGCATCGCGTGGAGATAAGGCCGACCACAGCTAAGAGGAGCAGAGTCAAAGGGGAAACAGCTCATTTGTCTTTAAAGAATGAGTTAAGAAGACCTTTAAAAACTTGGGGCCAGGCAGTGGTGCGCTCCATTAATCCCAGCACTCAGCAGGCAGAGACAGGCAGATCTCTGTGAGCTCACTCTTTGTGAGTTCTGGTCTTCAGAGTGAGGTCCAGGACAGCCAAGGCTACACAGAGAAATGCTGTCTCAAAAACAAAAACAAAAACAAAAACAAAAACAAAAACAAAAAAACAAAAACAAAAACAAAACAAAAAACCTGGTTCTCTTAGGACTGGAGAGATGGTTCAGTGGTTAGGAGCACTGACTGTTCTTCCAGAGGTCCTGAGTTCAATTCCCAGCAACCACATGGTGGCTCAGAACCATCTTTAAAGGGATCCCATGCCCTCTTCTGGTGTGTCTGAAGACAGCTACAATGTACTTATATACATTAAATAAATAAATAAATAAATATTTTTTAAAAACTGGTTCTCATTCAAAGTACAGCACAATAAATGCATCAATATATTAAGGCCGTTTAGGTCAAATCCAGCATCCAAGACATTGACCGTCTCCAAACACACCTCTCTTTTCCTTTAACGTGTGCTGGTTGGTTTTCTATCACCTTGACACAAGCTGAGCACATCTAGGAAGAGAAAATGTCTCCATCAGCTTGTCCTGCAGTCAGCATGTGGAGCATCTCCTTGGTTAATGATTGACATGGGAGGGCCCAGCCCACTGTGGGCGGTGCCATCCCTGGGCAGGTGGGCCTGGGTTGTATGGGCGAGCAGGCCATGGGAGCCAGCCGAGAAGCAGCCATCCCTCCATTCCTTCCTGGCCCCTGCTTCAGTTCCTGCCTTGAGTTTCTCTTCTGACATCCCATGACCCGATGGTAAAATAAACCCTTCCTCTCCAGATTACTTTCTTTTCTTTTTTCTTTTCTTTTCTTTCTTTCTTTTTTTCTTTCTTCCCTGTTCTTTCTTTCTTTCTTTCTTTCTTTCTTTCTTTCTTTCTTTCTTTCTTTCTTTCTTTCTTTATTTCTTTATTTCTTCCTTCCTTCCTTTCTTTCTTTTCTTCTTTTCCCATTTCATCATAGCCATAGAAAGTAAACTGGAACACAGGTGCACACCCATCCCTCCAGAGCCCAGCAGGACGCTTACCTCTCCTCTAAAATGTTCTTCGAGATCAGCAACTGGCTTATCACCTTAGCTCCACGATGGCTTCCTCAGAGTCATCTCTTTCCCTGCAGAAAGGGTTACATGTCTGCTCTCCCCTCAGACCCTCAAACTGGTAACCCTTTCCTAACTCTGTTCTCCCTTCGAAGTGTCCCAGCTTCCCTCCCTCCTGCTCCATCCCATCCTGATACACCCACACAGCCTCTGAGAAATAGGAGTGATACCATCCTGTCTCTGTGTCCCTCACACCAATGTCAGGGTCCACACAGCAGGAGAGCTTGCCATCTGCACCCACCATGCTCTACAGTGTGACCCCAGGGGTCATTCACTACCGACAAAGGCATCTGTAGGATAAAACCAGAGTGAAGAGTGTGTCGGGTCCCCGTCTGGATAAAACCAGAGTGGAGAGTGTGTCGGGTGCCCGTCTGCCATCCTCAGAGTGCATCATCGTTGCCCCAGCAGAGCCCCAGGGAAATTCTGTCATCGCAGAGTTTTACGGCGTTTGCACAGGCTGATGCATCACGGGTTTTTACAGCAGACAGACAGGTCTCAGATAAAGTGAATAATTTCTTGGTTACAGTGGTGGTGTGCTTTTGAAGGGGGTGAGAAGAGGGCTGGGATACCATGATAATACATTCCTTGTGAAGCTTTATTTGCCCTGATGTGCAAATAAATCATTTTTAGATGAGGATTTAAAATTAACCAAGGCATGGTTACAAACTCGCCGTGTGACTTAATCCTCCAATGCAGAAAACAGAGGGTCAGGGCTACACATGTGGTAGGTTTTCACCTGAGCCCCATGGAGGTGGAAGTGGAGTAGAGACGAGGTCTCTGTGGGAATTTGCCATCTTTCCTGGGGTGGAAACAGTGTGGTTCAGAGGGAGGGCCTGCAAACACGGGGACCAATGACAAGGAAATTGTCAAGGTTAGAGGACCATGGTGAAGGGGCTCATGGTGATGCTAAAAAGTGGTCTCCTGTAACTCTCAGACAACTGCAGTGTCTTTCCCAAAAGAACGCCAGGGACCTTTGTCACTTACACAGAGACCCTTCGCTTCCCTTTTCCAGGTCTGACCTGAACAGCCATGATCTGAGGCCATGGTGTCTCTAACCCCCCCTTGAAAGAATTTGTTATCCCCACTGACTGAGGGGGAGGGGCTTAGCCTCCCTGAATTCTCTCCCTCGCCTTCCATTAGGACAAGGGACTGCTGGTCCTCCCCCCACGCCCAGGATCCATGCCCCACCTCTCCCCACTCTTTCCCTCTTGCCCATCATCCAGCAGAGCCTCATGCAAAACTCACAAGTCTAAGTTCTTAAGAGAGATGAAGGCTTCTTGGAACTGCTCACCACCTCAGAGAGGGAGCTGGATGGGGTAACCCTTCCCAGCCTCCCACCTTGCCTCCTCCTGGATGCCTGCATGGCTCTCCTGTGAGTCTTGCTCCAGATGCTTGGGGAGGGGGGGGGGCTGAGGATTCTAGAAAAAGGCTTGGGCATTGAAGGGATTCAGGAAAATGGAGGCAAGGTTCCTCCCAGAAAACTTGGAGAGGCAGCTCTCTCTGTCCTCCAGTCTCTGAACTGAAGATGAAATAGGATTAGAAAAAAGAGCTTTGGGATGGACAGATGGCTCAGTGGTTAGGGTCACTGACTGCTCTTCCAGAGGTCCTGAGTTCAATTCCCACCAACCATATGGTGGCTCACAATCATCTGTAATGGGGTCCGATGCCCTCTCTGGTGTGTCTGAAGAGAGAGAGTGTGTACTCACATACATAAAATAAATAAATCTTAGAAAGAAAGAAGGAAGGAAAAAAGGAAGGAAGGGAGAGGAGAGGAGAGGAGAGGAGAGATCTTCAGTGCAGACAACAGAGCAGCAATAATTACATGGTTACGAGGCGCAGTCAAGAGTTGGAGCAGCCAGCTTTCTTTCTTTTAGAAAGAAAGATTTCTTTCTTTCTAAACTGTGTGTTTGTTCCAGTTAGTGACAGGTCTTGCGATCTTAGAAGCTGACAGTTTTGGTTAATCTGATACCGTTGTTTGTGCTTAGGGTTTGGAGGTAAGCTACAGTCCTTGGCGCCTGTTTCCTCATCTGACAGTGTGTTGGATGGTAACCCATATCCTTAATTTTTGAGATTATATAAATTAACATATGGGAAGCAAGGATGTCTATAGTCCACACATTTAGCCAAGTGCTGGAAAGCTCTATCACAATGTATCTGATGCTTTGATACATTGTCACCTCCCCTCCGGGATACATTGTCACCTCCCGGATAGTTCTCTTATTCACTAAAGAAAGGATTGAATAGACAGGAACAGGATTCAACTTTCTGGTTCTCCTTCACTCCGGCCTTGGCATTTCCTCCACGGACACTGACTACATCTACCTCATCCAGATGGCTGTACACAGCATGGGCAGCCTCAGCCGGGCCTTCCATCTCACTCCCTTGTCGCTGTCCTTCAAGCCTGTGAATTCCAGAACAATTATTTTCTTGCTCACAATGATAGAAAAATATTATGAGAATCAAGAAAATTTCAATTTGGCTGGAGGGCTGGCCCAGTGGCTAGGAGAACTTCAGGGGGCCCGAGTTTGGTTCCCAGCCCCCACATCAGGAAGCCCACAACTGTCTGTAACTTAGCTCCAAGGGATCTGATGGCCTCTTCTGGACTCCAAGGATACCTGTGCTCATATGCACAAAACACAACTCCCCCCACCCCAACACACACATAATTAAAAATAAAATAATTCTTTTAAAGGAAAGAAAAACTGAACACCGGGACAAGCACAGGAAGACGTTGTCATAAAACCGTACATATCACAATGCTAACTTAAAGATGAAAATCAAGCTTTTGAAAGAAATCATTCCGAAAATATAATTCCCTTTAAAGTAATGATATTCACTAAGACCGTGTGACTTTCAGCAGTTGCGAAGGGGTGACAATATACAGAAGAATATGAAGATGAGAAATTAGGGGAGGGGGCTGGAGAGATAGCTTGGTGGTTGGGGCACTGGCTGCCCTTGCAGAGGACCAAAGTTTGGTTTCCAGCATTCATAAGGCAGCTCACAACTGCCTGTGACTTTCCTTTTAGGGGTTCTGACACCCCCTTCTGGCCTCCATGGACACTGCACACAAGTAGTGCATAGATACCCATGAGGACAAAACACCCATACGCATAAAATATATTTTTTTAAAATGCAAGTCTATTGAGAGCTGGCAGAGCCCCCATTTTGCTGCTGTATTGTTTGTTTAAGATGTGGTCTTGTGTAGTTCAGGTTGTCCATTAACACACCATGTGACCGAAGCTCTATACATATAACCAGAAACCAATCATGGCAGGAGGGGTAGAAGCGTTCTTGGCTTTATTCTCTGAATCAGTTAGCTGTGTGAGTGACCCTCAGATCTGACCACCAGACCTGAGTGCCTCTCCCTAGCTCTGTGGGAAGAAGCTTATGGTGAGAAGCACCTTGAAGTGGCCTCCAAGTTCCAATCAGTCTGTGGCTCAGCCCAGTGCAAAGTCCCCTGGGCTTTGATTACTTCCACCTTTAAAGAAAGAGCTGAAGATGGCGGCAGCTTCCTCCTAGACTCCTCCAGGAGAAACTCTAAAGCCGAAGCATGGGGGCAGCATCATGTGTCCTCCTTGCCACCGAGAACATCTACGGAAATTGGACACTCTGGCCCCAGCAGCCACACCCTTGACTGTTGGCCACAGTAATACAAGTACGGATGGTCTCCAGAGCCAGGGTCTAGGGGTGAACTGAGGATCCCTGGGCCTTCCAGGACCCATAGCTCTATCCAGATGGCTAGTGAGGGTTTGTGGTTTCTGAGGGATGCATGGGTCTGAAGAAGGATCGCAGTCATGAGAATGTAGTGAGAAATGGCCGGCCCCTTTACTGGTAAAAAGTAAGTAAATGAACAGATGAAAGAGTAGATAAGTAATTAAGAAGAATGAAGATAGATTGAATGTGGGAGTGGTCTACTTCCTTGGGTGACTTCACTGCCCTATTCTGGTCTCAGAGAATTCAGTTCCAAGATCCACCTTGAGACCATGAACTCACAGAAAGGCAAGAGAAAATGGGAACATGGCAGCTTCCCACATCCATGGGGAAGCTGGTGGCCTTCAGAATAAAGAGGGGGCATGAAAGGCCCTGGGGAGGGCTAGGGTTGGTGGGGTTTGTCTTAAGGGTTTTGTGGAAGACACAGTTAGAAACCCGTGAATAACATTGAGTCTTTGAACAGGGAATTTTTTTCCTGAGAACTTTCACCTGTTGCCTTCCTGTGGTGAGTCTGGACGTGACCTTCCACTCTGAAGATGAAGGGCTCCCCTGCCTTTCCTCTGGCTGGCTGTCCCTTCCCTCTGCTCCTCCTGGTGTCTGTGGGAGTCTCGGAAGGTCAGTGTTCTGCCTTCTGTGTTGTATTTACTGTCTTGTGTTTAACGACTTCTCTTGTGTAAATGCAATCATACGGCCATCTACTGGCCAAGAAAATAACCTCCCTGATCCTCTGGGTAATTTTTATAAAAGTCAGAACTGTGATATCCACCTAAATCTTCACTGATTGTGGGTGAGCTTGGCCTGTAAATGTTACAGTGCCTGTGTTGGCCCTTTGTGTGTTGGCATGCCCTTTGTATGCTCACGGTGTGTGTGAGTTTTCTCCCTGCTGTGGTCAGCCGCATGTCAAGAAGATTAAAGGTGGAGCGGTTAACTCATGGTTCGAGGATGTGTGGCCAGGAAAGTGTGCATTGGAGGTTCCGTGTACACAGGAGAACAAAGAGTTTGGATTAAGAATTCTTAGGTTGTGACCTTAAATAAATCATTTATTCCCTCTGAGACACTATCTCCTCCTTCATAAAACAAAAGTGCCTTTTAGATAAAATTATCAGACTTTGGAGAGAACTCAGAAAGGAGACTATGGGAATGGCATAGTGGATAAATATAAAAATTCTGATGAAACCCAGGGCACTGTGTATGCCAGACAACTGGTCCACCATCAAACACACCCCAGCCCTAATATCAAAAATGTTAGTGTCCATGAGCGCTGATTCAAAACTCTGTAAATTTTTGTGTAAAACATTTTTGTGTATCTGTGTGCATATGTATGTATGTATGTATGTATGTATGTATTCATGTGTGTATCTGTATGTATGCACTATGTGAAGTTTATTGAAGGGTTGTTTCTAGTAATAGGACGAAGTGCTATAAATGTTACTCATTGCCCAAACCGCTGCATAATGTGCACATTCATGTGAAACCATGATTCCCCACTGCACTGTAAAATAGTGAAATGGACTTTCTAAACTGAACTGCTGACGTGTGTATATGCTGACACCCAGTGTTGGGTAGAGGAGAACATGTCTCAAAGGCACCCCATGATTGGAAGCAATGTAGAACTGAAAAGAGCCTGTCCCCACCCTAGCAACGGCCACTATCACACTCCTAGCCCAGAAGTCACTGCTCTAGGGAACCATGGCCAGGGCCACCAACTCCAATTCACATAGAGTTCCCCAGAACAGCTGTCCCCGTCCTCCCTCCCTCCTCTCCTTCCTCCCTCTCTCCCTCCTCTTCCTGCTGCTGCTGCTTTTGTGATCTTGGCTATGTTGACATATTTGAAGAATGTTCATTTCCTAAACTGTACAATAATCTGCATATTTGAGTAGATTCTAAATACTGAAGAAGCTAAAATACACACACATATACAGAGACAGACTGAGAAATTTATACACTTTTATATAACTATTCATTTTTAAAGGGGGCTTTTAAAAAAAGATTTTATTTATTTCTTTTATATATATGATATGAACACTGCAGCTGTCTTCAGAGACACCAGAAGAGGGCATCAGATCTCATTACAGAAGGTCGTGAGCCACCATGTGGTTGCTAGAAACTGAACTCAGGACCTCTCGAAGGGCAGTCAGTGCTCTTAACTGCTGAGCCATCTCTCCAGCCCTAACTATTAAATTTTTATCTGTTAAAATTTAATACTTTTTCTAAAGTAATACAAAGGAGAAATATGTTTAGATCCCTAAATATGAAAATGCAGGGTTGCTTGCTTGTCTCGCGTCTCATATCTCTAACCTGCTTCCACAATCCATCTCTGGTCCCCAGAAGTGTCTTGGTTCTATGTGAAGGGACCAGCTGAGCCCATCGCCGTCCTGCTGGGGACTGATGCCACCCTGCCCTGCCAGCTGTTTCCTGAACAGAGTGCAGCTCACATGGGCATCCGATGGTACCGTGCCCAGCCCACCCCTGCTGTGCTGCTGTTCCACAGTGGACAGGAGCAGGGAGAGGTGCAGATGCCGGAGTACTGGGGCAGGACCCAGCTGGTGAGACATGCGATCGGCACAGGAAGTGTGGCTCTGCAGATACAGCAGGTCCAGGCCTCTGACGATGGCCTGTACCACTGTCAGTTTACAGACGGCTTCACCTCCCGGGAGGTCTCCATGGAGCTTCGAGTCATAGGTATGTGAGCTTGGCACAGGGTCATGATGTAACTGTCATTGTCATCAGAGTTTAACATCACAAACTTTACATTTCTGAACCTAAGAGGTGTGTGTGTGCACCTGTGCACGTGTGTATGCCTGTGTATGTGTGTACATGTGTGTGGTGTGTGTGGTATGGTGAGTGTGAGTGGTGTGTATACATATATGTGTATGTGTGTGCACATATGTGTACATGCAGGTGTATGTCTGGAAGGCAGAAGTCAACCCCAAGTCACTGTCCACCATGTCTTTTGA
Organism: Apodemus sylvaticus; assembly: GCF_947179515.1. Lineage (NCBI taxonomy): Eukaryota > Metazoa > Chordata > Mammalia > Rodentia > Muridae > Apodemus > Apodemus sylvaticus. The sequence continues at coordinate 2,539,076 of NC_067490.1, forward strand.
AACAGGTTTCTCATTACAGACGTCAGTGAGGCCCAGGGATCCACCTGTCTCTGGCTCCCAAACTTGTGTCACCACACCCAGGTTTTTATGTGGCTTCGGGAAGTGAACTCTGCTCCTCATGTTTGCACAACAGGCACTGTGCTCACTGATGCACTCGCCCAACCCTCTGAGCCTGTTTCGAGATCTTAAAAGAGGCCAGAAATTATATTTGGTAGCAACGTTGACACCCTCTGGCATTAACTTTCAGTAAACCAAGACAGAAAATAAAAATTGAGCCGATTTTCAAGTTTTAACTTTTCCTAGAACAATCCTTAGCCTCTGCCAGTCCACGCACATGCAAATTCAGTAACCTGGGGTCAAGCAGGGCTGCAGGGGAGCCTGGCTGACATCTTTGGTATAGTGAAGGTTGTCTTCCTCAGACGGCAGGCCTCAAGCTTGTGTCCTCTCTCCTCAGGTTTGGGCTCTGCCCCTCTTGTTCGCATGACAGGACCCGAGAATGGTGGGATCCGAGTGTTGTGCTCCTCAAGTGGCTGGTTCCCAAAACCCAAAGTGCAGTGGAGAGACACCGTCAGGGACACTCTACTGTCCTCCTCTGAGTCACAGACCCAAGACAGAGACGGGCTCTTCCAGGTGGAAGCGTCTCTTTTGGTCACAGATAGAGCTATCGGCAATGTGGTCTGCTCCATCCAAAATCCCATCTATGGCCAGGAGAAATCGAAGGCCATCCTCCTCCCAGGTCGGTGAGGACCAAACTCTACAGGGTGGGGGAGGGAGGAGGGGAATAAGGGCTGAAAGGCGGACACTGCCTCCAGTCCGGTTTCTGACTGTCCACGTGCACCCCGACAGAGCCCTTCTTCCCCACGACGTCTCCATGGAAAGTAGCGCTGGCTTGTTCTCTCCCCATACTATTGGTCCTCCTTGGTGGGATCAGCCTCGCTACCTGGAAAGAACATCAAGTCAAAAGGAGAGAAATGAAGAAATGGTCAAAAGAACATGACGAAATGCTTCAGATGAAGAAGGAGACAAAAACGGCACTGAAGATCAGAGGTAGAAATGGGGACAGCAGAATCAGTCAGGGGGTTGTGGAAAGGCTGGGGATGCGGGGCGGTAGGAAAGCAGGGGTTCCACGGGGCGCCAGTCCTGCAGGGGACCAGAGGACGAAGGGGAGGGACATCAGACCCCTGAAATATGGCCTCAAACACAACCTTCTCTTCACTCTGCCCTTCAGAGTCCCATGCTTTGCCCACGCCCACACTAAACCCCTCCCCTCGGCCTACACACCCCATCTTTCCCTGCACCCACACTCCTCCATGACCCGTCCAGCAGGTCCAGTTATTCCCGGGTCCCGAAGGGGCACTACCTGAGGGTCAAAAATGGGGGGAAGAGAGAAAGGAAGCCAAGCACGCTAACAAAGACAGAGTCAGTCTGGGTTGTGTCATGGCTTCGTTTAATGTTGGGGAGGTAAGTGGGTTTTAAGGCTTACAGAGAAGGAAATAACCTTCACACCAGACAAAGGAGGGAAGGGCAGAGACACCCCTAGGGGTTGAAGCAGGAAGCAAGCGAGGAGGTCATCTGGTCATCTGGAGAGGACACCCGGAGTTAACGGAGTTAACGCCGGCAGGTACATTCCGTGGTTAGGGCAGGAACATCTTGTGGTATTCTCGGGATCTTCTCACACTGGGCAGGAACATCTCGTGGTATTCTCGGAATCTTCTCACACCGATAGCTCAAGGAGAAGGCTCTAGTTAATTGTTCTTATATTTTAGCAGCCACCACCTTAGGGCCATGAGTAAGCATTAGTCCAAATAGCTCAGGACGGCTTCCCACATCTCCTCCTTTTTTCTTTCTTAAGTCGAGGGGTGGCTATGGAAAGAGGGTCGGTGGAGAGCCTGTTTTAGGCTATGTGATTTTGCCCCCACGTTCAGCACCGCAGTAACTAGGCCTTTTTAGATCCTAGTAAGGCAGGGCCTCTGCCTTAGGCTATGTAAGTTGCATCCACTCCTGGCATCACATCCTACTCCAATGGCTTAATCAGGCCCTTCGTGGGTGTGATGGGCATCCAGGTAGAGGACTCACAATAATCCCGTCATGGAGTCACCCTGCAGCCAAGAGGCGGTGTGCATCTGGCTCGTGGCACCACAATATTTCCCGTCATTGGCTACTCCACAGCTTATGGCCCTCAGCCACTATTAGGAGCCGGAGGTCACCCTCCCTGGCATTTCTACTGCTTAGGGAACCAAGAAAGTTCTGTGCCTGCAGTAAGGGTGGAAAACTGAAGGCTGAAGGTTGCTACCTCCATGTCTGTCAAGGCAGAATCAATCTGTGATTTAACAAAACTGGTTAATCTGTTAAAGGCCCAGGGGCCAAATGACAAAAGCAACAAAAGACCCAGGAGGGGCCCCAAAAGGCTGGAGAGCAAGGTGGAGAGCCAGGGAGAAGTCTCAGCATCAGTATACTCTGGCAGCTAGCATGTTCCTTCAGCATCCTGTAGAAAGAACACAAACATGCCTCTTCTCTACACTTAGAGTTCCCTGGCATTAAAATTTTTAAATTTTTGTGGTATATAGAGATGTAATTCTCCCTTCTTTTATTATAAAAATATTGTTGTAAAGTTCTATGGGCCTGTTCCATAATATCTTGCCTCTGCAAATTATGAGGAATCTCAGTAATATGACTAATATTAGATTATAAATAAAACATCTCAAATGACTGACTATAATAATCAGTTATAATATCTGTCTTAATCTGATTTGGAACATTCAGTATAAAAAATAATATATGTAAAAACAGTTATAACTAGAAAGCTTGAAAAGCTGTCAATGGTCATATGTATATTTTGATTAATTTTTTGAATTGCATTTGTATAAATAATTGAAAAAGTTAAGAATTAGTAGCATAAAAGAAACAATTTCAAGCAATTGTAAGCCATGAGTTATATATTATTAATATATAAATCAAAAATTTGATTTTTAATATTTTAAAAAGAACAGCTACAGCACCCAATTCAATTATCTGTGCTGAAGCAAGGGGACACTCAAAAGAATAAACATGTGATCTAATTATAGGAGCTTTACTCCCATAGTAGATGCATTTTTATAGGATGCATGTATAAATCTATAACAATAAAAATATGTATAGAGGTATATTTTTAACAATTTATCTTTTAGATAACAATTATTAATTTTGCCTAAAAATGGCTTGCCATGTAATAAATCAGCCATCAATGTTTTGTAATAACCAATTTGATTGCTGTTTGAAACAAGGAACAAATGTTTATTACCTTGAAAGCAGAGGTTTAGGTCTTCCATGGGCAAGCTTAAGATGAGGTTAATATAAGATAAAGCCAATTAATATATCCTAAATTCTTTAAAAATCATTTATGTAAAAATTCTAAAAGTTAGGAGAAAAGGCCTGTAATGAACATTCCATGAACATTATACACTGAATAATTTAAGATCCTAGCTTCTTGTATTAAGATAGAGACAAAATATCTTTTCTCACTTAAGGTAAGGCTACTCGCCATTCCTTAAAGAAAAAACCTTCTAATGAAAGTGTTTTATTGCTTCTTTAAAGTTAGAAGCGAATGCTTTTATAATTGTCAGAATGTAAAGCAAAAAACACCCTTTAATCTATAATTTTGTTAATGCCTTATTGACCTTTTATAGATTTTAACTGCATTTTAAACCACACACGGATAAGGATGTAAGGAATGTCCTTTTATCCAAACATTCCCTAGTTGAGGTGAGGTCTGTAAGGCAAAAATAGTTTTTCACAAGCTTCCACTGAGGCAGCCCCAAGCCTTGCAATAATTCAAATGTAAATTCCCCCTTTTTTTTTTTTCTTCCAAAGGACCCACCTTGAGTCCTTGGCTAGGACATTACAAGCGCTTCCTCAAACTTAACCACCTTCTAATCTGAGCTTTTTATCTAAGACCAGACCCAAACCCGCCTGTCCAGTCCAGCAAGGACACCTTGAGGATTGAATAACCAAAGGAACCTGCAATTCCAGGATTCCGGGAAAGATCCTAGTTTCATAGTAGTCAAAGGAGCCTGTTTGATATCAAATAAATTTCCACTGAGATCTCCCTTTTAATTTTGGAGGGTTAAATTTTGCTTCTACCATTGTAGCCTATAAACTTGTGGAAAAGTAGCAATGGGCCTAAAATGGCCACAGCTGTATCATACTTAAAATTATCTTAATTACAAAATATGTTAAGAATCATGAGCCTTTAACAAGGCTGTAAACTTAAAACTGCAGCCAATGACACACTGGCAATTTTTATTGTAACTCAATTTTTCCTTGCAATATTAGAGTACAACTGCAACTTTGGAAGCAAATTCCAATTTTAAACAATCTATTTTCTTTAAAATCAATGGCAAACGTATTATCTTTACAGCACAAGGTTTGTCTGCCTGTTCTTATGTTCAAGTGTATGACGGTGTAACTTATTAAAGAGACATTATTTTAAATCATATTTCTTATAAGTCCAATCTCCAGGCCAAGATTCACATGAAACACCATGCCAATTTAGAAGCATCTTAGGGGCCTGTATTTCCTGGGTTACGTCATGCCGCGTGTAGCTAGTTAAGATGGCTCTGACACTGAATCGCCAGTTTTAAACAAACCTTTTCTTAATAACACTATAACTTTTAAATCATAGCCAATTAATTTATAACTCTATAGCCAAGATATGTAAAACATTTATACCTTTAAGACCTATTAAAAACAAGAATAAAGCAATTACACAAATTTTATTAGTTAAACCAGAGTTTTCCCAAACCGGAGGTTATTGGTTCTCTAAGAAAAAAGTTGAGCACGCTGCTGGGTCTACCGGCTCGTGGCCCGCAGAGTTCCAGGGTCCCTCCAAGCTGGAGCAAAGCCAAGTAACTTTGAGGTGCTAGCACTCTGCCTTTAACCACTCGCCAGGGCCAATTGCCCGTGGCCCACGGAGTTCCGGGCTCTCTCTGGCGGCCGCATTTATTGCCTGTGCCCCGCGCGCCATGCGCTGCCCTGCGCTCTACCTCCCAAGTGCTTGGATTAAAGGCGTGCGCCACCATTGTCCACTGCTGCACATTTTTTTTTTTAGCTGTGTTTTACGCCTACTTATGAATGTGAGGCACCTCAAATTAGCCTCCTCTGTGTAGACTGCAATTGGCAGGACTGCCAGCAAGATAAAGCTTTTTTACCATTTTTTTTTCTTTTTAACATAAAACATAAAAACGACCAATCATTCAGCCAAACAAAACAATAGACAACACAAATTGACACACATATAGACAAGTTTTGGTGCACCAAAAGACAAACAACAGACAACGAGGGAACTTGATGTCCCAAAAAGATCCAAATATCTTAACCTGAACTAAAGAGATCTCCAGTAGGTTTCAGAGAGAAAACAGGACGTCTCCCGTTTTCCTGTCCTCACCAGGAGAGTTTTGAAATAGCTTCCAACCATTTTTTTTTTATACCGAGTCCTACACATGGAAGAACTGCTTTTCTGAAACCTGCTTTTTCTCTTGTTTAAGATTTAACAAGGGGGAAGGAGGATGCCTAGTCGAACACACACACCTGTGGAGAGGGGAAGAGAGCCCAGGAATTTCTCTGCAGTCCAGGTCTTACATGTTGCCCTTGAGAGGCTTCTCCCTGGCCGCCTCAGCAGCAGTCCCCGACTTCTACCTGCATGGGTCTCCCCTGTCCATTTTTGCCTAATCCCTGTCCAGGGAGCTAGCCCTGGGAGAGCATTTGTTGAGCAATAACCTCATTGAGACTACACATAAGGACTCTCATTTGAGAGAGAATGTCTCTTCCCCAGAGGTTAACAGGCAGACCAGGGACCATGAAGGGCTGAGTAGAGCCAGTATTTCCCTCACTGTCTTCCCAAGTCAGCAACTGTGAGCTCTGGAGAGTATTTTTTGATTGTCCAATCCCCTGCAGATGGGTCAGAGAGGTTTGCAAAGTGGGAGTCCAAGCACTTTGGGAGATCACAGTAGAATCGGCACCTGAGTCTAAGATGCCCTCAAAGCTTTTACCGTTTATTTTAAGGCTGATCGTATAGGACGATCTCTGGTGATTGCCTGGACCCAGTAAAGGTCTGAGGAACTTGGCTGAGAGGAGCCGAGCTGCATACCTATCACTGGGTATAGGGTGGCGGGCCACGTGGAGGGGCTTGTTTTGGCTCTGGCTTTTTCTAGGCATTTGACTTTGAAATAAATCTTGAAGTTAGAGTGACCATTTGTCCCTCATAGCTCCTTTAAGAGGGCTACTTGCTCTCTGCAGCTTTTCTCCTCCAAGTTGGCTTTCTCCCCGGAGGTGGGGGGGTGGGGGGGTGGGTCTCTTAACTTAATGGCATATCAGCAAGGGATGGGTCCCTCGGGAGCAGAGGATAAAGAGAAGTTACAGGAGCAGATGGCGGGCACTCAGACCTGTCTATAAAGACCGAGGAAGGCTTTGGAGAGTTCTTTTTAGAGGAAAGCAAGGTCACAGAAGCTGCCCGCGACAAAGGGCAGAGGCAATATTCAGCAGGGTCCTCGTTCACACTCTGAATGAGCCCCCAGTAACTAAAGAATGTATCAGACATTGGTTCACCTGTACCTGTTTTCAAAATCTTATTAATTTCTTTACCAACCCTATTCCACGCTGGCGGGTAAATATCAGGTCCACTAAAAACCAACCAAGGGCATTTTGCATGACAAAACAAAAGAACTTAATTAAATCTTTTTTCTTAACTCTTACTCCTCTCTCCCTGAAGAGGATTGCTTGATTTCTCCTATGAATCAAGCCTCTTTAGCCTCTTTTCATAATTGTTTCCCCATGACAATCGGACGACAATTGTTCGGCCACTTACCTGCCCCTCCAGCGACGCACGAGCGATACGGTCTGTGGGGTCCTTCATTCCTTTTCCCGGGATTTCTCCTCCGTCGTCCGGTAGTTGACCGTACTTCGGGTCCCTGGTTCGGGCGCCACTATGACCCGTCCAGCAGGTCCAGTTATTCCCGGGTCCCGAAGGGGCACTACCTGAGGGTCAAAAATGGGGGGAAGAGAGAAAGGAAGCCAAGCACGCTAACAAAGACAGAGTCAGTCTGGGTTGTGTCATGGCTTCGTTTAATGTTGGGGAGGTAAGTGGGTTTTAAGGCTTACAGAGAAGGAAATAACCTTCACACCAGACAAAGGAGGGAAGGGCAGAGACACCCCTAGGGGTTGAAGCAGGAAGCAAGCGAGGAGGTCATCTGGTCATCTGGAGAGGACACCCGGAGTTAACGGAGTTAACGCCGGCAGGTACATTCTGTGGTTAGGGCAGGAACATCTTGTGGTATTCTCGGGATCTTCTCACACTGGGCAGGAACATCTCGTGGTATTCTCGGAATCTTCTCACACCGATAGCTCAAGGAGAAGGCTCTAGTTAATTGTTCTTATATTTTAGCAGCCACCACCTTAGGGCCATGAGTAAGCATTAGTCCAAATAGCTCAGGACGGCTTCCCACACCTCCAGAGGGTGCTGCCAGTTCTCCCCGATGCGGCATCGGTTCTCTTCAAGAATGGGTTTGAGAAGCCCTAAGACATCTTCAACTCCCAAGGAGCTGGGACATTGCCCTGCGACCCCATGGCACCTTATCCGGTTATGGTGTCCCTGTGCGCATGCTCGTCCTTAATTACGGGGCCACTAAGGGAACGCCAAGCCTAATTCGTTAGTGACTGTCCAGACTCAGGACAGGCTGTCTCCGACTCAGTCTGACGGTTTTACACCTCCCTCTTCTTTCAGACGACCTCCAGGCCGACCTAGGTGAGTAGCTTTCCTCCCTCTTGTCAACATTTGTCTCTCCTCCCAACACCCCCCAGCCCGCTTCTGTCATTCATTCAATGTTGGGCTTTTTGTTTATTTGTTTTTTGTTTTCAGATCGGAGGAAGGCGCTGTACAAAGAAGGTAAGAGACCATGGGTCCTGCACCTCGGATTCCCTGATGCAAACTCCCTCCCCCCGCCCCCGCCCCCGCCCCCCGCGGTACCCTCTCAGGGTGGGGATGAGGAAACTGAAAGGGTTAATGATAATCAGTGCGGAAACCTGAGAGGAAATGGGGGATGGACAGGTGGACAGAGGACGTATGTGTGGGGCCACAAGTCGGTACTCAACTGTCTTGGGTCTGTTCTGTTGCAGACTGGAAGAAGGCCTTGCTGTACCCCGGTAAGTGAGTTCTTGGAATTGAATCTTGCCAGCAACTCTTGAACACCCGTGACCTCGCGCATGCGCTTTAATGGCTATCAACTTGCAAACTGAAAAACAACAACAACAACAAGAAACAGGGTACACAGCACGCGCTGTAGCTAAGGCTGGGTCTGAGCTCCTGGTCCTCCTGCCTCCACTTCCCAAATGCTAGGATTTCAGGTGTGCACCACCGTGCCTGTCAAGTTGTGATCATTTTTGCTGGGGATCAAACAGTCATTGTTTTCTATAGCTAAGGAAAAAGGAAAAGCAACTAGAGTTGCTACTTATGTGCTATGTGTGTGAATGTGTGCCTATGTATGTGGGTGATATGTGTGTGTGTGTGTGTGTGTGTGTGCGCATGTGTGTGTGAATGTGTGCCTATGTATGTGGGTGATGTGTGTGTGTGTGTGCATGTGTGTGCATGAGTGAATGTGTGTGCATGTGTGTATGATGTGTGTGTGACTGGGTATGTGTATGTGTGAGCATACATGCAATGTGTGTGCAAGTGTGTGTGATGTGTGTGACTGGGGATGTATATGTATATGAGTATATGTGTGATGTGATGTGTGTGTGTGTGTGTGTGTGTGATGTTTGAGTGTGTGTGTATGATGTGTGAGTGTATGATGTGTGTATAAGTGGTGGGTGGGTGTATAAGTGAAGTACACAAATACCTTAGGTCATTCTTTGGCCCCATCTGTGCAATTTTCACTCATCAGACCTTGTGCCACACGTAGGTGGCACAGCTGTCACCTCTGACCCTGTGGAAGTTGAAAGTCCCCAAGGAACATAAGGTAGAAACCAGGCCACTCCAGGCGGCCTGGGTGCTTGCAGGGCACACTTACTCAGTGGGACCTCCGACAGCTCACTAAGCAGTGTCTAGTGAGACCTTTCAAGGATTTGCTTAAGATGTCCCAGCAGGGGCTGGAGAGCCACCTCAGCGCTTCAGAGCAGTGGCCACCCTTGCAAAGAACCTGAGTTCAGTTCCCATGGCCTGTATGTGGTGGCTCTTAACATCCTGTAGCCTCCATCCCAGAGAAGTTAGCGCCCTCTTCTGGCCTCTGCTGGCACTGCACTCACCCAGAACACATACACACACACACACACACATACACACACACACACACACACACACACACACAAAATAAGATTTAAAAATAAATCTTTTTAAAAATCTTCCTGTGGACCCAGAAAAAGGGAGTTATGCACTGAGGATGGATGCGTGAGCTCAGGTAGCTGCGGAGTCAGCCACTCTTCTCACTGCAGGATGGAGAGGACGGGCTGCATTTCCGAGCGACTCCTCGCCTCTCCCCACTACATATGAGAAGCTAATGTGTGTGTGTGTGTGTGTGTGTGTGTGTGTGTGTGTGTGTGTGTAGGGAGGTCCAGTGGAGACCTCAGTGATCTACCTAACAGGAAAAAATCCTTATCTGCCTTCAAGACTACAGATCTATCTAACTTCTGAATAAAGCCTTGAAATCCAGCAGCTGCTGCATCTGAGCAAAAGGAACTTATCACCCACCCCAAGTCCCATCCCCACCCTCATCCCCACCTCATCCCTGCTCCCACTCCCACCCTCACCCTCATCCCCACACTCATCCCCACCCATTCTCACCCTCACCCCCACTCCTCCCAATCCCACTCCCACCCTCATCCCTACCCTTCCCAATTCTACCCTCACCCTCATCCCCACCATCATCCCCACACGCATCCCTACCCCCATCCTCACCTTCATCCTCTCCACCCCAAACCCCACCCTCACCCTCTCCCACCCCCAACTGTAGCATGGAGTCTGTAGGGAGCAGGCTCTGAGACAGCACAGAGAGCAGCCCACATTCTGGGAGTTTCTGGACACTAGAAAGTCTGAGGGGCTTAGTGGAGAAGGAGAGAGGAGGAGAGAAAGTGAGGGGAGAGAGCGCTGGGGCGCACACCTCGTTTTCCTTCATTGCGTGCACATGTTTGCTCTGCTCTCTTCCAGACTGGAGGAAGGAACTGTTCCAGCTGGGTGAGTGGACTTGCTCATTTGCCTCCGAGGTCGGTTCTGGGTTTTTGTTCCTCGTTGGAGATGAGTGTCAAACCTTGCATATGCCACGCAAGCCAGGGAGCACTCCAGCCCCCCAGGAGCACTCCAGCCCTCCAGGGAGCTCTTCAGCCCCCCAGGGAGCACTCCAGCCCCCCCGGGAGCACTCCAGCCCCCCAGGGAGCACTCTAGCCCCCCCAGTTTGCTCTCTGCTGTCTTGTGCGATCTTCCTGGCAGACACTTGTTCTGGCTGAGTGCGGAAGAGAGGAAGGGATCTTGCTGTGTGAGCCTATGCTGGAACCCACTGCCAAGCTCGGCCATGCTGTTCTGATCCCATCTCAACTGGCCCAGTGGGATCCACTGAGCTTGGGTAACAGAGACCACCAGGCTCCTTACTGAGGAGACCCCTGACTAAGGAATAGCTGCTCCAAGTGGCTTGGCTTCATGTGTGAGGTCAGCTTGTGATCCACCCTTCTGTAATTGAGGCACGAGGCTCTGATTTAGGGCATCGGGGTGAACAACATTCTTACATAATCCCTTCAAATCCTGGCTCACTCGGTGCTCTCCCAAGACCCAAGCTAGGATGAGCCGCAGAAATGTGGAGCTCAGCACGCATCCCAGGACCCTACAGACAAGCTAGGATGAGCCTCGGGGCTTAGCAAGCACCAAGAGAACACACGGCCCGGCACACCGAGGAGTGTCGATGCGCCAGCTCTCCGCGCCCGCCGCGCTGTCTCCTTCAGACTGCATTTGTCCCGTGGCTTCCTACACACAGCGCTAGCTTTGAACTCAGTTATTAATATACAAACATTACAGTGGTGGTTTTGTCTGCTCCTCTGCCCCTCCTCCTTCTCTGCCCCTCCTCCTCTGCCCCTCCTCCTCTGCCCCTCCTCCTCTGCCCCTCCTCCTCCCCTGCCCCTCCTCCTCTGCCCCTCCTCCTTCTCTGCCCCTCCTCCTTCTCTGCCCCTCCTCCTCTGCCCCTCCTCCTCTGCCCCTCCTCCTCCCCTGCCCCTCCTCCTCTGCCCCTCCTCCTTCTCTGCCCCGCCTCTTCTGCCCTGCTTCCTCCTTTGCCTCCCTTCCTCCTACCCCACCCCTTCCTATTCTCCTCCCTTTTCTCCTCCAGCTCCTGTGATGATAAATCAGGAAATGCTTGACCAGGACAAGTCAAAGACAGAGGAGAACAGAGGTGAGGAGACAGCAGATCCATCTGCCGGAGACTCACAAGTAGCCCACAACGTCATCACGCTCTCCCAGGAAGGCTTCATGTTGGGGAGATACTACTGGGAGGTGGATGTGGAGGATGCCGAGGAGTGGACGCTAGGAGTTTATGAGCTGTACGCTCAGGATGCATCACCCACAGACTCCTCGAGGAACTTCAGAGTCCTGGAAAAGAAGGGAGATGGATACAGGGCTCTTGCCTTCTGTTCCCAAGACATTTCTTTGGAAGAACCTCTGCCACTGAAGACACATCCGCTGAAGATCGCCATCTTCTTGGATCAGGAGGACAATGACCTCTCTTTCTACAACATGACTGACGAGACACACATCTTTTCCTTTGCCCAGGTCATTTTCTTGGGATCAATCTATCCTTACTTCAAGCGTAACTCCATGGAGTTCTCTGTGATAGCACAGCCCTAAGTGATGTGCACAGGAACACATCTGTGTGGATGGGCGGATGCTGCAGCGTGCCTTCTGTAAGGTCCTCCTGGGCAGGCACAGGGACCTCTGACCGTGAGGCCTCTTAACCTGAGACTCCATGAGCCTCTGGGATCAGATCCTGGACAAGATTCTCGGACCATTTGTGTTGTGCATGGTGTTATAATTGTTAATAGTTTTCCTTCTTTTGACATAAGCGTGTTTAATCGTTCCTATCCATGGTTTTCTGAGTCCGATGCCACATTTGCTCCCTGCTTCCGCACCAGTGCATCATCATCATCACTATTACTAATTATATAGAGCTGCACGGGTCCATTTCCATGCAAGCATACAATGTATTCTGAGCGAGCGCATTCCCCCAGTGTTTTCCTTTGTTTATGTTTAGCATACTGTAAGCCAGCAATGTGCTGGTTGGGTTTTTGTCAAATTGACTCAAGCTAGAGTCATCTGAGAAGAAAGAGTGTCAGTTGAGGAATTGCCTCTATCAAACTGGCCTGTAGGCAACTCTGTGGGGCATTCTTTTGATTGATGATTGATGTGGAAAGACCCAGCCCACTGTGGGTGGAGTCATCCCTGGGCAGGCAGTCCTGGGGTATATAAGAAAGCAAACTGAGCAAGCCTTGGGGAGCAAGCCAATAAACAGCGTTCCTTCATGATCTCTGCATCAGTTCCTGCCTCTAGGTTCCTGTCTTGACTTCCTGTTCTGGCTTCCTCAGTGATGGAGTGTGACCTGAGAGTCCTGAGATCAAGTAAACCCTTTCCTCTCTAAGTTGTTCCTTAGTCACTGTTCTATTGCTGTGAAGAGCTGTCTGAGGCAGCTCTTAAAGGTGAAAGCATTTAATTGGGGCTTGCTTACAGTTTCAAAGGTTTAGTCCATTCTCAGCATGGTGGGGAGCACAGAGTGCTGGAGAAGGAGCTGAGGGCTTGGTCTGCAGGCAGAGAGAGAGAGAGAGAGAGAGAGAGAGAGAGAGAGAGAGAGAGAGGTGGGATGTGGGAGGAAGTAGGGTGTGGGGAAGGAGAGGGGGGAGGGGAGCGGGGGAGGAGGCAGGGTGTGAGCGGGAAGGGGGCAGGGTGTGGGGGGCAGGGCTGGCCCTGGCACAGGCTTTTGACACACTTCCTCCAACAAGGCCACAACCCCTAATCCTTGTAATCCTTTTGAATATTTCCACTCGCTGGTGACAAAGCGCTCAAATAAATGAGCCTTTGGCCTCATTCTTATTCAAACCACTGCAGTCAGGAACAGTAGCAACCAACAGAATCAAACCAAGACAAGCAGTTTTCATAACTGAATTACCATAAAATTGCACAACAGAGGCAAACCTTGCTATTGTGACATTATAGCAATTATAATACTAGATTTAACATAAGTAAAATTAATCTGTGAATTTGCTCCATAAGGTTTGATGTTGCTGTTGTTTTTAGAAGGGTTTCTCAGTGTAGCCCTGGCTATCCTGGAACTCACTCTGTAGACCAGGCTGGCCTAAAACTCAGAGATCCACCTACCTCTCCCACTCAAGTGCTGGGATTAAAGGCCTGCTCCACCACTGCCCGGCTTTGCTCCACAAGTTTTTAACACTCTATATCTGTTCGTGTTTCATAAAGAACTGGCCACAAATAACTTCCGTATGGGCACCAGTCACCAGACTATGCCTTTGAACACAGCGATAAAACAACATTCAAGGAATAAAAATTAAACAGACCTCACCGATTCTCAAACAAAAGCAGCAACATAGTATTAAAATATCAAAAATGGTCTTTCAGCTGTTAACAGAGAAACACTAACTCCATACAATCTAAGATACATCTTAAATGAAGTGGTAATTTAAGTAGAAAATAACCATCAGAATTCCAAGGAACATGGTGACATTGATGCTGTGCACATCTGAGGAATCTGAACGAGCTAGAAATACCGAGGTGTTTCTCTTGCTGAAGGTGGGGGGATTTGTTGTGCTGCCAAGGCTGCTAATGAGGTAAATAGGGGCTGGAAAGAAGGCTTGGTGGGCAAGAGCATGTCTGGTTTTGCAGAGGACCTGAGACAATTCCCAGCCCTCAAGTCAGGAGGTTCATAACTGCCTATGACGCCAGCTCCAGGACATCTGACATTGTTCTGGCCTCCACAGATAACTTCGATCACATGCACATATAGCCCCCAACACACACACACACACACACACACACACACACACACACACAATTTAAAATAAAAATTTAATAGCGAAAATGAGAACTTTGAATACGTCATCAGAGAGAGGGGAGGCTTGTTTCCTTCCGCTCCACTCCAAAACTATGGATGCCGCTAATAAGGAAAAACCCAGAGGAAACAATGCCTCCCTCTTAATTGTGCACAGCTCCTACTGCAAAGACCAGAAAGTCTTGAACACTCATTGGACACTGGGTCCAAAAGCATGGGGACTTTGGATAAAATACCTTAACTTGACTCCAAAACAAAGTTTAATAAGGTAAAATTCATAGTACCTGACCCTAAAGAAGAAATGGGCAGGAAAATATAGCTCAGATGGAGAGGAAGTTGATAAGTTATAGCTGTGCAGAACTGTTAGGGAGGAATCAGTACCAAGAGTGCAGATGTCATGGACATGGCAATGTTGAAAACGTTATGGCAGATGTGATTCAGCTTTTACAAAGATCCAAATTAACTTCAATAATTGAAAACCATGATGAGGTGGTAGTGACGCTGGACACTGCTGATAACAGGAGAAAAAAAATAAAATAGTGCTTCTCCCGTTTTCTCAGCCAGTAGCAGACATTCAGTTTGCTTCAGACACAGATGGGGTCACGCTGCAGACAGTGGAGGGATCCCTCAGCACTTCCACCTGCCAGCCTAGGTGTCTCAGCTCACAAACAGCTCGGCTCCTTGGCCACTCTGAGTGCCACAGGCCCACCCTGCCTCACTCATATGGCCTCGTGGACCTGCTAAAAACAGGGCTTCCAGGAGCCCCTTCCAGGTTCAGTTACTTTGCTTGATTGTCTCAGGGAGCCCAGAGAAAGAAGGACCATTAAAGCATTTGAAACTCAAACCATGTTCCTGTGGATGGAATCAAACCGTGACACGCTCTAACGTAATCCCCGAGAACTCTGCAGCAAACGGAGGTGATTCAGGCCATTGCCAAACATGCCATGGGTGCCCAGTAAGCAGAGCCACAGTGACGTGCCTTCCTATTCTACTTATCATTTCAAAATTTGTTCAACTGTTTCATGTGTGGGGGTGTTTTGCCTACATGTATGTCTATGAACCATGTATGTGCCGTGACTGTGAAGGCCAGCACAGGGCATCAGGTGCCCCAGAACTGGAGTTGCAGATGGTTGTGAGCTGTCTTGTGGGTACGAGGAATGAACCCTATTCCTCTGTAAGAGCAACCAGTGCTCTTATCTGCTGAGCTATCTCTCTAGCCCCCAAATTTTAGTATTGTATCCTATAATTCAGAAAATATGCATTTTCGAATGACGTAAGCTGCTATTAAAACACAATCAGAATAAAATTCAACTGGAACAAACTAATTTGTTCTTGGTATGTTTTACTTAATGGTGTGCTGCTGGCTACAGTTAAGTGTTCGGTCAGCAAACTCCGGCCAGCCGTTTATGGGCCGAGGTTTTGTAAGAGAGACTTGAGTAAGCCACTGAAAATTGCCATAGAGATTTTATGGCCCACTTTGTGCAGAGTCCAGAGTGGACTCTGCTTGCAGGGTGATTTCCCATCCTACTTTGCTGTGGCTCTCAGGAGCACAGGGCCAGTTTGTGAGTCTTAAGACTCCTTCTAGCCCAGTGCTAAATGCTGCCCCAGACGTGGAGACTCCTCCCTAGGATTTATACCGAGAACCCAAATGTCTTAGTTAGGGTTTTGCTGCTGTGAACAGACACCATGACCAAGGCAACTCTTATAAAGACAACATTTAATTGGAGTTGGCTTTCAGGTTCAGAGGTTCAGTCCATTGTCATCAAGGCGGGAGCAGGGCAGAGTCATGGTGCAGGAGGAGCTGAGAGTTCTACATCTTCGTTTGAAGGTTGCTAGAAGACTGGCTTCCAGGAAGCTAGGGTGAGCGGCTCAAAGTCCACACCCACAATGACACGCCTACTACAAGGCCATGCCTCCAAACAGTGCCACTCCCTGGGCCAAACCACCACACAAAAGCCATTGCAATCTCTGCAGACATAGATCAGAGCATAACCAGGGATTCCCTGAAACTGACCCCTCCCTGAGGTGTTGACTCACCCAGGGAGAGGCCACGAGGCAGCAGAGATGCAGAGGTGAAGAGTCCCTGGTCCGCCGGCCTCTGTCCCAGTGGCTACTTCTTTGTCCATGGAGGACTTGAGCTTTGGACTCCTCATCACCCCGTTTCTCCTCTTGGAGCTTCTGTTTCCCTGGGGACACACTTCCTGCGCATCTGAAGTTGGTTTTCTCCAGCTTCACAATTGAGGCTTCCAGAAGGATCTTGCATTCTTCCTTTACCGTGGCTTATATTGGCTTATATATTTAATGGGGCTGGAGAGATGGTTCAGTGGTTACGACCACTGGCTGCTCTTCCAGAGGACCCAGGGCTCAGTTCCCACATGGTGATACACAATCATCTATAATCTTCCAAAAGAGCTCACACCCGCTTCTGACTTCTGTGGGCATTGGGCACAAACATGGCACACAGATGTACAAAGCACTTGTACGCATAAAATGATTTTTTTTAATTTAAAGTGATGTCTTTTAAATAAATAGCCAGGCACACAAGAAGTAGAATAATTAACTCTAAAGACAACACAAATGACCTTGTGGGATTGAAAATGGACTAAGGATGGCTTGATAGTGTTTGCATCGAACTCTGACACTGCCCCCAAGTTAGATCCTTAGGGCTCACTCACATGTAAGAAGGTAGAAACAGGCTTCTGAAGCTTATCCTCTGACCTCCATGGATACAGGAACTCTCTCTCTCTCTCTCTCTCTCTCTCTCTCTCTCTCTCTCTCTCTCTCTCTCTCTGTCTTTCTTTCTCTATCTGTCTCTGTCTGTCTCTCTGTCTGTCTCTGTCTGTCTCTGTCTCTCTGTCTCTCTCTCTGTCTCTCTGTCTCTGTCTCTCTGTCTCTCTCTCTCTCTCTCTCTCTCTCTCTCTCTCTCTCTCTCTCTCTCTCTCTCTCTCTTAGTCAGGGTTTGTATTCTTGCACAAAACATCATGACCAAGAAGCAAGTTGGGGAGGAAAGGGTTTATTCAGCTTACACCAAAGGAAGTCAGGACTGGAACTCGCACAGGGCAGCGACCTGGAGGCAGGAGCTGATGCAGAGGCCATGGAGGGATGTTCCTTACTGGCTTGCTTCCCCTGGCTTGTTCAGTTTTCTTATAGAACCCAGGAATACCAGCCCAGGGATGGCACCACCCACAGGGGCCCTCCCCACTTGTTCACTAATTGAGAAAATGCTGGATCTCATGGAGGCATTTCCTCAAGGGGGGCTCCTTTCTCTGTGATTCACAAGCACATACAACCACACAGTTAAACACATACATGCACATACATGCTAGCACACCCACCCACACTCACACACAATCCCTCTTAGTGCTCCCTCACAGAAACCCCTCACCTTCCTTCCATCCTCCCACCACCTCCACCCCTGTCCTGTCTCACCTCTTCACTGCATAGTGAAGCTCTCCATGATCCCATAGCTGTGTCTGCAGTATGTATTTACCACAGCCTAATTGAGCTCCAAAAATTCCTTCTGGTTGTTCCTGTACTTGGCTTACAGCCACCCCAGCTCAGTCACCTTGCAGTACTCATCCATATCACTGTCAAAGTACACGAACTCCTCCAGGTTGCAGAAGTGTCTGAAAAGATACCGCACTGGCTGAGTCCTGTTATAGAAATGGCACTCAGATTTATGTTGTTCCAAAAGCATGCTGTGGGAATGGGATTTATCTTTTCTGGTAACAATATGTCTGAGTCCCAGAGTCCCTCTTCAGCTGCTCAAAATGAGCAGACCCACACTTGAACCAGCCTCCTCTGATGTCACCACAACCCATGAAGCAGAGGGACAAACCCTTGGCCCAGGAAGGACATTGACAGTTGTGTAAATGATGAAGAGATTGAGGAACTCTGGGAAATTGCCCCTATTACCAGGAGAGGCAGGCAGTCCTCCCTTCAGTAACTGCCCACCCCCCATTTCTTTAACCTCATCGTGGTGGAAATGTCAGGGGAGGGGTAACACCTCATGCCAACCCTGAGTTCATGAACAACAGACCACAGGCATGAGGGCAGCAGTGAGAGATGAGACTTCAGAGATTGTTGGGCCCAGCAAGAGGAACAGCTTTAGAACCCCTGGAATGCAGCCCACCAGTTAGCACAGCCATGACAACTGTGCCTCAGAAGGAAGGAGCCTGGCAGACTAAAGTCCTGAGGACTTCAAGCTGTCGTGGGGCACCTCTCTGCCTTTGAGGTCACCCTCCTGATCTATGTGTTGCATGAAAACTGTATGCCTCACCGGGCAGTGCCATTGGTACTTATAATAATCATTGTTAATGATTGGTCTTTTCCAACCATTGCTGCTAGAGCAGATTAATGAACTGCTTCCCACTCAGAAAGAACTTTAGTAGTGATCCCCACCCTTAGAAGGAATTTGGAGATGTAGACTGTCAATAAAGCTCGGTTAAGATGTTTTTGCTTGTGGCACTGACGTAGAAATCTTGGGAAATATTTTAAATTTCAGAAAGGCACACTCTTGATAACTGAGTGAATGATTTTTTTTTTTTTTTTTGAGGCCAGGGAACATGATGCCTGACTAGTGCTAGCTGACGTGCCTCTCTTGCTAAAGCCAAACTGGTGATCAAAGGTAAAGAATTAGTTTTTGTACCCATTTTTGCCCTTGGCTTCCTAATATGACTTAAAAATTGTTAATGAGCAGATGTGCACCCTGAAGATTTAAAGTAGAAAATGACTGATTTTTTTTTTTACATAAAAGTTTAGATTTGTGATTCTTTTAGGATTTTTATAAGGTTACTTAAGATAAATAATAAAATAATTGATCTCTTTTTTGAACCACAAAATGCAGCTCTATGAAAAAGATCATCTCTTCCACATTTTACATTTCAGCCAAAGCAGAGAGGGATCAGAGAATTTGTCCACAGTCCCAGCATGTTTGGGGGAGGGAGGTCATAGATTTCAGCAGTGTTAGTAACCCCATCTTTTATCCCCCACGTGCATCTCACAGACAGTTTTATTTTTCTGTTGTGTGGTGTACACTCGGGTTTTGAACCTAGGAAAGGGACCATACGATGCAAAGAGAAGTTGGGTCCTTTTCATGGGCTCAGAGAATGCAGGAGAAAAATAAAACACAGATATGTTCAAATCACAAACACCAAACAGCTCTAACCCTCCCTGGGGTCTCAGAAGGGGCCTCAAGTTCTTTAGAACAGTCCACAGATGCCCATCATGTTGAAGACTGTTTCCTCAGCCTTAGCTGCTGTGTGCTCCCAAGGAAAACCAGAAACACCAACCACCGCCCAGCAGAGCTTCCGCATGGGAACAGAGCACAAGCACTGGAGTCAGGGAGAGAGAATTAGGAAGCCCCGGGTCCAGCCTCAGCCTGCAGAGGAGGCACAGGGATCTCCCTGCGATGCCCTCACTGCCCCTTGACTCTATGACACTACCACAGAAATCTTCTGATTAGATCAATGTTTTCCTTTTTTTTTTTTTTTACTAAAACAAAATATATAAAAGGGAATAAAAATACACATGACGTGCTGCTTTTATACAGAAACCTCTTTGTCTGGCATAGCTCAACACAGACAGCCCCTGCATGAGAAGTTAAATATCATGATTTATCAATCCCTTTCAGAGCCATCAGGGAAGGTAACAAAAGGCTAGAGATGCTGCTGAAGGAAACTTAAAAAACAATGGCCGAAGCACAGGGGCCTCTCACACAGATCTGAGAGCACAAACATGCAGACTTCTATTTGGGGACATAGTTTGGATTTCATGTGAGGACTGTAGGTGGTCACAGAAAACATCAACAGTTTTCAAGGGACTCAGCCTGGTCAGTGAGGAAGTTAGCTCCTTCCTTCCCCACACATCCAGCAGCTCAGAACCTGAGAGGTGCGCACTTATGTTGGGGGTCCCTGACCAAAGCCACCGGAGGGCTCTGCAGCAGCACGGTCACAGCGGCCGCACAGGGGCCTCTGAGGAGCCACAGCCACATCCTGCTGCAGGAGAGAAAGTGGTCTCACACCTCAGCAACTATCTCCTCACTCCATCTACACCCGGGGCCATAAGAACTAGGAGATTCACAGCCTTGCTGCTGGATTGAGTAAGGCTAGTGCCGAGGAGCCAATCAGCGTCAGAAGTGAACAGCATCATCAGTTGCTAGTTAGAAATTCAGTCTGAGGGTCCTCTTTGAAACCAGCAATTTCTTTTTTGTTTACTCTTTTGGTGCTGGATCCAGTTGCACCTGAGACACTTTAATCGGTCCACAGAGCTGGGCCAGATCTGTGATAGTCATTCACTCAGCACTTTGAGCACCGGGGGAACGTTCACCTTTCCTTCCTAAAGCTGTTGAGACAGCTGTGTATTTGAAGCTGTGTGAGAGCAAAGGAGGTGAAAGAAGACAACTGTGTAGCCAGGCACCTTTAGCCTGGTGCTTACTGCACCTCAGCTTAATGGTGTAGATGTCAAAAATGATGTAAGTGCACCCACTTCAGGCGAAGTCGCCACTGTCTCACATCCCAGAGCTGGAGAAGGCTGTGGCGCTGTGGACGCCTCCAGGAGCAGCCTTCCCTAGTAACTGATGACGTAGCGGAACTCAGCCTCTTGATTGGACCGCGGAATCCGCGCTCCTTCAGTTAGGGAAATTCTAACCAGCCGAAGGACGGAGAAGGTTAGTCATGGTGTCGTCCAGACGCAAGCAGCCTGTCCTGCTCTCCCCCTGCCCCCGTATAGTCCCTGAGCAGCGCAGCAGCCCCGCAAAAGCTGCTGCGCCACGAAAGCCCTCAGAGCGTCGGCAGGCCTCTCCTTGCCGCCCCAGCCCACGCCTCCGCGTAAAATGTCCCACGGGAGCTGTCCAAAATGGCGGTTCCGGTTAAAATGGCGGCCCCGCCACATCTCAGCCCGGCTGTCCGGGGAGCTGTCTATGGTGGCGCTTCTCTTGTCCCGCCTAAGTAGAAGCGTATCCTCAGGAGCTGTCCGCAGTGGCGACGCCTTCTTTCCTGCCTCAGCCTACAGCTTTTGTGAGCTGTCCACCATGGCAGCTCCTCCTCTCCAGCTTCCCCCAGCAGCCGCACAGAGATGGCGCCTCTGCAAAAGCCGGCTGCAGCCAGGAGGGCTTCCCACCCTTAACCCATGGGTTTGATGACGGGGGGGGGGGGGGGGGGGGGGGAGGGGAGGGAGGGTTGAACAAAAGCCACCAATCCCTGAGCTTCCCACAAAAAAAAAAAAAAAAAAAAAAAAAAAAACACCAATCCCTAAACAGGAAAAACCACCAATTCCTGAGCTGCCCCCAAGCTCAAGACTTAAAATCCCACCAATCCTCACTCTGGAAATCTCTGCCCTGAAAAGCTCCGCCCCCCTCAGAAATCCTGTATAAGCACTGCCCTTTTGTCCAATTCACTGCTGTCCTCTCCCAGGAGCAGAGGGTAGCTTTCCCCAGATTCGTCCCTCCCCACTCTGGACCCTCCACTCGCCTCAGAAGAGGCCAAGAAGAAAGGAGGCAATGAAGAGAAGTGAAGAGAAGTAGTGGGCCTGCGGCTCCTCAGCTCCTCAGTTCAGCTAGGGAGAACCTCCCCTGGGAGCTGCAATGCCTCTGCTGAGGAGGCTTCCTCTCAGAGCTGTGTGGTTCCCAGGTTCCCATGTCTCAACATGGGACATTGTCCTATAGATCTGTGTGGTTCCTGTGCTCTCTTGTCTCAGGGTGTCCTTTTACTGGGATACCATTTCTAGCAGAGCTGTAAGGTTCTTGGGCTTCCAAGACCCGGGATATCCTCCCATCTGAGCAGAAACACTTAACATTTTAGTGTAGTGACTCGGATAGGCTCTCCTGGTGCCTGTGCTCCCCCTAGTTCTGGGGTCTGAGCCGCACTAAGACCCCATCTCCAGTTGGCCTGCAGCAGTCTCACCTTCCGGCTCACTTGACACCCCATCCATCAGTGACAATTAGGTAAGCTTCCCCTTCTAGTCTGTGTAAATGCTTCCCTGAGTCCGAGGATGTGACTATTGGGTGTCAAGCACCTCTCTAGTACTCTTAGATGTGGAGGTACCTCCAGTCTTTAAAACTGTGGCTGGCCCTCATCACCCGATCCCATCCTCCTGCCATT
The DNA here is from genome assembly GCF_947179515.1 of Apodemus sylvaticus. NCBI lineage: Eukaryota > Metazoa > Chordata > Mammalia > Rodentia > Muridae > Apodemus > Apodemus sylvaticus. Next base: position 2,561,235 of record NC_067490.1, read on the forward strand.
GGAGCTGCTGTTCTGCAGTTCCCATAGGCCCTCTTGGGCCGTGGCGTCCCCTACCTGCCCTTTGCTCACCTTCCCTTCAGAGCTGCCTCTCCACAGCTCCTCTAGGCCTTTGTGGTTTTCAGTGCAGTATTTTAGCTCTACTGCAACCCTTCCTGTCCTGACTCTATCCCACCACCCTCAGAGCTGCAGCCCTGCACCTTCCTTGGGTCCTACTAGGCCATCCCAACCCTTCCTGCCTTATTTTGCCACTCTCACTTCAGAACTAACTATAAATTCCACAGCTTCTCTAGGTCCTTGTGACCTTTGTAACTCCATTCCCAAATTTTTTCTATGGATAAGACCCTCGATGAGAGCTTGATTATCATTCTTGTTCTCACCTTCTGGCTTCCACAAAAGTCCTGATATCAGGTACCAAGACTTTCCAGTTTACCCAGGCTAAGATGACGCCACTGAGTTGTAGTGACCCACTGAACGGCTTGGTCCTCAATTTGTCCTCCCTGAGTCAGTGGATGCCCATGACTACAGGCTGCAGGAACATTCCATTGTCCCTTTCTCATCCATGGGAATGGTATATTTCCTACTCTGTCATTCCTTTGGGATGTCTTTTAGAAATCAACAACCTGTATACGTGAAACCCAACCTGAAGGACCCTAAATTTATTTGCCTCCCCAATCAAAATTGGCCTCAATATCCCTTAGATAATCAATACAAATGGCCACCTAATGGCATCCTTGATCCAATATTAATTGAGATGTTTACAAATACTCAAGTAATCAGGGATAACGAAAGAGATTCCCCATTCCCTATTTCTCTTTTCTCCAAACCTTGTTTGTCTCTCCCCAATCCTCACTAAATGTAAATGTGCTGTCCTCTAAGCTACCATTGATAGTTCTGTTAAGTTTGTTGCAAATGGGAGTCAGAAACCCAACCTACCAGGAATGGGAGAAAGCAAAGGAGGTAGGCCAGCAGCAGCAAGCACACTTCCAACACACACTCCTCACTGACTGGTGCGCCTCAGCTCCCTCCTACAGTGTGTGTTGTCTGTAGTCAGACTCCCAATTCCCCTGTCTCCAAGTCTTCCTACTGGATTCTGTTTTGCAGGAATTCAGGTGCCTTTAAATATGAGTGGCATTAGAATATTTTATGCTGTCCCACGTCAATTAAAATCTGGCTCTGGGTTTGGATATGGCTCCCCCTCCTCTAGACCCAAGCATGCCTGTTTAAAGGCTTCCTCCTGACCATGGAACAGAGAAAGAAGAGAAAAATGAAAGGGACAGACTAATCACAATAGGGACTATTGCGGCTCCTCTCTACTCCTCAGGTTTCAGTTTAGTTCTCTGCATTTGCTAAGGTATATGATTAAAATGCTGTAAAGCCTCCTACAAAGGGGTTAGCTTAAAACTTGTGACAGCAGGTAGACAGTTAAATCTATACACAGCAAACATGTGGCTAGCTGTCATCTCAGCCACTATCCTCCCAACAGGATGGAGGCAGCCACGTGGCTGACAGCTGTCTTTGTTAGGGTTTGAAAGGATGGACTTTGCCATACGGCCTCACTCCCATCCTGATGAAAGCATAACCACATAGCACAAACCAATCAAGGAGAAAACAGCTCCTCCTGGATGTGAGACATGAACCAGACAATTCTTCCATTATTTTTAGTCACACTAACAAGTCATAACCCAGAGTACCATCCCTTCCTCTTCAGCCTCTCTGGTTTCTCTTTCTTCCCTCAGCAACAGGCTGCTCTCCCAGTCAGGGCTGAGATGGTCCCAGACCAGGACCCTAAATGGAATCACAATACCGCAGGGGGCATCCTAACAAGGAATCATTTTACAACTTGCTTCCTCGAAATCTCCACAATGCTGCCCGTAAGGCTGTAAATTATGAAAAATTCCAAGAGCTCATTCAAGATAAATATGAAAATCCATCATGATTCCTAGACTGCCTTAAAAAGACACTCCTACAATATACTAATCTGGATCCCAAGACCCCAGGTACAAAACAACTCCTATGAGCTACTTCTTTTCGCAGAGTTCCCCTAATAGTAGGACCAAACTTGAATGTCTTAGAAAGGACCCCCGATTCCTCAGGTGTAAATCTTACCCATGGCCTTCGAGGTGCCCCATGGGGGAGACGAAAAACTCCAAAACAATAATACTAATACCCAATAATAACTAAGTCCTCTCAGGTGGCCAAAGCAAAATCCCAGGATCTCTGGCCTCCCACAGTCTGAGGACCTTTATGTGCCTGGTCAAGAGAGTCACTGGGTTCAAGCCTGTCCAAATCTTATAACCCACCTAGACTAAGGTGCCAATAAAAGGACATTGAGCCCTCATGACATGGGTACATCAAACCCTGTTCATCTTTCAGCCAGTCTCCTTAGTTTGACCATGGACAATTGAGGAGGCCAGGGCTCCCTTGGCCTGACCACTGCCATCTCTGACAGGGAGCCTTGGATAATCATCACAGTATCAGGGTAGTAGATCTCTTTCCTTCTGGACACCAGATCAACGTTTTCAGTCCTGCCAAAATTCTGGGGATCCACCTCTCCTTTCTGTTTGTCTGTTGTTGCAGTAAGGGGACTCACCAGGCTCACCAGACACCACCTCGTAACTGTATATTTAAGGATATCCCCCTTACCCATTCCTTCCCGGTGATACCAACTTGTCCCGTCCCCTGGCGGGGAAAGAACCTCCCAGCCAAAATGGGAGCTTCTTTGCTTTTGCTCCCCACATCTTCTTGACCAAAGGCTTGCCAAACCACCCTCTGGCACACCTTTTCTCTTAACTCAGGTATGAGACACCCCAAAACCCTCTGTAGACAAATGTCACACCCTCTCTAATCATTCAATTATGAAAACCAAATATATAACCCAAGCTCAATACCCACTTCCCCTCCAAAGTTGCAGGAGACTTAAGCCTCTTATCTCTGACATCTTAGGAAATAATCTTCTGCATCCTACTTCATCCCCCTTTAATACCTTATATTGGAATTTTGAAAAAAAAATGGAACCTATCACTTGGTTTAGGATCTCTGGCTTGCATGTTCATTAGTAATTCCTCTTTACTCCTTAGTATGTAACCATTATACTGTCCTCTTCATCTTCCCCTCATAGACCTCTCATTTCTCTGTCCTAAACCTCAAGGATATCTTTTCTACTCCTCTGGACCTCCAATAAGGAAACATCTTTGCCTTTACCTGGATAGGCACACTTCTACCCAACTCACTAGGATGGTCCTACACTGGGGGTTCTGGGAAAACCCATATTTATTTGGTCAGGTTCTTATTTCTGACCTACTTTCTTTGTCACTTTCTAAATCCAATACATAGATGACCTTCTTCTTCATAGTTCATCCCTACAAATTATCCAGGTAGACACACCTCTGCTCAGCCAGGGATATAGGGTCTTACTCTCTAAAGTCCAGTTCTCCACCCCTCGACTTACTTATCTGGGACTAGATATAACTCTTACAAAGTCATCACCCTACATAGAAAACATCTAATTCAGTTACCCAGAGTCCCCACACCAAGGACGAAATTCTATCATTCCTAGGGATGGCTTGCTTCTTACACTCTTGGGATTCCCTCTTTCTCTCTTCTCACTTTTATATGAGGCATTCCATGACCCCTCCCATAAATCACACTTGTGCCCTTTACCAAGCCCTTTTATAGACATAAACTGGTCCTCCTCCAGGCTCCAGCTGTGTACCTTTCAGACTTAACTTGCTTCTACATGTCACTGAAATGGAAGGATAGGCTCTTGGAGTCTTGGGTCAACAGCTGGAACCTCCCTTTATGCCCAAAACTATTAAAAAAACACTATACATGGATGGGCATCTTGTCTTTCAGCTCTGGCTGCACCTAAACTTCAGGAGTTAAACTTTGGGTCACCCATCACTGTCTTATCTCCTCACCACCTATCCCACCTCCTGACATACAAGAGCCTCCAAACACTGCCCCTTCCAAAGTTTTCTCTCTCTTAAGGTAACATTTGTAGAGGATGCTACACTTACCTTTCAGCCATGTCTGTTTCTCAACATTACAAACTGACTCACTTTACTGGCATGACTCTCTTAAAGTGTACACAGATCATTTGCTTCTGCTGGCTCCTACTATCTATCATATTTGGTTTCAAATTCTAGAGTCTGCTTCTCCAGCAGTTTGTCCCCCCAACCTGCTCTAACCATCTGTCTCTCCTTGCCTACTCAGTAAGGAGATTGTTTTCCCTGGCTCCTGGAGCTTACTTTGCTCTCCAGAGCCTCATCATGTGGGCAACTCTCTAGTTACTAATGCACTTGATCTCCTAGGACCCTTTCTATTTCCTAAGAGCTGCCTAATAATCCCACTGCTTCCTTAAGCCCATGTGGGACTCTATGTTCTTGTCTCTGGCTAAAATTAGCATCCTCAATTTTTAATGATGGCAACCTCTATCACTGTACAAATGATCAAAAAATCTTCAGTATTCTAATTGAGGATCTGTGTTATCCCAGATGAGAGTTGAGGGTCATTGGTAAACCTGACTAGCATTTACCACAGTCATCCATCAGGCACAATCAAACTACAGTGGGTACACATTCCATTCTCAACCCTAGGTATAAATATGGTAAAAAGTGGTCCAAAGCTCCTCATAGGTCTTCATATCCCTAGTATTTTTTGCAGACCGTAACCTCTGCATATCAGCTAGATTTACTAACAACAGATAGAGGTGGTCTTTGTCTCTTCTTTGGGGAGAAGTGCTGCCCTTATGTTACCCAATGAGTATAGTAAAAGATAAGATCTAGGTCTCCAAACAGATCTCCAAAAAAACCACAACAGCTCCATGCATCTAGCTAGTGGATCATTCACAGTCCTGTATAGAATTAGATACTACCCTTTTTCACCCCCCTTCTCCTCCTTTTCTTAATCCTGCTAATTATATCCTGCCTTGTAAACTTATCTAATCTTCTCCAACAACAAATACAAAAGATTTCTTTTTTTCTATATTCTTTGTTTACATTCCAAATGATTTCCCCCTTCCCAGTTCCCCCCTGCCCATAAGTCCCATAAGCCCTCTTCCCTCTGCCCATTCCCCAATCAACCCCCTCCTACTTCTCTGTCATGGTAATCCCCTACATTGCTGCATCAAGCCTATATAAAAGATTTCTAACTAGACTTTTAACCAGTTGTAATTACAGGATTACTAGAATTATTGAGACCCTAGCTACAGAGCCAGAGACTTGCAACATCCAATTTATATCCTGAGAGCTATGACCAAACTTACCCCAAGCTCTCCACTAGTCCCTGAGTCCACCCCACCTCCCAGCAAGCTCAGGACTTGAAATCCCACCCATCATCAATCTGGAAATCTCTGCCCTGAGGAGCTCCACCTCCTCAGAAATCCTAGATAAACCTTGCTGTTTGTCCAGTCCCCTGCTCCCAGGAGCAGAGGACAGCCATCCCTGGATTTGTCCCTCCACACCCTGGACCCTACAGTAAATCTCTTTTATGAGATTTGCTGCCTAGCGTGACTCTCTCATCAGAAATGAAACCAAGAAGAAAAGAAGCAATGAAAAAATGAGAAGGAGCAGGGCTGAGGCGCCTAAGTTCAGTTGGGGAGAACCTCCCCCAGGGAGCTTCAATGCCTCTGCTGAAGAAGCTTCCTCTCAGAGCTATGTGGTTCCTGGTCTTTGTGTCTCAAGATGCCCTTCTATTGGGATACCTTTTCCTGCAGAGCTGTGTGGTTCCTGGGCTACCCTCCCATCCAAGCAGAAATAAAACCGGAACTGTTGCTGATTTCAGTGGCTCCCCTAGAAGCACAGATGAGGGTCTCTGTGGTCTTGAATGACCCAGTTCTTAAAGAAGACACTCAAAGCAGAGGCTGAGCATCCTGGGGAGAAGAAGGTGGGGTCCTGCCAGGGTTCAGCTGAAGTCCTAAAAGTCATAGTCTTGGGAGTGTGGAGTGTAGAGAACCAAGCAGAGTTGGATCTGGACTGGAAGCAGTTCTTTGAATTGGTGTGTTGCCTTGGGAGATGTGTTCATCTCTGCAGGCCACAGCTGGAGGCAAGGCTTCACTTCCTGCAGTATTTGATTCAACTTACCTGATGTTATATCTGTTAGCACAATAGGCTAAAGTCAAATCAGAATTATGGATGCCCAGGAAAGGAACTTCTCACAGCCCCGAAGGTTAATATCGTACATGGGAAGAGTTTAAGTTCTTTCCCCATCTGGGATGTTTCTCCCGTCAACAGCTCCATGGTAAAGTGTTAGCCCCTTTAAAGATCAAGCTAACTCTGAGTAGATTGAACCTAAGGCCACATGCATGCTGGGCAAGTGACTCCCACTGAGCTACAGGCCCAGATCTCTTTTTACTTTAAGATGGGACTTACTGTTTTGCAAATAACTTTGAACTTATTACCCTCTGAAGTAGCTAAGATCACAGACTTGTGATCTACGAGGTTCTAATAGGAAGATTTTTTTTCTTCAAATTCATTTCAATATTCCACTAACTTATTGTCATGCAGTTGCATGTGGAGTGGGCAGAACAAGACCTGATCAAGCTGAGGCTGGCTCAGTCGAGATGGCTCGGTCGAGAAAGTGCTTACAACACAAGCATAATGACCTCAGCAGACCTTCAGAACCTACATAAAAAGCTAGACTTGTGACACCCAAATGTAATGCCAGCACTGGAGAGGCTGAGGCAGTGGATCCCAGAGGCCTGCTGGCCAGGCACACCAGCCTAACCAGCAAGCCCCAGGTCACAGTGAGAGAGACCGTCTCAAATAAGGTACATGGCTTCTGAAGAATGACGTGCTAATCGACATCTGGCTGTGACGTGCATACACATACATGCGCGCTCGCTCTTTCTCTCTCTCTCTCTCTCTCTCTCTCTCTCTCTCTCTCTCTCTCTCACACACACACACACACACACACAGAGAGAGAGAGAGAGAGAGAGAGAGAGAGAGAGAGAGAGAGAGAGAGATTTTATATATATACAGATAACTGTTTTGGTCTCATGTTCTAAAAATGATTGCCATAACCACTCCACAAGGTTCCTTGTTTCTTATAGGATCTTACAGGGCCAGGTTTTCATTTGCTTTTCCCTTGAATGTCATGACAGGTATAGAAATGTCACACATGTTCTCTGTCACACTGAAGTATCCTCTTTTCATATCAAATATATTGTGAGCTTCAATCATGGAAGAATGTCTAAATTTGAAAAGATGTTTTCTACAAATATTGAGTCTGTGGTTTGATTTTTTTCTTGCACTTTCTATGGCCTATTCTGATGTATGTATAGAAATATCCTGGCATCCCTGGGACAAGCTGTTATTAGTCATGCTGTATGACTCTTCCAGTGACTTGTTGAATCGGGTTTGCTGGTATTGACTTGAGAACTTCTGCAACTCTATGCCTGTGTGTCATTTGTTCTCAGTGTCCCCATTTGACTTTGGTATCAAGATAAGGATTCTGTTAAAGTGAGAGTGGAAGCCTTTCCTCTTCTTCAGTTATGTGAATACTTACAGAGGAAGGCTTTTGTTTCTTCATTAAATGTTTGGAGAAGTCTCCTGTGGATTAATATGATCCCGCACTTCCCATGGATGAGGAGTTTAGGTGTTTTTGTGTTTTTTTAATTGGCTCAGTCTTCTTTTTTTTTTTTTCATTTAAGTAGTTTTACTCAACCTCAATAGAGCAAACATTCTTACCAAGTGCTAGAAAATTTAAACACAGTATTTATTCTCATTTTGTTTCATTTTTGGCTTGTGTGTGTGTGTGTGTTAATTTATTGATATATTTATTTACATTTCAAATGATTTCCCGTTTTCTGGAACCCCACTACCTGAAAGTCCCATCAGTCCCCTTCCTCCCCCTGTTTTCCCACCCAACCCTTCCCACTTCCCTGTTCTGATTTTGTTCTATACTGCTGCACTGAGTCTTTCCAGAACAAGGGGCCCCTCCTCCGTTCTTCTTGTACCTCATTTGATGTGTGGAATATGTTTTGGGTATTCCAGTTTTCTAGGTTAATATCCACTTATTAGTGAGTGCATACCATGGTTGATCTTTTGAGACTGGGTTACCTCACTTAGTATGATGTTCTCCAGCTCCATCAATTTGTCTAAGAATTTCATGAATTCATTGTTTCTAATGGCTGAATAGTACTCCATTGTGTATATATACCACATTTTTTGTATCCATTCTTCTGTTGAGGGATACCTGGATTCTTTCCAGCTTCTGGCTATTATAAATAGGGCTGCTATGAACATAGTGGAGCACATATCCTTATTACATGCTGGGGAATCTTTTGGGTATATGCCCAGGAGTGGTATAGCAGGATCTTCTGAAAGTGAGGTGCCCAGTTTTCGGAGGAACCGCCAGACTGATTTCCAGAGTGGTTGTACCAATTTGCAACCCCACCAGCAGTGGAGGAGTGTTCCTCTTTCTCCACATCCTTGCCAACACCTTCTGTCTCCTGAATTTTTAATCTTAGCCATTCTGACTGGTGTAAGGTGAAATCTCAGGGTTGTTTTGATTTGCATTTCCCTAATGACTAATGAAGTTGAGCATTTTTTAAGATGTTTCTCCGCCATCTGAAGTTCTTCAGGTGAGAATTCTTTAACTCTGTACCCCATTTTTTAATAGGGTTGTTTGGTTTTCTGGAGTCTAACTTCTTGAGTTCTTTATATATATTGGATATTAGCCCTCTATCTGATGTAGGATTGGTGAAGATCCAATTTGTTGGTTGCCGATTTGTCCTTTTGATGGTGTCCTTTGCCTTACAGAAACTTTGTAATTCTATGAGGTCCCATTTGTCAATTCTTGATCTTAGAGCATATGCTATTGGTGTTCTGTTCAGAAACTTTCTCCCTGTACCGATGTCCTCAAGGGTCTTCCCCAGTTTCTTTTCTAGTAGCTTCAGAGTATCTGGCTTTATGTGGAGGTCCTTGATCCATTTGGATTTGAGCTTAGTACAAGGAGACAAGGATGGATCAATTCGCATTCTTCTGCATGCTGACCTCCAGTTGAACCAGCACCATTTGTTGAAAAGGCTATCTTTTTTCCATTGGATGTTTTCAGCCCCTTTGTCAAGGATCAAGTGGCCATAGGTATGTGAGTTCATTTCTGGATCTTCAATCCTGTTCCATTGATCTGCCTGCCTGTCACTGCACCAATACCATGCAGTTTTTAACACTATTGCTCTGTAGTATTGCTTGAGGTCAGGGATACTGATTCCCCCAGAATTTCTTTTGTTGCTGAGAATAGTTTTAGCTATCCTGGGTTTTTTGTTATTCCAGATGAATCTGATAATTGCTCTTTCTAACTCTGTGAAGAATTGAGTTGGGATTTTGATGGGTATTGCATTGAATCTGTATATTGCTTTTGGCAAAATGGCCATTTTAACTATATTGATCCTGCCGATCCATGAGCATGGGAGGTTTTCCCATTTTTTGAGGTCTTCTTCCATTTCCTTCTTCAGGGTCTTGAAGTTCTTGTCATACAGATCTTTCACATGTTTGGTAAGAGTCACCCCAAGATACATTATACTGTTTGTGGCTATTGTGAAGGGGGTCGTTTCCCTAATTTCTTTTTCAGCCTGCTTATCCTTTGAGTACAGGAAGGCCACTGATTTGCTTGAGTTGATTTTATAACCTGCTACTTTGCTGAAGTTGTTTATCAGCTGTAGGAGTTCTCTAGTGGAGTTTTTTGGGTCACTTAGGTAGACTATCACGTCATCTGCAAATAATGATAGTTTGACTTCTTCCTTTCCAATTTGTATCCCTTTGACTTCCTTATGTTGTCAATTGCCCGAGCTAGTACCTCAAGTACAATATTGAAAAGATAAGGAGAAAGGGAGCAGCCCTGTCTAGTCCCTGATCTTAGTGGGGTTGCTTCAAGTTTCTCTCCATTTAGTTTGATGCTGGCTACCGGTTTGCTGTATATTGCTTTAACGATGTTTAGGTATGGGCCTTGAATTCCTGTTCTTTCCAAGACTTTAAGCATGAAAGGATGCTGAATTTTGTCAAATGCTTTTTCAGCATCCAATGAAATGACCATGTGGTTTTTTTTTCTTTTGAGTTTGTTTATGTAGTGGATTGCATTGGTGGATTTCCGTGTATTGAAACAATCCTGCATCCCTAGGATAAAGCCTACTTGATCATGGTGGATGATCGTTTTGATGTGTTCTTGGATTCGGTTGGCAAGAATTTTATTGAGTATTTTTGCATCGATGTTCATAAGGGAGATTGGTCTGAAGTTTTCTTTCTTTGTTGGATCTTTGTGTGGTTTTGGTATCAGTGTAATTGTGGCTTCGTAGAAGGAATTGGGTAGGGTTCCTTCTATTTCTATTTTGTGGAATAGTTTGAAGAGTATTGGTGTTAGGTCTTCTTTGAAGGTCTGATAGAATTCTGCACTGAAACCATCTGGTCCTGTGCTTTTTTTGGTTGGAAGACTTTCTATGATCCCTTCTATTTCTTTAGGGGTTATGGGACTGTTTAGATGGTCTATTTGGTCCTGATTTAATTTTGGTATTTGGTATCTGTCTAGGAAATTGTCCATCTCCTCCAGATTCTCCAGTTGTGTTGAGTATAGGCTTTTGTAGTAGGATCTGATGATTTTTTGGATTTCCTCAGTTTCTGTTGTAATATCTCCCTTTTCATTTCTAATTTTGTTAATTTGGATACTTTCTCTGTGCCCTTTGGTCAGTCTGGCTAAGGGTTTATCTATCTTGTTGATTTTCTCAAAGAACCAGCTCCTGGACTCATTGATTCTTTGTATGGTTCTCTTTGTTTCCACTTGATTGATTTCAGCCCTGAGTTTGATGATTTCCTGTCTTCTACTCCTCCTGGGTGAAATAGCTTCTTTTTGTTCCAGCGCTTTCAGGTGTGTCATTAAGCTGCTAGCATATGCTCTCTCCATTTTCTTTTTGGAGGCACTCAGGGCTATGAGTTTTCCTCTTAGCACTTCTTTCATTGTGTCCCAAAGATTTGGGTATGTTGTGCCTTCATTTTCATTAAATTCTAAAAAGTCTCTGATTTCTTTCTTTATTTCTTCTTTGGCCAAGGCGTCATTGAGTAGAGTATTGTTCAGCCTCCATGTGTATGTGGGCTTTCTGTTGTTTTTGTTGCTATTGAAAACCACTCTTACACCATAGTGATCTGATAGGAGGCATGGGATTAGCTTGATCTTCTTGTATTTGTTGAGGTCTGTCTTGTGACCAATTATATGGTCGATTTTGGAGAAGGTACCATGAGGTGCTGAGAAAAAGGTGTATTCTTTTGCTTTAGGGTGAAATGTTCTATAAATATCAGTCAAATCCAATTGGTACAAAGCTTCAATTAGTTTTACTGTGTCCCTGTTTAGTTTCTGTTTTCCTGATCCATCCATTGAGGAGAGTGGAGTGTTGAAGTCCCCCACAATTATTGTGTTAGGTGCAATGTGTGCTTTGAGCTTTAGTAAAGTTTCTTTTACGAATGAGGGTGCCCTTGCATTTGGAGCATAGATGTTCAGAATTGAAAGTTCTTCTTGGTGGATTTTTCCTTTGACCAGCAAGAAGTGTCCCTCAGTGTCTCTTTTGATGACTTTAGGTTGAAAGTCAATTTTATCTGATATTAGAATGGCTACTCCAGCTCGTTTCCTGAGACCATTGGCTTGTAAAATTGTCTTCCAGACTTTTACTCTAAGGTAGTTTTTGTCTTTGACATTTAGGTGTGTTTCCTGTATGCAGCAAAATGAAGGGTCCTGTTTCCTTATCCAGTCTGTTAGTCTATGTCTTTTGATTGGGGAATTGAGTCCATTGATGTTAAGAGATATTAAGGAATAGAGATTGTTACTTCCTGTCATTTTTGATGTTATTTTTATATTTGAGTGATTATCTTCTTTTGGGTTTGATGAAGGAAGGCTACCATCTTACTTTTTCTAGGGTGTAATTTCCCTCCTTGTATTGGAGTTTTCCTCCTATTATTCTTTGTAGAGCTGGGTTTGTGGAAAGATATTGTGTAAATTTGGTTTTGTCATGGAATATCTTGGTTTCTCCATCTATTGTGATTGAGAGTTTTGCTGGTTATAGTAGTCTTGGCTGACATTTGTGTTCTCTTAGAGTCTGCATGAGATCTGCCCAGGATCTTCTAGCTTTCATGGTCTCTGGTGAGAAGTCTGGTGTGATTCTGATAGGTCTTTCTTTATATGTTACTTGGCCTTTTTCTCTTACTGCCTTTAATATTCTTTTTTTGTTTAGTGCATTTGGGGTTTTAATTATTATGTGGCGAGAGGTATTTCTGCTCAGATCCAGTCTGTTTGGAGTTCTGTAGGCTTCTTGTATATTCATAGGTATCTCTCTCTTTAAGTTGGGAAAGTTTTCTTCCATAATTTTGTTAAAGATATTTGCTGGCCCTTTCAGTTGTAAATCTTCACTCTCATCTATACCTATAATCCTTAGGTTTGGTCTTCTCATTGTATCCTGGATTTCCTGGATGTTCTGGGATACAAGCTTTTTGCATTTTGCATTTTCTTTGACTGTTGAGTCAATGGTTTCTATGGTATCTTCAGCATAGAAATTATTTCTTCCATCTCTTGTATTCTGTTGTTTATATTTGCATCTATGGCCCCTGATTTCTTCTCAAGGTTTTCTATCTCCAAAGTTGTCTCCCTTTGTGATTTCTTAGTTGTTTCTACTTCTGTTTTTAGATCCAGGATGGTTTTGCTCAGTTCCATCATTTGTTTGTTTGTGTTTTCCTATAATTCTTTAAGAGATTTTTGTGTTTCCTCTTTCATGACTTCTGCCTCTTGACTCAAGTTCTCCTGCATTTCTTTAAGGTTTTTTTTGTGTGTGTGTGTTTCTTCTTTATTGGCTTCTATCTCTTGAGCCTTATTCTCCTGCATTTCTTTAAGTGATTTTTCTGTTTCCATTATACAGGTTTCTAGCTTATTCATGTTCCCCTGTATTTCTTTAAGAGATTCATTTATGTCCTTTTTGTGTTCTTCTAGCAGCATCATGAACAGTGATTTTAAATCCAAATCTTGTTTCTCTGGTGTGTTGGCATAACCAGGACTTGCTGATGTTGGAGAGTTTGGTTCAGATGCTGCCATATTGCCTAGATTTCTGTTAGTAGCATTCCTGCGTTTGCCCTTTGCCATCTTGTTCTCTGGAGTTAGTTGGTCTTGTCCCTGGCTGGTGTTTGGGCCTCCTGAGGGGCTCTGGGGCTATTACTGCAACACTATATGGCTGGGTTTCCCCTGTAGCAGATTGCTGATGTGCTGTCCTTCTCTTGGGTGCCCTTGCAGCTCTAGTGTGCTTTGCCCCAGATTGTGTCTGTGAACCAGATGGAGCCTGGTTTGCACCTTCAGGGAGTGCTGATGGTGTGTGCTGCTGGGACCTTTTCCGCGTGTTGATCACTCTGCTGGGCAGCCGATCTCCCAACCGGGTTGGTGCACACAAGGCTAGCCTGGCTGCTCAGGCCCTGGGTCCAGGTAAAAGCCTGGGAGGCCAAGGTCCGAGCAAAGTTCCCCTTGGGCTATGACTGTTAATTGGGTCTGTCAAGTGGCCAGGATGGCGGGCGTGTGCGCTCGCACTCTCTGAAAGTGCCGGGAGAGTCTGCTGGGCTAACAACCTCCTGGGCGGGTTGACACACAGATGGCCCACCAAGCCGCCCAGTTCTTGGGGTCAGTCCAGGGCCTGTTGGGGCCTAGACCCCCGCTTTGTTAGCCTCAGGCTATGCCTGTTAGACGGCTTTGCCTGCTAGTCCTGTAGGCAAAATGGCGGTGCACGCGCAGGCGCAGGCACAAAAACCTCCTGGCTAGGTTGGCACCCCGATGGCCCCCCGAACAGCCCAGGGCCTGGGTGCAGGCCAACGCCAGTTGGGCTTAGACCCCCGTGATGTTGGCCTCGGGTTATGTTTGTGTACCTCAGTCTGTCCGATCTCTCTGGAGTCCAAAACCAAGATGGAGGTGAGTCTCTTCTGACTGGCGGGAGGCAGAGTTCTGATGTGGCTTCTGTGTGGTGAAAGGCACCGTAAATCCGCAGCTGCTTGCAGCCCGGCTGGCCAGCGAAGGTCAGTGGTCGTGGGCGCAGGGCCTAACTGGACCCTGTGTCACCTTGGTTCCACTGCTGATGGCCCTTCGGCTGGACCAGCCACTGCTGCACTGCCGCCACCGCCGCCGCCGCCGCCCAGTTGTTGGCTCAGTCTTCTTACTCATGGAAGGTCTGACTCTGTTCAGGGCATGACAACTTCATCTAGGACAGCTCCAAGGAGGAAAGAGAGGGGAAATTCGTTCTAAGTGCCATAGGCTATGACAGATCTATGAGGCCTTTCATGTCAAAAGCAGCAGTTGTGTGGACCACAGCAGTTGACTTCCTCATTGAGAGTTCCTGAGATGGCCAGCAACTGCTAGAAGATGCTGGCGTTAACTATAGGGCCCTCAGTGGAGTTGAGAAGTCTGAGGCCTTATGCAGAATAGCTCCTGGGGGAGTACTAGGAAGGCGGGTCACTGGCTCCAGGATATCACTCTGCCTCCCCGATACAGGTGTAGTGGCTATTCCTGGTTGTCAACTTGACTATATCTGGAATGAACTACAATTCAGAATTGGAAGGCTCACCTATGATCCTAATCTGGAGGCTCAGAGATACAAGTTTCTGACCTGGATCTTGGCATGGAGATCTTGAAGCATAGTGGCTATGAATTCCATAAGATTAAGACAAGGAGCTCTCTGAGTTCAAGGTCACCTGGGATTAAAAGTGTGGTGGCACATGCCTTTAATATGAGCCACACCCTCTGCTGGAGACCTACATAAGGACATTGGAAGAAAAAAGACTCACTCTTCTTTGCCTGCTGGCCTTGTGGGACTGAGCAACTGCTAGATCCTTGTACTTCCATTCACAGCTGCTGCTGACCATTGTTATGAAGTTGGACTACAGACTGTAAGTCACCAACAAATTCCCTAACTATATAGAGACTGCCCATATATTCTGTGACTCTAGAGAACCCTGACTAATACAACTGGATACCCTCACCTTTCTTATCTGTTCCCCAGTATCAGCAGGTACCCTCACTATGCCAGTCTTCCTGTTGTGATGGTATAGGGTCCCCTTTTTTGTAAGCTCTTGATCACACTGACAAAGTATCTTAAAGTCACACAAGAGCAACTTGGAAACTGAAGTAGCAATCTTTTTTATAAAATGTTATGCAACCAAATCCTTATTCTATTATGGTGTGTTGTTACCGAAGTCAAGGTTTTATAGTTGAGGATCTGAAGAGATGGTTTAACTTGTAAGAGGGTCTGCTATTCAAGCATGGAGTTTCAATCCAGCACCCACAGAATAAATCAGGTGTGGGGCTATGTACCTCTAAGCTCAGCAGGGACTGAAGGATTGATGAGGCTCTCTGGCTGCCAGCCTACCCTAAAAACCTGAACTCAGGAAAGAACCTGACAAAGGAAACAAGACAAAGAATGTTAAGTGCCTTCATGTGGCCTCTACCACACTAACACCCCCCCCACACACACACACACACATACACTATACATATAATGTCCTAATAACTTTGTAGTGGATCCATGCTAAATTTTAACAAAGTTTTTAAATTACTATAGAAAGTTTAGAGATTTAAACTTAAAGATAGAAAACTTTCTTTAAAACTATCTCATGGACTTATACCATAAAAATGGAGTAAGGATTGTAACTATCAAGATTGACTTAAAACAAAGTAGTACTGCCCAGTCCTGAAGGTGTGATATCTGACACTAAAGGGCATCCTTTCTCTTGCAGGGCTGGCTGCTTACCCCCAAGAAATACATCCTCAGACAGTAAGCTTTCAACTCTGAAGGAAAATGTGGCTTTGTGTACATCACATGACCTTTAACAAAAGAAACCGAGCCATGTGTTAGTAGGGTAACTTCCAACATCTGTATCCATCTTGAAAGATTATTGTAGAGGGGGCTATGAGGGTTATTTGGTGGGTGGGATTGAAGGTTACTGGGGGTATGAGGGTTACCTGTGGTATAAAGATTATTGGGGCTGGGGGTAATGAAGGCTACTAGGGAGATAAAGGTTACTTAGGAGTATAAGGGTTACTTGGGAGTTATGAGGGTTACTGGGGAGGTTAAAGGTTAGTGGAGGTATGAAGATTACTGGGGAGTTGCTTGTATGCTTGCAAGCTGCCCACTGCACAGCCACGTGGCTAACAGACTTCAACAAGAGGTGCTTTGGTGCTTATTACTTTGTTACCGCCACACGGTGTGAAACCCCATATGGCGCTTAGTCTACAGCACCACACATCTGATTCAAGACTCTGTCACCTAACTTAATACCATCACCTCCCTGGTCATCTTCATTTGAAGGCTCTTATCTTTATAGGAATTGTTCACCTTTGTTTAACAATGAATCATAAAATACCTACTCTGCTAAAGGTTCTCAACATGAATTAGACATGACCTCTTGAGTTAAGAATCCAGACTATTAGAAATTATTGTAAAGGCCAATAGTATGAATCTCATATGTGAATTCAAGATCCTCCAAAGTGTCCTTACATTTGGTCTCTCAGAGCCCTCACCTCTAGGAACTTCCCTTGGCTTTTGGATGTTCTGAGTCTTTGTTACAACACAGATTCTAGAACCTTCAAAGGCCATATCCCCCATAGATACGATCAACCTAAGCCACACAATTCCTGAGAGGCCTTCTGCACCTTTGTCTATGAGGATCTCTCTGATACTCAGGGTCTCATAGCTCAAAGGTGGTGGCCTTTCAACGCTTGTTTTATCTTGAGCTCTCTCTGACAAAAGAGACCAGATGACGTGGAACTTACTGGAGACAATAACCGGAAGATGGCAGATCTCGGTAAGATCCAGCTTTCTCTCTGACATTTTCTTGATATGTACTCTCTCAAGAGCTGAGTCTTGAGGGCATTAACAGAACTGGTTTGTTCTCCTACCTGGTTTCCTCTCAAATCTACTTCCATTCTTTCATTCTGACTAATTCCTCTGGGAAGCTAAGGGAAAGTTGCCTATGCTCACGTCAGTTCTAGAGCAATCTTCTCCTCAGGTCCCTGCCACAGCTTCCTCCCCCACCATCCTTCCTATAACATTGTTCACTCCACTATCTGCCTCAGCACTGAGAGATAACTTCATCCCCATTGACCCATACCCGGGATGACCACATCTTCCAAATGCCCCCCCCCCCAGAGTATTTTGGACTTGAGCAAGGGGACCGCTGCTTTCAGGTACTTCCTCTGAGCTCACTGTCTAAGCTTATATCACTTTGACCAGAGTTTCTCAATCTCATGATGGAGACAGGCTGTTGACTTCAGAGGTACAGTCCCAGCAAATCTCTGAAGGTGGATTTGGCAGCAGAATTTCCTCACATTGCCAAGCATCTATAAAACCCCAGAAGACATATGGTCTACCTGCTACTTGGAGGTGTGTGCTCACAGTGTGATGTGGATGCCACTAGTGCTTTTTGAAAGTATTCTTGATCGTGGAATACTGTACTTCCTTGATCATTCAAAGTTTAATATTCTCCAACATTTCCACTGTCACAGGTTTGTAGCTGCTAGGATTGTATCTCCCCTTCCTTGTCTTTTCTGCCCTACCTTAAATATCAAGTACAAATCAATCATATAAACATACAGACAGTCCTAGTGTGTACTAACTTCTCAGTCTCTGTGACAAAGTTCACAATTATCCATCTTATCATGAGGCTCTGTGGGCGATGACCCCAAGGTTTTTCTCACTGATAAGAAACACCTGTCTTCTCATGGCTCACATTAAATGTCACTACTTCAGACAATATCTTTCCAGGGCCTCCAAAACTTTTAATTGCTCATCCTTGAAAAAAATAGTATTCCTTATATATGTATACCTATAAATGTTATAAATGTACAAATATATTAATATGTTTTAAGCAAAATTAGATGTGTTCATGAAATATAGAAATATAGAAGTTCAAATATTTTTTGCTCATACCTCAGAGGACAGTTTTACCAGACCACTGATCTCTACAACCTTCACTTGCCAGAGAACAGGGGTTCCAGAGAAAAATATATCTCTCAAATTGCCCACTTTAGAGCAAGGGTTATAGCAGCCATGATGGTTCTTAATACAAAACAAAGAGAGCAAGCATCAGAGCTAAAACTGAGCTGGGACAGGAAAGACAGAAGCATGAGGAAGATAAACCCAGACGCCTGGCTTGGCCATGTGGCTTGTAATCCTGCGCATGGAAGGCAGGGGCAGAATCAGGAATCAACACCAGCCTCAGGTACATAGTGAGCTCAAAGACAGTCTGGGCTATGGCCACCTAAAAATGATAAAATCAGTTAAGGGGTTGAGGAAGAAGGGAGCAGGGACAGAATGAACCGCCCACCGGTGTGACAGCAGCGGTTGTCCCATCTGTGACATGGCTCAAAGTCTAACGGTTTTTCTTTTGTTTCAGAAATAGTTTTGGCTGTCATCCTAACTGTATTGGCCCTTGCTATTCTGGCTATTCTGTTAGCAAGATGGACACGGCGTAGAAGCGGTGAGTAACCATGGCAACTTGACTCCCTAGAAAAGTCTCACAGGGAGGGAAGACAAGATGAGGCTTGAGTCTGTCTCTACTTACGAGATAACTATAGACTTTGCCAAGGTGCTCAGAGATCTTTTCCTGTCGGTGACTCTGCTCACAATGTGAAACTTTAAAGCTCTCTCAGCACTAACAACAACAATATCAGCATTAGCAAGAGAAATAACACTTTAAGACAAAATCTATCTCTGTTCCAAAGGAAACCGTTCTAGTCTGAAAATGTGGGAAAACAAGATTCTGGCAGAAGCAAGCATCTAGCAGTGTGGAAAAAGAAGCCAGGGCTGAGTGGCAGCACGGGACTGGTGCCTGTCAGAGGGATGGGACAGGGCTCATAGAATTATGATCCCTCTCCACAGAATCCTTCTCAGTATCCATCCTGTGTGCCCCAGATTTCTTCTCAGTACCTGTGAACCCTCAGAGAGAAAACAGGATAGCATGGCAGGGCCGAATGGACATGCTAGGCTCTTGTCAGGGAGCTAGGTCTAGAGAACAGAAAGTTTTGTCAGGAAGAATACAGCTAATGTCAAATAGCTAACAGAAGCATTTGCCTGACCCTTCCACAGAGGCGCGGGTCTCCAGATATACTTCAGAACAGAGTGAGTATCCAATGACAAGAGTGACAAGTGCTTAGCAAACATGGGTTCTTTGCTGTGGCTGGCTCCCAGTGTACATGCAGAACTTGATCAGTATGTCATACCGTGAGCTACACTTTTGTCAGAGATCCAGATTAGTAGTGTGTGAGTGTGCATGATCCTGTGGCTCCTCTTTTAGCAGCAAGGACACCAAGCCTTGGGATCAGCAGATCCCTTGGGCATTAGACCTGATGGTTCAGGAGAAGGTCTAAGTCTTGCTGTGAAGAGAGCTTCCATAGGGCAGCTACACAGAAGGTTCTAATAGTCAGGAATAGTGAGAGTTGGGACAGTGAAGATTTCTCTGAAGGGGAGGAAAAGACATGTCTCTGAGAGCTAGCCCAGGACTACTGCATAGGAAGAAGAAGCTGGGTGATGCAGTGAGAGTCCCCCCCGACTCTTGATCACCTATCTAGCCAATATTCTAAACCGTTTCTTCACAGTTAACCCACATTTCTAGACGTTCCTGTTTACATTAACTCTTAGATTCTTGCTGACCATCAAGAAACACAATCACGGAGTTCTCTCTCCTTTCTCCCTAGGTGCCGGGCTTCTGGACCATGAGGATGGTAGGGACAAAAAGATTAGGGTCTACAGACAAGTCATGAAGAATGTGTTCCTTAGGAAATAGTGGCTTCACTCAGCTCTGTGTACAACAGACTCTGCTGTTACACCTCCAACTGCTTTCCCTATGCTCATGTCTATGCAAATGCAAAACCAGTTGTGCACTTTTCCCAAAAGGGGCAAACATTTCTCTTTCTTAAGACCACTAAAATAATTTCCACCTCTTGTTTATAAAAACTGGGACTTATTTATCAAAAGGGACTGGAAAGATGGCTCAGTGGTTAAGAGCACTGTCTGCTCTTTCAGAGAAGCCAGGTTCAATTCCCACCACCCACGTGGCAGCTCACAGCCATCCATAGCCCCAGTTCCAAAAGATCCACTACCATTTTGTAACTTCTATGGACATTGCTGGCACATAATGCGCAGACATGCATATAGGCAAAACACCTGTCCCATACACTAAAAATAATTTTAAATGAATAAAATACATATGTTATAGACTGTAATGAAGGCTAAATAGCATATTGAAAAGATACCTTGAAAGCTACACAATAAAACATGGGACACACAAAATTTATGATCCCTGTTTTGGAAAATGAAGTTGATAATTTAAACAGCTGATGCTTGTGCGTGCTCAGCTGCTAACAGGGAAGCTGAGCCCGGTGCTGAGGCTCAGAACCCCAGTGTTCACCCACTTAAGATTAAGAAAGGATTGTTGATTGCTGAATTTCAATATTTAGCATTATCTATGGCTAGTTATCCCCCAAATTATGACATGCAGTCTGGCATGAGTATAGAGTAATTACAAAGGTAATTTGATGAGACTCCAAGGCACTGAGGTTCCCTGCACAGTGTCCCACAGATGTCCTTCACTCTGACACATCAGCATTTCTACTGTTCTGCCTCAAAACTTTTCCCCAGTGGCTGTCTATGGATTTGCCTGGGGCTCACTATCTACCCAGATCTCATTAAGAGCCATTAGACTTGCTTCTTTCCTGTTTGAAGTCACTAAAATGGATACACCAGTCAATCTAACTAAAGGTTCATGAAACTATGGATTGTAGAAGCAAACACACACACACACACACACACACATACACACACACACCACAACCCCCCCCCCCAAGAGGTGTGGAAAGTCTGGTTACTTAGTTTGCTATAGATATCTTCCATTTATGTTCACTTCCCCTTCCTCTCCATCTCTATGATTTGTGACATACAAGAGTGGAGAGCAAAGACCTTCTGGGTCCTCTTTCTTTTCTGAAATTAAGGATGAAGGAATAGGAACACTGGGAAATTGATAAGCCCTTGCAGTAAATTTATATCCTGATGAGATATTGATAACTCAGTCTCCTTTCTCTTTCTTTTCACATAGGTATTTCCAGTGGGAGACACAAACGAGGTAAACAGTTTGGTTTCCTATGGTGCACTGATGTTGTAAACAATGAGAAGTCTCATTGTGTCTCCTTTCCTTTAGGATCCCGATGCTCGTTTTCATCAGATAGCGGTAAATAAATTACATAGTGGCTTGTTAAGAAATGAATACATACGTCTGTTTAGAAGGAGTTAAGAATTTTACATTTTCCTTCAATCCTCCAGACATTTCATGTGATGACTGAGATAATTATATTTATGGTCAAGTTATAGGGGAATTAATCCTCCTCCTGCCATGAGCATCTGTAAGGCCCATGTGTCACTCACTCATCCTGTGATAAAACAGCTGAAGGAAAGAAACAGCTTTAAAAGAAAGGACTTAGGCCTGGCTGCTGACTCAGATGTCCTAGCCCATGGAGCCTTGATCCAGTTGCTTTGAATCTGTGGCAAGGAAGCACACTATGACAGGAGCTTGTTGGGACTGCTCACAGAAAGCAGAGAGCATTCACTTCTGTGACAACCTCTGGTCCAAAGTCCATTAATCCACAGGTTTATAAAACAAATCAATCCAATCATGAGATGAGTGTTCATGCTCTAGTTGCCTCCCAAAGACCCCACCCCTGGACACTGCACTGGGGGCCAAGTCTCCAAAGCGACCTTCTGGAGCACATTCGGGATCCACACCGCAGGCTCCTGTGCATCCTGCAGAATAAAATGCATCTAGCTCTTCTTCAAGAGTCCCCGAAGTCTCAACACTTCTAGAACAGGTCAAACACCCAAGTCCCATGTTTCTTCTGAGACCTGAGGCAAATTTCCAGCTCCGGGCATCTTCAAAAACTCAGACAAAACAATTCACAGAGCCCCTAGATGCAACAGCATGGGGCAAATATTCTTCCTCCAAAAGGGAGATGTGACACAGCCAAAGTACACCTCGACTGAAGCTGGTCCTGGGCCCTGCAGAGAGCAAACACTGGGTCCCTGAGTGCATATCAGCACCCCAGTGCACAGTAGCACAGTCCTAGGCTTTCGAGTCCCCAGACCACCTCTGCTGTGTGCAGCCCACTTAGGCTCTCTGCAGCACTGACTCCACCTCACTACCTATGGCTTCCTTCAGCAGGTATTCCATATTCTTAACACCCCCAACTTCTTATGGCCCCTCATTGTATCTTTGATTTCACTTTTGCCTGCTCACACTTGCTTACATGAAGGAGTAATACCTGTAAGCAGTTACTTTGTGACCCACACCAGGGCTTTCAGAGCCTCCATAGACTATGAGTCTTTATAGAAGCCTCGATGGCTATGTAACTCTTACATTCTACATGTTTGCAAAACAGCATCACACAGATGCTGTGGGAACAGTAGGAGGATCACCACTCTCCCTTGGACCATTATTTTGGTGGCCCATGAGTTCCTGGGTGGTTGACTGAGAAACAAATCCCAAAGCAGCTCTGGGGGTCTTACAAACTTAAAGTTTGACAGTTTTGACCCTGCCACAGGCAAAGTCTGCAAACTTCCTACTGTTCTGACACAAGGTAGCCAGCTTCTTTGCAAGGAGTCTGATCTCTCTAATAACATTCAAGCAATCCTGTTGTGGCCAAAAAAAAAAAAAATACTTTTTAAATGTTCCCACTGTTTCCCACTTACAATTCTCCCCATAATGCTGCCTACAGCAGCCACAAATAGCCTTGCCATCGCCTGAAGAGTACAGGGCCTTGAAACTCCCAAATCAACTCGGCCGCATCCATTTACTGTAAAATAGAAGATCAAGAGAACTATTCCCAAGAGAATACTAATTACTACCTAAACCACCTTTACTGCCCAGAGTTCAGTCAGCATTTGACCTGAGCTCAGGCACAGATGCCTACAAAGGTCTGTTTGCAGCATCTACATGATCACCACATTGGGGGACTGGGAAGATAAGCTGCCAGATGATGTTCCACAGACTCCATCAAGAATATATCTCAGCCGGGCGGTGGTGGTGCACGCCTTTAATCCCAGCACTTGGGAGGCAGAGGCAGGCGGATTTCTGAGTTCGAGGCCAGCCTGGTCTACAGAGTGAGTTCCAGGACAGCCAGGGCTACACAGAGAAACCCTGTCTCGGAAACAAACAAACAAACAAACAAACAAAACAAAACAAAAGAATATTTCTCCTGAGCCATTTCAGATACCTTCACTGGGGCTCTTGAAACATGACTCACTTCCCAAGTGTCTCCCAAAGGACAGCATCTGGAAGCAGTTCCTGTCAGAAGGAGAAAAGAATCAGCTATTTGCAAAATTCATCAAGTCCAGGCCCACACACAAGTGAATTGACCTTAAATTTCATAAAGAATGAGTCCCATACAATCAAACTCACAGTAATGATGAGGAAGGGATGCTCCAAGACTCAGCGTTCCCAGAGCAGCATTACACGGATACCAAAGCCAGGCAGATGCACCAGAAGAAAATACCAGCTACATCACCGAAGAGCCAGGTGCAAAAACAGTGGATGAAATATAAGCAGACCAAATTATGTATTCTAAAAACGAGTCATTTGCCATAATCAGTGGGGAATTACTTCTCCTTTCAAACTAATACGAGATAGAAAATGAAGGAGTTAAGTCATAGGACCACTTTGAGATTTGTAGAAAAGGCATTTGCAAAATCCACCATTCTTCTGTGATTAAGGCATTTGCAAAATCCACCATTCTTCTGTGATTAAGGCATTTGCAAAATCCACCATTCTTCCATGATTAATGAGTTAGGCACATAATTAATGAAGCACCTGACACTTGTAAAGATCATGTCATATTCCAGGGTGGAAAACTGAGTCTTTTCCTCTATAGTCGAGAATGAGGCCAGTCCACTCTCCACGACCTCTACTTCTTGTATGGCAAGAATCATAGAGGAGGAAAGGAAGGGATAGTGAGCATAATGGGGGGTACATGCAGCAAACTGAGTGACCATAGTTTCCTCAACTCTTGGGGGTTTATGGTGTGTGTGTGTGTGTGTGTGTGTGTGTGTGTGTGTGTGTGTGTGTGTGTGTATTGGCTTCTACAATCCATAGCTTCATGAACCTTTAGTTATAGATTGGATGTCTTATCCATTTTAGTGACTTCAAACTGGAAAGATAAGCAAGTCTAGTGGCTCTTAATGAGATCTGGGTGTGACTGTTGGGATAGTGAGCCCTGGGCACATCCATAGACTGCCACTGGAAGAAAGCTAGAATGATTGGGTAAGAGAGGACCTCAGCCAAGAAAATGCCTCCACCAGATTGGCCTGGAGGCATACTGCAGTGTGTTTTATTAGTTGATGATTGCTGTGGAAAGGCTCAGCCTACTGAGGGTGGTGCCACCCCTTGGTAGAGGGTCGTAGGTATAAGAATTAATGTTGAGCAAGCCCTAGGGAGCAAGAAGTTACCAGTGTCCCTCCATAGCTTCTGCTTAAATTCCTGTCTCCAGGTTGCTTCCCTGTTTGAGTTCTTGCCCTGACTTTTCTCACTGGGTTTAGCATGGGGTGTATAACAAAATGAGTAATATAAAAGACTATGAACTTGAGAAACAATAGATGGGTAATTTGTATAGATGATAGATAAATAGATTGATAGATAAATTGATAGATAGATAGTTAATGTCAGCATCAAAAATAATTAATGATAAGAGAACATGAATTTGAAAAGGAGTGAGCAAGTGTGGAAGGAGTTGTAGGAAACAGATGCAGGGAGAAAATTATGTAAATACAGTACTCACATATGAAATCTCAACAAATAAGCTTACAAATGAAAATAAATAAATTTATGCAAACATGTTTGTCTTAGCTAGGATTTTACTGCTGTGAACAAACACCATGACCAAGGAAAGACATATATGGACAACATTTAATTGGACCTAGCTTACAGGTTCAGAGGTTCAGTCCATTATCATCAAGGTGGGAGCATGGCAGCATCTAGACAGGCATGGTGCAGGCAGAGAAGAAAGTTCTACATCTTCATCTGAAGGCTGCTGCTAGTGGAAGACTGACTTTCAGACAGCTAAGAGGAAGGTCTTAAGCCCACACCCACAGTAACACACTCACTCTAACAAGGCCATACCTCCTAATAGTGCCATTCCCTGGACCAAGCATATACAAACTATGACATTACACTCCTGGCCCCCATAGGCTTGTTCAAACATATGAGTCTATGGAGCCATACCTAAACATTTAGTTCAACTTCAAAAGGCCCCATAGTCTATAGCAGTCTCAACAATGTTAAAAATCCAATGTTCAAGGTCTCTTCTGAGATTCATCCAGTCACTTAATTGTAATCCCCAAGCAAGACAGGAAACAAGCTGGGTAAACTCCGAACTTTTGCATCTCTGCATGTCTGATGTCAAAGTGGTCTTCAGATCTCCAACTCCCTTTACATCTCTGTTGACCACAACAAACTCCTTTCTTCTGGGCTGGTTTCACTCCCAAGTAGCAGTTTCCTCAGCAAATAGCCCATCGCTCTGATATCTCAAACATCTTGGGGCCTCCAAGGCAACTTCAATGTTACAGATTCTTGTTTCAATGTCCAGGATCCACACATGATCTTCTGGCTCCTACAAGGGCTGGTGTCACTTCTCCTCTGTAGCATTCTAAGCTCAGGTTGATTCACTCCACTGATGCTGTTGTTCTTAATGATCATCCCATGGTACTGGCATCTCCAATACTCTGGTGTCTTCCACTGCAAATAGGCCTCATTAATAGCCTCTGATAGGCTCTCTTCAGTGTGCCAAGCCTCAACTCCTTTGCATGATCCTGTCAACTACAACTGGGTCTGCACCTTCTGTCTCCTGGGATTAAAGGTATGCACCACTGTGCCTGAATCTAAACTTAGCTGGCTAATATCTTGGCCCAAAGTAAGTCTTCCTTCATCTGTTATCTTCTAGAACACAGAATTTGGGTCCATTTTATTTCCTGGTACCCCTTTGATACTCACACCATACATTTTTTATATTTTACCTTTCTAAGCATGCTATGCTTGTTCAAAATGCTCTTCATGAGACTTGACCAGAGAACAAAGTCTCTGTTGGACTTTTTTGAGACTTTCTTTGTCAATACAATTAATATAGATCTCTTTAACTTAGCCACAAGTAGATTCTTCAAAGGGCAAAAACCAGCCACATTCTTCACCAAAATGCCACGAAAACAGTCTCTCGGCCACATACTAAAATTCTTCTCCTCTGAAACCTCTAGAACCAGGCTTCCACAGTTCAAATAACCCTCAGCAACAAAGTTTTCCACACTCCAACTAGGACAACCCATCAAACCCCCCTTAAAGCACTCCATGGCTTTCCAAATCCAAAGTCCTAAAATCCACATTCTTCCAAACAAAAGCATGGTCAGGCCTATCACAGCAATACCCCAGTCCCTGGTACCAACTTCTGTCTTAGTTAGGTGCCGTGATCAGATACCATGACCAAGGCAAGTCTTATAAAGGACAACATTTAATTGGAGCTCCCTTACAGGTTCAGAGGTTCAGTCCATTATCAAGGTGGAAGCTTGGCAGCGTCTAGACAGGCGTGGTGCAGGCAGAGCTGAGAGTTGTGCATCTTCATCTGAAGGCTGCTAGTAGAACATTGACTTCCGGAAAGCTAGGAGAAGGGTCTTAAGCCCATGCCCACAGTAACACACCTACTCCAACAAGGCCACACCTAATAGTGCCACTCCCTGGGTCAAGCATATACATCAAAATATTATAAAGACAATTTCAAAAGACCAGGGGCAAAGGAACAGGCAATGCTAGTCAAAGGCACTAACTTGACATTCTAAGGGGAATACACCCTGAAGAGCTAATGACAGAATAATTAATATATGTTTGCAATTCACTCAGTGGATGGATTTAAAGTATTCTCATCGGAACAAGAAAAAAAATAATCTGCGAAGTGATTAGTAAACTTATTTGCTTGAACATGGTGATTGATTGTTTTGCAATGTTTATATCAACCCATGATGAAGTTATACAATCTTATGTCAATTACACCCCAACACAGGCAGAAGAAGAAAGTATCATTAGATTACTAGAGGGAAGCCCCTGCACCCCATTCCAGATCACACAAATACTAAACACTTAAGTGCACCTTCCTTAGTATTGATCTGGGGACAGATCCCTGAAAATTGATTGCACTGTGGTATGATTTGGACAGTGAAGTTAAAAGTGTTCAAAGAAGTACAGGTATTATCTGGTGTTGTCTCTGTGGCTCTTAGTTCTTGGGGACTCAACTTCTCAGTGACAATTATGCCTCCTCAGAACACACTCAGACAGTGAGTGTAACTATAATTTTTTTCAATACTTTTAATGATGGTTCTTAAATTCTCTAATCTCCCTTGTAGCTCACCACCCATCAGAGGTAGTGGAAAAGAAAGAATACCAGGGGGTAGAGGGAGGAGGGGACATGGACCTATTTAGAAAGGTTCTTTGAAGCAACTCCCATCAGTGTTGTCTGGAAATCAGCAGTTCAGTTCACAAGTCAGCAGCAGCAGCTTGATCCATTTGCAAACAGTTCTTGGATATACCAGCAGTCCAATTCGGTTGAGTCAGGATAGCAAACAAAAATCAGCAGCAGTGGTACTGCCTCGCAGAGACAGCCAGGCCTCTGTCTCAGAGTCAGCAAGAGGGACCAGGAGCGACAAGAATCCAGGAAAAGAAAGAAACAACGTCTTAGAGCAGCAGCATTTGTCTACGGAAAATTAAACCCTTTAAAGGGTGGAATGGAAACCGATAGCTAACCCAAGGACACTAGCCAGCGCCTCCTCCCTGGGCTGGCCCTCAGCCCCTGATGAGTGACAGTAGCAGAACCTGACAGGCAAAGGTTGGAGCCCAAATTCTGAGGACCGGCCTCTTGATTTTCTGTTTGTGTTTTAGGACCAACTGGTGTTTCTATAGGAGGAAAGTCAGTGAGTCACCACTCCCTGGGTGAGTGTTCCACGGCTTGCTTTTAGTTCTGCCATTTTCTACTTTACAAGCCTTAGTGTTGCAAATACTTGTTGATGCTGCTGCTGCTGCTGTTGATGCTGTTGCTACTGCTGCTGTTTTCTTCTTTGTAAGCGGTTTTTTAAAAAATATAGTACAAAAATAATTAACACACTTGCACACTCTCAATGTGCAAACACATCTTCAGTGTATGTACACACCCTCGATGTGTAAACCCAACATCAATGTGTGTATAGACCTTCCTGTGTGAACCCACCCTCATTGTGCATAAACACCCTCATTGTGCCAGTTGATAATACTTTGTCCTGTTTCCCAAGCATAGATAATACTGAAATCCTTTCTCTTGATCCCATTACAGACCCTTTGCCCTATCCTTTCTCAAACACTTATAAGTGAATTATGGTCTTTAATGTCTACTTGCAATATTTATACATTCTCACTGAATGCAATATTCCATTCTTTATTTCATAGTTTTTACTGAAGTGTTGTCTCTTTTAAGGCATCATTACAGTTTTCATCTTCTTCAAAACTATAATATTGAAATATAGAAACATAATCTATGCACTTCAGTTGAGGAATAAAATCACAACTTATAAATATACAATATTTTTCTAACGTTTTTTCTTACTGATGCATTATCAGCATCTTCCCCAATTCTCCTATGTTGCCTCTTGGCTGGCTCCCCTCCAGGTTCCCCAGCACACAACCCCTGTAACACAGTCAGTCCTTTCAAGTCTGTGGTTTCCTTGGTACCACAAACCTACTGTCTTGAGTTGTGTCTTGTTGTTATTTAGGTTACATTTCTACATAAAAACCTTACTCCAAATGATTTTCAAATTTGCTTCTGGGGGTTATTTTGGAAATCATATGGGGGTCTCATCTCCCTTCTTATTCAGAAGCCAACTGTTCTGTTGGGTCTGTTACCCAAGTCTCTGTCCCGTGGCCTTCCTTTTCTGTGTCATATTTGGCATTGTTTGGATTTGTTTGGATATTTTGTTTGTTTGGATTTGTTTTGTTCTCCTTAAATTTGTATAACACATTCTCCCCAGTTATTGTTGTTTTAAACATGGAGACAATCAGTATTTTCTATAGACAGTAACCTTTAATTGGCCATCACCCAAAAGGCTTTCTTTCCCCTCCGATGGTTATGGACATTTATTCTGTCAATAATAATGAATACACACACAGAGAGAGAGAGAGAGAGAAAAAACACAAAGCTACCTCTGTGTTGCAGTGTCTGCCATAGTCTTTCTTCTTTCTCAAGCTCAATTGGCCTCCATGTCTCACATGTGAGTGGCTGTTTTCCAAACTTTTCTGTGACTGAAAGTACTAGACTTTGCACTTGGTCTCATGAGTTTCACTGAATGCAGAATGGAAAATTATTTTACTTCAGCACTTTTTTTTATCATTCTTGGGTTTGCTATTGATAAAATCTTCTATTCTAATGAAACTCACTGAGGACCAGCCCTAGAGGGTCTCCTTTCTTCTTGGTTCTCTCTTGAGATAGCAGTCAAGCAAGAGCATCAGTGGGTCAAGACTAGGTCTGCAAGATATTTAGGGTTGCTGTTTAAGAATACAATGTTTACCTATCTTAAGTATAAGTCACTTTGCTGCTGTAGCTGACCTGTTGAGTTCCTCTGAGGCCAGAAACTGCAGTCTCTGACATTTAGCAC
Organism: Apodemus sylvaticus; assembly: GCF_947179515.1. Classification (NCBI taxonomy): domain Eukaryota; kingdom Metazoa; phylum Chordata; class Mammalia; order Rodentia; family Muridae; genus Apodemus; species Apodemus sylvaticus. The sequence goes on from NC_067490.1 coordinate 2,590,930, forward strand.
CTCATAGTAAAACAGCAGGGGATTAAGTAAAGTAGCCCTTGTTCTATCTCTGCAGGAACTACAGGGTTCTAACTCCCAGCCTGCTAGTTGAAGTCACAGGAAGAAAAAGAAACACTTTGAAAAGTGATTTTAATCTTTATTTCTACATTCTCTCTAAAAAGTTCTCTAAAAAAGTTCTTCTAAAAGGTGGTTCTCTCAAAAAAAAAAGTCCTTCAATTCTGTTTTAAAAGTTCTCTCTCTCTGTCTCTCTGTCTCTCTGTCTCTCTCTGTCTCTCTGTCTCTGTCTCTCTCTGTCTCTGTCTCTCTCTGTCTCTGTCTGTCTCTCTCTCTCTCTCCCCCTTGCCCCTCAGTACTTACACATCATTCAGAATACATGATTACATAGTAAGAAGTTCACCAAAAATTTACACATAAATTCAAATCATGAATTGAATAAGAAGTTTACAACAGAGAATGTTGTATCCATTAAGAGTAATTATCCAGTAAGAATAATATATCCATTAAGAGTAATTATCTGTTGGACCTACTGAATTCCCTAGAAAGAACACTGAAACCTGCTGAGCTGCCTCTAGGTTGTCTAATATACTATAGATTTCCAGGTTTCACGAGCCGTGACTCTGCTGACACAGGCTTTTGGTGATACAACTATCTTTGAGTCATTTCTACTCTGTAGTAGACCCCAATAAAACTCAATGGTTCACCAAGTTGAAAAACAAAAGTAATTATCTGGCTAAACATCTGTTATCTGTCACTAGCTCTACAGATTCATTGAACGTAAAGAACCATGATTTTTGTGACTAAGATATTAGTAAAGTTTTGTATAGATAAACCCAGTCAATATTTTATCTTCTGTCCTTACACCTATAGTAATTCCTCAGTTTCCCTTTTAAGATCTTGGTTTTACAACCTCTGAATGTGCTCTAAGTTGTCTGCTTCATATCTCAGAAGCAAGTAACTCATGACACTTGAAGACTTGCAGAGTTCTCATTGCAGTTTTGACATCAGAAAGGATGTAATAATGGTCCTATTATAAAGAGCTTAAATAATCACTAAGATAATTTTAGGAATTTTTATAGAATTATCATTAAGAATTGAGAAATAGTGCAAAGCAGTGGCGCACGCCTGTAATCCCAGCACTTGGGAGGCAGAGGCAGGTGGATTTCTGAGTTCAAGGCCAGCCTGGTCTACAGAGTGAGTTCCAGGACAGCCAGGGCTACACAGAGAAACCCTGTCTCAAAAAACCAAGCCAAAAAAAAAAAAGGAATTAAGAAATCATCTATTTGTCTATATAGCCTCAATACAAGACAGAACATCTTCATTGTTCTGCAGAAATCTGCTCAAAGGGGTTGGCAAATACCTAGTGATTGCTAAATATATTTAATAATAACAGGAAAAGCATATTAATAGCCAGAATCTTTCTTCAGATGAAATCTTCTCAGCCTTGCCTAGAGAAACAAATCCGTCATTAATTTTATACTCCATAGCAGAACTATCTCAAGATCACCTGCTAGTTTTTAGCTTCTCCTTGATGGCTTTGTGCAGTTACTAAGTAAAAATATTTCAAGACTTTTCCTTATTCTTACATTCTATGTATTAACTCTGCTGTGCCTGCATGTGGAACTAGCTTCATTCCTCCTACTACAGATTCGAGATTTTCCAACCTGTTGACTTAAATCTTTAATTATAAAAATCATCTACATTAGTGACATGACTATGGTTGTGCCTTTCACCTCACCTACATCTATAGAACAAACCCACAGTTGCTCTCATCTAGAAAGAGATGAAAACCCAGAGGGCCACACCTACCTACAAGGCTTGGTTCTGCTCATTTCTGTGACTAACAAATTATCCCAGCTTTCTGGCTTAACACAAGTCTATAAAGCTTCATGTCATCTGGTCTTCTGCCTTCACACATGCCATCCTCTGTCTTATCTGTTAACAGGTAAAGCTATAAACACAGCTAGATCATACTTGAAAATAGAAAGGAGTGTGTGTGTGTGTGTGTGTACACCTGCCTCTTATGCAAGGTGTCAAAGGGCTGTTATAGACAAAGTGCACAACTGCAGATCTCTTTCCAGGCAATTCAGTGCAGCCGGAAAAAAGTCCAGACTTTTTCAGGAGTGGGTACAAGTCAGTGCTGACATGGAGGGTGTGCTAGGAGTTAAAACGTCTCAGGTCACTGTGCAAGCAAAATATAATCCCCTTAACAGTTTATTTCCATCAGTACAATTCAGGACAATCCTAAGGTCAGCCTGACCTCCATCTGTGCACAGAACCCTCTTCCATTAACAGCATCACAGGTCCCAGGGGTTGGGACACAGAAACAATAGCACCCCTTCAGGGGGCTATTGTTCCGTTTAACACACACACACACACACACACACACACAAGAGGGGAGAAAAGGAATTTTTTTGGCAAATCTTTTTGGTGAAACCCCAAGACCCAAGTCAACCCAGGGAAGCAAGGAAACATTCTGTTGTTGTTGTTGTTTGTTTGTTTGAGGTTTTTTTTTTTTTTTTTTTTTTTGGCTTACATTTCCACATTGTAATCCAACACTGAGGGAAGTCAGGACAGGAACTCAAGCAGGGCAGGAACCTGGAGGCAGGAGCTAATACAGAGGACATTAGAGGGTGCTGCTTACTGGCTTGCTCCCCATGGCCTGTTGAGCCTCCTTTCTTACAAAACACAGGACAACCAGACCAGGTAGCACCTCCCCGTAGTGGGCTTGGCCCTCCTCCATCAACCACTAATTAACAAAATGTCCTACAAGCTTGTCTACATCAGAACTTATAGAGGCATTTCCTCAACTGAGACTCCCTCCTCCCTAGTAACTCTAGCTAAAATCAACATAAAACTATCTAGTGCATGCTCTAAGGTCAATTACCATCACCAAAATAAAGTCTTACAGCAACAATATTTGTCTACGGAAAATTAAACCCTTTAAAGGGTGGAATGGAAACCGATAGCTAACCCAAGGACACTAGCCAGCGCCTCCTCCCTGGGCTGGCCCTCAGCCCCGATGAGTGACAGTAGCAGAACCTGACAGGCAAAGGTTGGAAGCCCAAATTCTGAGGACCGGCCTCTTGATTTTCTGTTTGTGTTTTAGGACCAACTGGTGTTTCTATAGGAGGAGGGTCAGTGAGTCACCACTCCCTGGGTGAGTGTTCCACGGCTTGCTTTAGTTCTGCCATTTTCTACTTTACAAGCCTTAGTGTTGCAAATACTTGTTGTTTTTTCTTCTTTTTAAATGTTTTTTAAAATAAGGTACAAAAATAATTAACACACTGGTGTGTACATACACACATTGACTGCCCTCTCTCAATGTGCAAACACATCTTCAGTGTATGTACACACCCTCAATGTGTAAACCCAACATCAATGTGTGTATAGACCTTCCTGTGTGAACCCACCCTCATTGTGGGTAAACACCCTCATTGTGCCAGTTGATAATACTTTGTCCTATTTCCCAAGCATAGATAATACTGAAATCCTTTCTCTTGATCCCATTACAGACCCTTTGCCCTATCCTTTCTCAAACACTTATAAGTGAATTATGGTCTTTAATGTCTACTTGCAATATTTATACATTCTCACTGAATGCAATATTCCATTCTGTATTTCATAGTTTTTACTGAAGTGTTGTTACACTTTCAGTAACAGTAATTACAGTTTTCATCTTCTTCAAAACTATAATATTGAAATATATAGAAACATAATTTATGCACTTCAGTTGAGGAATAAAATCACAACTTATAAATATACAATATTTTTCTAACGTTTTTCTTACTGGTGCATTATCAGCATCTTCCCCAATTCTCCTATGTTGCCTCTTGGCTGGCTCCCCTCCAGGTCCCCCAGCACACAACCCCTGTAACACAGTCAGTCCTTTCAAGTCTGTGGTTTCCTTGGTACCACAAACCTACTGTCTTGAGTTGTGTCTTGTCGTTATATAGGTTACATTTCTACATAAAAACCTTGCTCCAAATGATTGTCCAATTTGCTTCTGGGGTTATCTCATTTCCCTTCTTATTCAGAAGCCAACTGTTCTGTTGGGTCTGTTACCCGAGTCTCTGCCCCATGGCCTTCCTTTTCTGTGTCATATTTGGCTTTACTCTTTGGTTGGATTTGCTTTGTTCCCCTTAAATTTGTATAACATATTCTTCCCAGTTATTGTATTTTTAAACATGGAGACAATCAGTATTTTCTACTAGACAGTAACCTTTAATTGGCCATCACCCAAAAGGCTTTCTTTCCCCTCTGATGGTTATAGACAATTGCTCTGTTAATAATATTAAATCCACAAAAAATAAAAAAAAAACACCCACAGAACTACCTCTGTGTTGCAGTGTCTGCCATAGCCTTTCTTCTTTCTCAAACTCAATTGGCCTCCATGTCTCACATGTGAGTGGCTGTTTTCCAAACTTTTCTGTGACTGAAAGTACGAGACTTTGCACTCGTGAGTTTTACTGAATGCAGGATGGAAGATTATTTTACTTCAGCACACAGCTAGACCACCCTGGAAAGCAGTGAGATTTTTATTTTGTTTTGTTTTGTTTTATTTGTGTACCTGCCTCTTTATGAAAAGACTCAAAGGGCTGTTTTAGACAAAGTGCACAACCGCAGATCTCTTTCCAGACAGTTCAGTGCAACAGGAATAACGTCCAGGAATGTACAGCACAGTCTTGTACAAGTCAGTGCTGACATGGAGGGTGTGATAGGAGTTAAGACGTCTTACGACAGACAGGTCACTGTGGAAGCATAAAATAATCTCCTTACATGTTGCTCCCATCTACACAATTTGGACAATCCCAAGGACAGCCTGACTGCCATCTGTACACAGACACCCTCTTCCATTAACAGCATCACAAGTCCCAGGAGCTGGGACACAGAAACCTTCAGGGTGTGGCTATTGTTGTGTTACACACACACACACACACACACACACACACACACACGAGTAACGGGGAGAAAAGGAATTTTTTGGTAAATTTCTTAGTTAGGGTTATTGTTGCTATGATGAAACCCCAAGACCAAAGTTGTCTGAGTCAGGGTTTCTATTTCTGCACAGACATCATGACTAAGAAACAAGTTGGGGGGAAAGGGTTTATTGAGCTTACACTTCCACACTGTTGTTCATCAGCAAAGGAAGTCAGGACTGGAACTCAAGCAGATCAAGAAGCAAGAGCTGATAAAGAGGCCATGAAGGGATGTTACTTACTGGCTTGCTTAGGTTGCTTTCTTATAGAACCCAAGACTACCAGTCCAGGGATGGTACCACCCACAATGAGCCCTCCCACCCTTGATCTCTAATTGAGAAAATGCCTTACAGCCAGATCTCATGGAGGCATTTCCTCAAGGGAGGCTTCTTTCTCTGTGATAACTCCAGCTTGTGTTAAGTTGACACACAACCAGGCAGTACAAAAGTCAACCTGGGAAGGAAAGGGTTTATTTGGCTTATATTTCCACGTTACTGTTCATCATTGACAGAAATTTAAGCAGAGAAGGAACCTGGGTGTAGGAGCTGATGCGGAAGCCATGGAGGAGTGCTGCTTACTGGCTTGCTCCTCCTTGAATGCTCAGCCTGCTTGCTTATAGAACCCAGCACCACCAGCCCAGGGATGGCACTACCCACAATGGGTTGGGCCCTCGCCTCATTGATCACTAATTCAGAAAATGCCCTACAGCCAGATCTTATGGGGGCATTTTCTCAATTTTGGTTACCATCTTTCAGACTAGCCTACCAGTGGCCAGGCAGTCCCTACACGACTCCCCTGGCTTCATTAGCTCGTTGGCTGAGGTCACTCTATTTATCTATGTAACTGATCTTTGGCTAAAAGGGCACTATTTTCTATATTTGTTGTATTTTGTTCTTTTTCAAAATGTCTTTACTATGGGGATTCTAGTCCTTCTCGATACTGGCAGTGTTCCTCAGGAAACACACGCCTAGGGCTTTACCTGGAGGGTGGTCCAGAGATACCAGCTCACCACACTGCCCACAACCACTGACAGAAAATGGGGTGTGATTCTTTCCTACAGCCTTGTTTCAAGGCAGTGTTCACAGAGGCTGAGCTCTGTCAGTCAGTGAGACACTCACTCTGGTTTTGTTTTGTTTTTTGTTTTGTTTTTTGTTTTTTGTTTTTTTACTTTCAGGACTGTGCAGATCCAATCCTGGTAAGTTGCTTCGCCTTTCTTCTTCTCTGCCAATGCTCAGCCCCTTTGTCATCATAAGGCCACATTTCTGAACTGTCAGACCTCTTCTAGAAGCTTTCCAGAAACTCAAGTTCCACATTTCTTGGTTCACTATAACCAGACACCCCAATACTCTCTTTTCCTCATCTAAGTCTTAGTCAAATGGCATGTCAGGATACACATAGATTTCCAAATCTGTATAACAAGGACAGAAAAAAAATAAGAGAACAGGAGCTGAGGGAATTCAGTGAGAACAGGGAACGCAACATGAGAGAACTCGTGTAGTGTCTGTGAAGGAGCAAAAAGCTCTGTGTGACTGACAGTACCAATTCTCCCAAAGATGCCTCCAAGTTAGGCTTGCAGCAATGGAATAGACACCTAGTGCCCTGTTTCTCTGTGCTGAAACTGGCATTGTTTGAGAAGTGATTCTCTCTGGACTTCTTGTTTACATGCACACACACACACACACACACACACACACACACGCACAAGAATACACAGCTTTTGAGCCTAATAAGTACACCCTTTAAGATGGCAGTCAGCAAGACCAGTAGCTGTTGTTGATGGAGGGGTGAAAGCAGGAAAGGCCGGGTCACAAAGGGATCAGGTAGAGGGATGGTGGTGCTGTGCCTCCAGGACAAGAGAAGGCCTCTGGGAGTAGCTCCTGAGAAGACTGTAGGGATGTAGGTGCAATGTGTAAACCACTGTCTTAGGGTTTTACTGCTGTGAACAGATACCATGACCAAGACAACTCTTATTAGGACAACATTTAACAGAGGCTGGCTTACAGGTTCAGAGAGTCAGTCCATTATTATCAAGGTAGGAAGCATCCAGGCGCAGGCATGGTGCAGGAGGAGGAGCTGAAAGTTCCGCATCTTCATCTAAAGGCTGCTAGGAGAATACTGGCTCCCAGGGAGTTAGGATTAGGCTCTTTTAAAAAAAAAGATTTATTTATTTATTATAAGTAAGTACACTGTAGCTGTCTTCAGACAGTCCAGAAGAGGATGTCAGATCTTATTACAGATGGTTGTGAGCCACCATGTGAGTGCTGGGACTTGAATTCAGGACCTTTGGGAGAGCAGTCAGGCTCTTACCCACTGAACCATCTAACCAGCCCAGGATTAGAGTCTTAAAGCCCACACTCACAGTGACACACCTACTCCAAGGTCATACCTCCTAATAGTGCCACGCCCTGGGCCAATCATATACAAACCATCACAAACACTATCTACACTAACTTGAAATTTTTTCTTTTTTTCACTTTTCTTCAGCTGTATTCCAAGGACCGCAAAGTGAGTTTTTCTACTTTCACAATCTTATATCAGTAAATACATGTTATTAACTATAGCTACCATATAATACTGTAAGAACCCAGCAATCACTTCTTCTCTCCTGTTCTGTGATCACCAAATGACAGGGCTGTCCAGCAATCAAAGCAGGGTAGTGAGTGGCAAGACACTGTTGCAATAAGTATCCCCCTAACTGTGGTGCTCTTGGGAAGGGGATCTCGAACCTATGTTCTTGAGAACTTAGTCCTGACCAAGTAGAGAGATGGCACTATGCCTACTGGGCAATGGAAGGCCTAGTGTATCCTGGGAGTAGCTCCTGATAGATTCTGGGATGTAGGTGCAGTGTGTGAACCACTATCCACACTAACTTGAATTTTTTTTGTACTCCTCTTCAGCTACTTGCCAAGAACCACCAAGTGAGTTTTTCTTCTATTTTCACAATGTTTTGTCATTGAGCTCCCATACTAGGCAGAGGACTGCTCCCTTCCTTACCTGTTTTCCAATACGCCAGAGTTACAGGGCTTATAGCTCATGATTCTGGAGAGCTTCCTCATACCTTTAGTACATTTCTCTCCAAGGCAGTGACATGCCCTTCCAGCCTAAGCAAACTCATCTCTTTGGCCACACATTCCTCAGCTCCTCAGCAGTCATTTCCCTTCTGTATCTTTACATTCTACTAACGCAAGTGAGTCTTCCTTTGACAACAGCTCTGTCTAGCTACAACCTCCCTCCTCCCCAGGAGAAATTCCCAGTAAACTTAGAACAGTGAGATAAGGCCTGCTCAGAGACACTTTTAGCTCACACCTGCTTGTTGACTGATGCCTTTTTGGTATATGGAGGACTGTTGTCAGGCTGCCTGGAGCTGCAACCCCCTCCTTAGTTGTATGAAAATAGTCAAGTCTCTTCTGAGAGCTTAAACCAGTCACCTAAGTAATCACAACAATCAACTTTAAAGTTTTCAAACAGCTGGAGAGATACTAAGTAGGGAAGCCTGAAGGCAGAGGAGGGTACAGAATCACCAGCCCACTCTGGTCTAAACTGTAGGTTCACAGTTCTTTCCTCTTTGTAATATTTTCATGAACTTTTAGAGAATTTTATGTGGTTTATCTTGATCATATTCACTACTACCCACTTCTTTCCAGATCCACCTGTCCCTCACTATGTCCTCTCTTTTGAAGAAACTGTTTCTCAGCAGCTAGCTGTCTTAATCCTCCAGCCCTGACAGTCTTTCTACCCCTTTTCAGAGATGTTTCCTGAACCTCACATGTAGGGGATGGACTGTAGATGTGTTAATTGGGGGTGAGCACCTATAATGCAGTTGACTTCTGTATCTCAACCAGTTGTGGTTTTCAAGAATGTTCTTGATTTCTATTACAGGTAGAACAAGAAGCACCAAGTCCTTAACCGAACCTCTGAGTATGTTCCCCAATCTTTAACTCTATTTTTGGGTCTGCTATGCAATGGCTGCTCTGGGAGAGCTTATGAAGGGTGGTAAGGAGACACACTCAGACAGAGGAAGCTGTTTGACTCTGCCTGTCCCTCCCAGTATGTGAATTACCCTCCTTTCAAGACCTGTTAAATAACTGTTCCACTGCTTTATGCAACCCAGTTGAAGATTCTGCTAACAAAAGCCCAAGTTCATTCATTTAACAACATGAGGAAAATTCTAGGGCCAGGTGAAGCACTTCATACAAAACAGTCTAGGTCAATAGCCTTAGAGGGTGGCCTCAGTCTCTTAAACAACCAAAGGAAATGCACTGACTTCCCAGAATCCTCCCACATGGAGGACTCGGTGAATGGTTGGCCCAAAAACCCCCCAAAACAAACACCCTGAGTCATGCTTCTTCCAAACTTAAGGTTTTGTGTTTTTGTTTTAGCCGGCAACGCTGGAGACATCTGTAAGTTCCTCTCTGCACTTGATCCTCAGGAGCTTTGCCTCACTGCATAGAACAATTATGACACTCGTGGCCCTGGCACCTCTATTTCCTCCTGTGAACACTGCCCATTCTTCCCCTTCTTCCTCCTCTGCTCTTGACACATGGGGCGATCCTGTGAGATAGGATTACAGAACCCCTCCAAAACCTGTAGTACCAGCTGCAAAGGGAGACTTGTCAGGGACAGTCTAGCAAAAAGTAGGACTGTCTCTCTTCTTGAGGCTCTAGTGACATTCAAGGGAGAAGACTAACATGGTGTCCTCCTCAGCAATGGGGAGAGGGCACCGTGGCATACAGAGAGTCCCAGCCTACAGACGGAGTGTCCCCACACTGTCAGTGATGGTTTGTGGGAGGAGTGAAGAGTGTGGTGTGGTGTGGTGTGATGGTGTGTGCATGTGAGAAGAGGGCCTGGAGACTATTGCAGACGGCACTGTGACAGCCGTCTGTCAGGAGCTGCATGGTGCAAAGCACAGGTGAGGTCAGCTGATGGCACATTTTGAGCATCCCCTGCAGCCCCAGGGGAATCACCTTAGTTTCTGTTGGAGATACCAGACTCTGCTGGTGCCCATCCCTGGTCTACTAATCAGACGCCATGCTTGTCAGGGTCACTGAGTGACTTACACGTACATTAAAACTTGAGTTTCATCATGCTATAGGATCTGAATCTTCTGCACTTAGAAAGGAAATAAAAACAGAACACGGTTGACCCCAATTGAGTCAGCTTCTCCATCCCTGTGGAGTCTCACACAACAGCAGCAACTAAGGACAAGAAAAGTGACCCTCCTTGGGGCTTAGTGGCTTTGCTACAGTGTCGCCCAGACTTCTGAGGCTGCTCATACCTAGACTAGGTTCCTCCTGAAGGCAAGAGGACAAAGCATGCTAGAGTCAGGGCTCATGAGTCACACCCTGCACAAGGACAACACTGTTGCTGAGCACCGGAGTCTCGGCTCTGGATTCCTTCACCCACAATCCCTGCCTAGAATAGCTTCAGTCTGATTCATTCCACTATGCCAAGCCAGTTTACTCTGGTGAACAAGGACCTAACTCATCACAAAGATAGGAATTCCAATGTCTCCTTAAGAAGATGAGGCCATAGACTCTAGCTAAACAGCTCGAGATGGCCAACTAACAGGAAGGCGATAGGTATGTTGACAGCGCACTCACTCTCCCCGGGAGGGGGCTGACCCCAGCTTGTGCTGCCCATCGGAGTGAAAACTGCACTGTTGGCTTTGGTTTCGGAATTTCCCAGAGAATTTTGATGTAAACTGTTTTCCTCTGCTAGAGAACTAATTGATTTTGGTTTGTTTTTTCAATATTTTAGCTGGAACCATTGGACCTATAAGTGAGTTCTTTTTTACCTCTTTGTCCTTCTATGAGATCTGAGATCCTACCCTCTTTGTACCCCACCTGCCCCAACTCCCGTCTGGAAGGATTTTGCATGCATGTTTCCTGACCACGTTAAAAGTATAAAGCACTTCATGATATCCAAGACCTAAGACCAAGTATTATGAAATATCACTGAGCTTAAGAAAAGGGAACGTCGAGCTGGAGAAATGGCTCAGCACTTAAGAGCACTGACTGTTCTTCCAGAGGTCCTAAGTTCAATTCCCAGCAACCACATGGTGGCTCACAACCATCTATAATGGGATCTGACGCCCTCTTCTGTGTATGAAGACAGTGACAGTGTATTCATATAAAATAAATAACTTTTAAAAAAAAAAGAAGAAGAAAAGGGAACATCAAGTAGCTGACATTTTTATTGTCATTTTATATTTTTATTTACTTATTTTTCTGTTAAGATGGGTGGGTCCTCAATAACTTGCTCTGATGGGAAATCTCTACTATCTCTGAGATAGCTGCCATCTTTGTATTAGCCCCACCCCACCCCCAACCCCGTTGAGTTGCTTTGTGATTTCTTTGGGGAATATTGGTGGCATGCAGATTCTGCAACTCTCAACCACATTGATACACTCTTATTCCCATTACAGTGCAGTTCTCAGCGCCTATTCGTGAGTATCCGTCCTCCACTCTAGCCCTGTGTATAGCGAACCTGCAGAGGTGGGAGTGGACATACCTCGTTAAGTTTCCAAAAAGGCCATGCATGACATGCAGTGACCTCAAATCCCACAGGCTAACTTAAAAAAAAAAACTAGGGGGCAGTATAATCACCCTTCAGGAAAGGAAAGTATATTTCTCAGACCATAAGAGAAATATATGCATTACAGACTCCACATTGTCTTTCTCAATTGTCTAAGGCAATTCATCATAGAATGAAAAGAAGCCTCAAGTCTTTCATGTTCCCAGTGTTGTGCAATTGGTGGGCGGCCTATGACTTGCATTACAAACCACCCTGGGTCTTCCCAGTGCTTCCATACATAATGGTGACACAGAATGAATGTTAAGAGATGGGTATTCAGTTACTAGGTATTACCTTCACATCGATTAAGCATAATGATATCTCTTCCCATCTCTCTAGCTGGAGCTACAGGACCTATCAGTAAGTTTCTTGTCCCTTCTATACTGTAGCGCTCATGCTTTTTCTCCAGTAGTTAACAGGTCTTCTCCTGCTCTCCACGGTGGAGTCTCAAAGGTCTCGTGTCCTTTTCTTGGCCCTTTTGGTTTTCCTCCCCCTGGCATGTCAGCGGGTCACCTCTGGGTTGTGAAAACATTTCACTGACAAAGCAAAGGCAGAACTCTCATAGAACCATCATCACATCACACAAGAGCATGAGGGGAGGACAGTGGGAGGGGAAGAGCGTTCCAGCAGGGAGGGTTTGTCTAAGTCCTTTGCAAGGGTTAAACCCTGGACCACCCATGTCCCAGGGGGACTGTTGAGCAAAGGGCTTTTCCCTGCCTGAGCTCATAGCCCCCGAACCAGCCTGCCGCAGCCTCCCTCAGGCTCATCCGACCCCAGCTGAGGAGGCACATAGGTGAGAGCAGTCAGAGTCCAGCACACCTACTAACTTCTGTTCTGTTTCCTTCCAGAACTGTCTCAAAAAACCTTCCGTAAGTCACCTGCGCCCCGGTTGCACCTCTTGACCCTCAAAAGACTTAGGATAGCTGTCCGTTTTTATGCCAATCACCTGTACCCAGAGACCCAAAGACAGAGCATTCCCACTGCTTAATCATCCTTTCCCAGAACTCCCCAGGGCGGCAGTAAATCAGGCTCAACAGTAAAAGGATATTATCTATGACAGTGGAACCCAAGATGAAAAAAGTCAGCCTATGGGCTGCCCCTCCCTGCACTGGTCCGAATCTAGACCCACGGAGCAAGCACACAACTCAGCTTTTCAATAGAGCACCGGAACCTCAAGCCTTCCGCACAGTCCGTCCACCCTGTAAATGACGAAAACATCAAGCTTCCTTTGACTTCTAAGTTCTCAAATGACTTTTCTCCAGGACAGTCAGTTTCTGTTGTCACCAACTTCCATGACAACTGTGACTTACCTGATGAACATTTTTTCACAGAAATACTATAAGGAATGTCCGGGTGCCAAGCTAAAGTTGCTCATCTTATAGCTTTATAAATTGAGTCCTAGCCACACACAGTTTCTTCCCCACCCTGTTTAATAGTCTTACTAACAAAAATTAAGATTTTTTTTTGAACTTCATGACCACGTCATCGTTGGCTAACTCTGTAACGTCTCATTGCCATTTATATTATTTCCTTGGGCCTTGAAATGCTGACTATGATGAAGATGATGTAGGCTTCACAGCTGACCTTAGTAAAGGACTCTTAGTCCTTCTGCTACCGTTGCTGGGCATCACAAGCAGGTTACAGAACTTGCTGAATTGGAGGAAGAACAGGCCTAACAGAAGAGAGGGCTTAAAGGCAATGACAAAGCAAAAGAAGGAAGATGGCAACTAAACAGAGAAAGAAGAGAGGAGAGGAGAGGAGAGGAACAAAAAGAAGAAAAGAGACGAGAAGAAAAAAAGAAAAGTTGGACAAACAGGAGAGAAACGAGAAGAAGAGTGAGGGGGACAGCAGTGGGAGGAGACAGGAGACCAGCCATGGCTGAGACCGGGAAGAACAGAACGGCACACATGGCAGGACAAGGGTAGACACAGAGGAAAATGGAGGAAACAGAAGACCACGTACCCAAGGTCATGTGGCTGGCTGGCATTAACTTAGCAGATATCCTAAAAAACTACCACAAGAACAAGGGCATGCACACGCACACCTAAGTACACAGACACACACAAACACACACACACATACATACACACACACACACACACACACACACACACACACACTTGCTATAGCAGTTTGAATATGCATAGTCCAGGGAGAGGAACTCTTAGGTGTGTGGCCTTGTTGGAGGAAGTCTATCACTGTGGGGATGGACTTTGAGACCTCCTATCTGCCTGGAAGACAGTCTTCTGCTGTTTGCCATCAGAACAAGATATAGAACTCTCAGCTCCTCCAATGCTACACCTGCTTAGATGCTGCCATGCTTCTCACCATGATGATCATGGACTGAAACTCTGAGCCTGTAAGCCACACATACATGCTTACGTACATACACACAGAGAGAGGAACTGCTAAATTATGTTGCAAAATACTCCAAATTCTAGCTTGTCTAACTGCTCAGAGCCCAGGGTATCTAGATCAGGAAAGCCATATTTAGAGGGGTCATTTGCAGACATTTTCCATCATAAGCACATGGCATGAGACAGTGGGAAAGGGAGAGCTGCAGAACCACTGGGGTTCTTGACCTGACTCCACATTCAGAGGATTATGGTAGCCATCTGATACGATCTGATATAGCCTACTCAGTTTGTCCTCATGAGGAGAAGGCTGCCAGCCAGCAGGATAGCAGCAGCCAAACCCCTTGAGAGTTGCCCTCACTGTGGTCTCTGCAAGGCTCAAAAGCCACCTCAGAATATTCTCTTCCATGGTCCAACCAACAAAATGGAAGCTTCACTGTCCTGGAAAATCTCACCCACAAATCCCTCAGAAGCCCTGAATACACAAATCCACAGAAATCCTGCAAGAAGCGTGGCCACAGCTTCTGAACAGGTGTCTGCAGTTCTCCATTCTGGATGTAAGGTACCCACCAAGACTCCTTCCTGCACAAGCAAGCTGAGAACGAGGTGATAGGTTTCCAGTCTTCAGATTGCCTCGGCATCATCAACTGAAAGCCAATTCTCCATTAAAAGCAGAAGGCTCCACTGACTCTGAAGGCTCATACTCTGAAGCTAATCAAATCCAGATAGCAGACCCAACCATTAGCCTCCAAAGAGCTAGAAGCTGGGAGAGAGGAACAGGGCCCTCACCTCCCACACCTGTATACCCCTGGGACATAGCAGCCTGTGAGAGGAATCTGACTCAAGCCCAGCCCCTCTTATAGACAAGTGGTTTCTTACCCTGGTACTGGCAGAAGGAAAATCATGCTTCTGTCTTTCTCTAGTGTCCCCTGTGCCCACAGGAGCCCCATAGTGAGTGCTGCCCATGCCTTTTGTTCATAGTTTGCAGACTGGCCCAGTTCTCCACAATCTCAGCACCCGTCCTCTGCCCCACCCCCTTAAAATAAAATGCACAAAAACTCTTCAGCAAAAAGTGTTCATACTAACATCAATTCTAATTTCTTTTCAGTGCAAACTCCTGGACCTATTGGTGAGTGAAAATGCCCTGGTTCATTGCTAGTGACTTTCTATGACAAAGGACTTTGGCTCCAACTGTTCACAAATCCTGTTCCTTGGCCTGGCCTTTCCCTGTATCATTAACATGCTCCATAAAGACTAGTCATATGGAAATGGGGATCCCATGGCCTTAAAATTAGTATCAGGCAGCATGCAATCACATATTTATGATTGGAAGGATATGTCAAACATTGGGATGGTTTCCAAGGCAAACAAAATGGTCAAGCAGAGTGGGGGAAGGGTTAAAGGGTAACATTTATAAGCCAGATATAAAAGGGGGCTGGCTAAGAGAGTGACACATGTGTGCCTGATGGGATGAGGCGAAAGAAGGCAAGGAAAGGCACACCCTAAGTTCTCACCTGCAGCACCTGCACAAAATCAAGAATGAGGAGGCAGCCCCTCCTTCTAGCGAAGTCTACAGGGAGGCTGGGTACTGATGCAGAGACTGTACACAGGGCATCATGGGGACAATTGGTACTAATGTTGGGGTCAGTGCTGCCTGGAAAGGCTGATCTGTGCACACTGCTTTGGAGAACAGATTGCCTTCTTCCTGTCTAACCACAATAATTTCTATCTATTTGCAGTGCAATGTATGGATTCCAGTGGTAAGTCTCTTATGGGTTGTGTTGTTGTTGTTGTTGTTGTTTTGGGTTTGTTTTTTTGTTTTTCTCTCTATTGTTCCTTGCCCTTGTATAGTGTTCAGATGGCCTGGCCTATTCCTCCTCTCAGTGGTTTTTGTTTCCACAGAATGATGGTTTAAACATGTTGCTTGTGCTTTCTAAGAATTCTCTAGAGCTACCCATTAAGAGAGGAGCTGCAGTGATGGCTCAGCAGTTAAGAGCAATCACTGCTCTTGTAGAGGGCCCAGATTCTGTCCCCACAACTGTAATTCCAACCCCAAGGATCCAGGTCTCTGCAGATGCCAGATACACACATAGCACACAGATGTATACATGCAGATAAAATACTCATACACATAAAATAACTTTTTAATGAAAGAAAAAAGCCAGGAAAAGCATCATGACATGCTCTGAAACATATTAACATGTGTTTTGTAGTCAGAAGTTTTTCAAGCACCAAAGAAAGATTCAGAAGTTCTCAGCGGGCTTAAGAGAGCTTTGCAGTTCAAGAGTGAGGGCCAACTAGGAGATGATAGGAATAACGCAGATAAAATGAGAGAGAGGGCTTTGGGGAGAGAGGACTTTCCAAATAAGCCCTAAGAGGGAGACAATACACTTTAAACAGACTGAGGTTGGAGGGAGCAGGACAGCACCCACAAAATCATGACCATTGTGGCCTCTACAATGGGTTGTTTCCTGCCTTGAACTCTGGTCCTAAGGATCTTTTGGTAGATGAATTAAAGCCATCATGAATTGACTTCTGGCACACAAATTGGCACATACCTATAACCCTGACTCAAGGCTGCCACCATCCATATTCTTGACTATCCCATACCTGCAGCCTTGGAAATTTCTATACAGAGAGAAAAAAACATTCCTTAGTGGCCCAAAGTCTCCTAACAGCCACCCTGTGTCTCCTCTGTGTAAATACTTTTGTGATATTATAAATTTGAAATAATGTATACATGAAAATTGTATTGCTAGTTTTATTTCTTCTAGCAATATGAGACGTGGGTAAAAAAGAAAGGTTAAGGCAAGCTGATTAGAACGGAAAGAATTTACAGCCTATCAAAAGGAGCGGGAAGTCCAGCTTTCAGGGGCCAGATGTAGGGAAAGAGGGCTTGAAGGGAGTGCAGAGTACACAGGTCATGGTGTCTCAGGAGTGGTCTGAAGGATTGTCCATCCTGTCTGGAAAGAGGATGAGTGAGGCCCAGCTGCTCACAACACAGTCCCCCTCCTGCCCGGGCAGCAAAAGCACAGACAATGCCCTGGGCTGACAGAGGCTGGGAGCCCTGCACCCCTATAGCTACAGTGTCACCCCTGTGATTTAGACTTTTAGCTTCAGCCCTACGCACAAACGCACACACACATGCTGACATTTCTTCATTTATTCTTCCGCCTTCAGAAAGCTGCTCTCGTAAGTCTCTCGCATGCTGTTCGTAAGTAAGGACTCTCAGGCTGGGCTCTTCCCCTTCGTCTGCCTTGTGAATGTAACATCCATCCTGTTTACTTTTTCTAGTTGGTGCCAGTGCCCAGGAAGGAATGAGCATGCTGCCACACTGTAACCCAGTAGTAGAGAGGTGGAGGGGGGAAGATCAAGGTTATAGAGGTCACCAGTGCCAGCATGGGCTGCATGAGAGTTTGTCTCACACACACACACACACACACACACACACAAATTAGAGAAAGCCTCCCACAGTTTATAGAAACTTGTCATGGAGGGCAGGAAGACAACAAGAGTGGGAGGGAGGCTGAGTGCAGGAGTCGAGGCTTGCGGTTGGCAGATAGGGGAGAAAGCTGAGAGCGCTGTGGGTGAGAAAAGAGAACCCATGAAGGGGAGCAGGTGACCACACTGCAAAGGGAGACCCCACCCCAGGAGACAAGGAGCACTCTCATGTGTCCCCTGGTAGGCACCCAGTCCCTCCACTGAGAGCAGGGTCACCAGACTCCCACACTAATTTATGCCTTTGTTTTTCAGCCGATGGATCCAACGGTAAGTCTGGCTGCCTCTCTTCTTGACAGACCCTAAACTGTTCCAGGGATGTTGAAAAGATCTTAAGCCAAATTTCTCCTTCCATGTTAGGACCTAGTAGCTGAAATCTCCAATTCTTCGAACTGTTCTAGCTCCATTAGGTTATTAACAGGCTTTTAGAATATTCCTTGACTGACTTGGAAACTGAGGATCAAAGGAAAATGTGTCCCTGTGGTTCTATAACTTCTGAATTGGGGGCTTATACAGAAGGGAGAGATGGATGAAAGAAACTGCTATTCCTGTCTCTAGCTGGCCCATCTCCACAAGTGATGAGTGTATCAATTGCCTCTGCTGTGCCTTCTCAGAGCCCCACAGCTCCTATCAGACCGGGTATTCTAACAAAGGAACTAAAAATTCCCATTTTCTGAGCCTTCTGCTTTTCCACTGTCTGGAATTCCACAAAGTGGTCACCGGTTCTCTGAAATCTTTTAAATGTCTTTTATTTATTTATTTATTTATTTATTTATTTATTTATTTATTTTGTAGTGATATCTTTATCACCAGGAAAATTTCCAGTAAGAAAACCAAAATATGGCTGCTGGCTTGGTGTGCAAGCCAAGCTACTTAGGAAGCAGGGCTACAGCATTGCCTGCTTTGTGGCCTAGTGTAGGCTACAGACAAAGCGAAAGGCAAGCCTGGGCAAGCTAATATGACCTGGTCTCAAAATAAAAGGCAAATGTGTAAAAGAAAGGGGCTAGGTGAGGAGTGGCAGCAGGTGAAGACTGAGGTTCTGCCCCTGATGTGGGGACAGAGAAGGGAAGACCCAGAGAACAAGTAGGCGTGGTGTGGCGTTGACACATGCAGTCCCAACGCTCGGGCAGTGGCGACAGGAGGTTCCAGACTCTAAGTGACCCTGTCTCAGAGCCTCTCTGTAAAGGAACCAAGTAGTAATCCACTTCTCTAATTGCCTTTCAGCTGGGATGCCGATGGACATATGTAAGTCTGCACCTGTCCCATCCCCTGATCCCCTCCCACACACTAGGCTCCAGCAGGCTGGATCTGGCCGCTGGAGAGAGAATTCATGATCAAAATCTGCCTAGGTTATTAACACTGTACTATAAAGTCTAGACATGACTGAAGTACAGACATAGAGAGAGCAGAAACAGAAAGGGTTCTAAAACTTTACATAAGTATCAACAGAAGACTGATTATAGAAAAGGAAAAACTGACAGAGAAAAAGGAACAAGATGCTTATAAAACTGCCGCAGTGAGGACGCCCTGGCCTGGCTCTGTCTGTCCCATTTGAAACCATAATATCTAAGAATTTCCCACACTGTGTAGGAAATCTCAGAGCTTAAAAGCTGTTGTCTCCTTGGCAACTACCCTTACATAAGCATAAGTTTTTGACTTTATAAATAATTTTATGGGGAAAAAATGGAAGAATTGATTTACATAAAATAAATAATGAGGAGAAAATTTCCCAGCAATTTAAAATCCAAAAATTTAGGTCAGGTTAGAAATACTGTCCCATGAGCCTGACTGGGGAGCTCAATTCTGAAACCACAAGGAAGAAATAGAAAGCCAACTCCAGAAATCCACCGCTGACCTCCAGTCATATGTGTATAATACACACCACACACAGACAAACACACATACCCTACACAGCACAGACATACACACACATACACTCACACCACACACACCATAGACATACACACACACATACTGCACACATGCACCACATATACATACAGACATGTACACTCACACCACACACACCACAGACATATACACACACACCGCACACATGTACCACATACACTCACACCACAGACACTACAGACATACACACACATGCACTCACACCACGTACTCTACACCCACCACATACACATGCTAAATAAATAAATTTTAAAATGTAAACATAAACAAAGGGAAAACTCAAATAAGAAAAAATGAAAAGCAAATAATTTTCTTCTTAAGTGGACCAACTCCTATTTCCATCAGTAAGTCCAGCTCTGGGGTCCCACAGCCTCCCTTTCCTGATCAGTCCTAAGGTTGATAGGTTTAGGGAATGTAAGACTTTGATTACCTCTCTGTATCAGAAGCGATGATGTCACTGGGCCCCTTCAGGCCTACTAACTCACATAGGAGTCCAGGCAGGACCAGAGGGTGGTTAGAGGGAGTTCTAAACAAAACAAAACAGTGGGAGAAGGAAGTGCTGAACCCAGTCTCTGTCCCACAGGTTGTCAACCTGCGCTGAAGCCTAGCTGTGAGTACTGCTTGATTTTCTCCTAGTTTCCTTTGTTATTGCTCTGCATTAGGCCCTGTCCATTTCTATGCTGTGTGCAAACACACAAGATGTGTGATTCCGCCCCCACCCCACCTGTTCCCATTGCTTCCACTCTGCAGACAAAACAGGGGGAGAAGGAAGTGCTAACCAAGCCAATCCTCTGTCCCACAGGTTGTCAACAGCTGCAAATCAAGCCTAGCTGTGAGTTCCGCTGGATATCCTCCTGTTCTCCTTCATTATTCTCTGAGTCCACCCTGTCCATTTCTACACTGTGTGCAGACACACAAGACGTGTGATTCCCCCACCCCACCCCACGCCTTCCCATTGCCTGTTGTCTAGCTCCACCTCTACAGATAAAACAGTGGGAAAAGGTAAGTGCTAAACCCAGCCTCTGCCTCAGCGGCTGTCACCAGCTCTCACTGAAGCCTAGCTGTGAGTTTCGCTTGATTTTCTATTGTTTTTCTCTGAGCCAACCCTGCCCACTTCCACCCTGTGCAGTCCCATCCCGCTGCCATTCCCGCCCCACCCCTTCCCCTTGCCTGGGTCACCTCCCCTCACCTGTGCAGACGATGCAGTGGGGGGAAGTGCTGAGCCCGCTCTCTGCCCCACAGGTTGTCAACCTGCGATGATGCCTAGCTGCTGTGAGTTGTGCTTCATTCCTGTTTTCCTTCCTTATTGATCTCTTGTGTATGCCCTGCCCATTTCTACCCAGGGTGCACACACCCAAGATGTGCAATCCCACCCACCCCTGCCATCCCCAGCCCTGCTTTCCCACCTCCTCACCCCCACTCCCTTTGCCTGTGTCTTCTAGCTGCTCCTGTGCAGGAAACTCTCTTTACCTTGACTCAGATATGCCCCCTCCCCCTCCTGTAAGAAGTAACAAGTTTTAGTTGCATGGTCGTGTTTAAGTCCTATAAAGGAGCCATTATTAATCCCTGTAAAGTGGATAGGAAACTGTGGTCAAAGATTTACCCAAGTACGGTTGTGGGACCTAATACAAGGTTAGAGTACACACACACACACACACACACACACATCCTCCAAGGACAACAACTCACAGCTGCTCTTGGTTCTTTCTTGCTGTCCAGGCCCACCTGAGCCGCCGGCCTTGCCCTTATGTAAGTACTAAGTACTAAGTACTGTGCTTTGGTCTGATTCTGTTCACCTCTGTTGATGTGCCGAGTCTCTCCTCCTCTTACTACCTTTCTGCCCAGCTTCCCTGCACTACACACATCTGCACAATAGGATACAAAGAAGTAACGGCGTTTGTCAACAAACGTCTAAGAGCAGAAGCTGGAAGATGTTTTTTTCTAGAAAGAATAACGGGTGTTAAGTGTTCCTCAGAGAGCACAAGGAATCCCAACACCCCAGCCCAGCCATCTCTCAAAGTCTGTGACCCAAAGTTGCTCAAGTCTATGATGAAGGCTCTGAAGGGCGGCCTGCCTCTTCTTTATCACTACTTAATCTTGCATATAAATTTGAACTGGGAGTAATCTACAGAGTCTTCTGAAGGCAGTCTTGCTTCTTAGTTGAGTGTCCCCCAACAGACACCAGCGAAACCATTAGATAACTCTATGTTGGTTCTACTTAAGAAAAATTAAACAGATTTCTCTCTTTTTTCTCTCTCTCCCTCTCCTAGTAATTACACAGAGAACTTCAGGTAAGTTCTTTACTTTTCTGCTGGGATACAGGGGGAGGAGGTTTCGTGGCTTAGCTGGTTCCACTTCTAAATTCTAAAAATGAGATTCCTGTTGACATCCCCGTTTGTTTCCAGGCTTCATGGTGGCCTGCGGGTTCCCAGAGACGCCTTCCCAGTCCTGTTACATGGACTTTCCCCTCCTGTCACCCACGCTTCCCACTCTTCCTGCCAGCAGCTAGGCATTTCAGGCACCTGAGACTCAAAAGTTGATGAGGTGGCGAGCCAGAACTCAGAGCCATCTCATCAGCCCACTCCAGGACCCCCCGGGAGTCCTCACACTGAACTTAAAAGGAAAGGTCTTGCCAAGGTCCTGTCAAAAACTCAAAACGCTCAGCAGGCACCATAAACTAGTGTGGGGAGGAGAAGCCTGAGGTCTGTGGTGAATGAGAGGCTGCTCCACCCAACCTACTCATTCATAGAAGGAAAAAGCAGGCCTGACATGGCAAAAGCAGCTCAGCTGCTCCATGTCTGTGGTAAAAGTCCCAATTTTTAACCATGATATGTATCTGGGTCTGTCTGGTAGACTGCAAACAAATGCACACTCCCCTTCCCCCCAAACACACTCAGGGTAGTTTCTAATCGTAGAATCTTAGTGATTTCCATGTTAGGACAAAGAGCTGGTTTGATGGATTAGGACTGACACTTCTGATCCAAGCTGAGCTAGTGCTTCTCTGAAGTTCCCATCCAAATATACCTCTCATGCCCTCAGATCAGCTAAATATGTACCCACTGTCAGGACAGGCCCAAGGACAGATCTGGAAACTCCAGATTAGGCATAGGCCCTTCTGTCACTGTTTCTTGGTCTTGGAACAGAAAGCATCTTCAGGAAGAAGGTTTATTTTGGCTCATGATTTGAGGGTGGTCCAGCATTTCAGGGCAGCAGGTATATGTGTGCGTGTGTGGGGGCGGGGGAAGTCCAGCATGTCAGCACAGTAGGTAGGGGTTGGGTCTAGCATGTCAGGGCAGCAGGTATGGGGGGGGGGGGGCTCCAGCATGTCAGGGCAGCAGGAGGGGGGGCTCCAGCATGTCAGAGCAGCAGGTGTGAGGAGGGGAGGTCCAGTATGACAGGGCAGCTGGTGTGAGGAGGGGAGGTCCAGCACAGCAGGGCAGCAGGTGTGAGGAGGGGAGGTCCAGTATGACAGGGCAGCAGGTGTGAGGAGGGGAGGCCCAGCACAGCACATTGCATCTGCAGTCAGGAAGTAGAGACGAAGACCACCGACCCTCTGTCCCTCCACATTCGGTCCGAGACTCCAGCCCGTGGAAGGTGCCATGCACATCTAGGGTGGGTCTTCCCTCCTCAAAACCTCCTCTCTGTGGGGCTGAGGAGCTCTGCCTCTCTTAACTTAAAAAGAAGATATATGCTGCTCTTGAAGCAGGCCAGAGTTTGATTCCCAGCACCCAAATCCAGGAGCTCACAACCACTTGCAACTCCTGCTCTGGTTATCCAATGGCTCTGGCCTCCAAGAGTTTCAGCTCTCAGGTGCACACACCCACACACTGACATACAATTTAAAAAAAAATCAGAAAGCCAGCTGGAAACACTATCATAATAGATATACCCAAAGGGGTGTCTCCTGGGTGGTTCTAGATCAGTCTAATGATAATGCATTTCCTGAAGGGTAAAGAAATTGTCACAGCACAGGACACGAGGTAGAGCGTGAGAGGGACACCAAAAGGCGAAGTGCTTCCTCATGGGTGACTTCAAGAAAAAATATTTTAATAAAACACATACTACAGATAGTTTGAAGAAAGAGAAGACAGATATATAAGAAAGAAAAAGGAAAGACAGACAGACAGAGACAGAGAGACTTGGGGGCCCAGGAGATAACTCAGTCCATTGCGTGAGAATGCCCAACAATTTATTCTTAAACTAACTATGTACATCAAGAGTGGGGGTACATGTCTGTGACCCCAGAACTCCCCGGGCAGGCAGAACTCTGAGTTCGAGGCCAGCCAGGCCTACAGAGTTCCAGGACAGCCAGGGCTACACAGAGAAACCCTGTCTCGAAAAACCAAGTGAGGAGGGAGAGAGGAAAGAGACTGAAGCAGGAAGAGTATAAACCCAACTAGTCTGAGCAAGACCCTAGCTACTCACACCCACCTCTGAAAAAAAGAGTCGTGCAGAACCTCCCAAGTCCACTTTATGATAAATGCCAAAGAAAAACCTTGGGCACATGTGTAAGAATTCACATACAAGGGTTATGGAATCGTTAATAATTTAAAAGGTATTGAGCATATTTTTTCTATATTTGTATGACTAAGGAAAACCAGAACTACAGTATTACATTATATTTATAGATAAGACATTTTTTAAAGATGACTCAAATAAATTAAAACAAGCAAGTTTAGAGATGCACAACAAACAGTGAGGCGGCTTTTTTTAGTTACTGGATACACACATCTAACTCATGAGAGCGGCTGTCTTAAGGAGCAGGTGGAGATCCACGTTCCAAGGCTTGTCTCCACCATTTTCCTCAACTGTGAAAAACATTCTACTATATGTGGCGACCATCGCTCCTCGGCCATTAGTGTGAATGTGTTTTGTTTTGTTTTCCTCAAAACAAGAAGAGAGAGGATAAAGCAATAGCATCTAAGGAGGCAGTCCTGGAATAACGGAGCACCTGCAGAAGATCAAGCCTTCTGTTTTCCTAAGAGGGGCAAATCCTCATCACCCGCTAGCAATAAGAACAGCTCTGCTGTGATCTCCTCTGTCCTTGACAAGATTTGAAGGCATCCCACTTCCAGAACTGAAGCCCTTTCCAGTCAAAGGTGCAGTTCTCGGATGCTGGCAAAGCCGCTGCCTCAAAGACCCTTGCAACCTTGAACTCAAGAGAAGCAGCGCTGACTCACTCACAGCAGCACTACCACTGAGCCTGAGACGACAGGACTCAGGCTCACCTAGCAGTACTGCTGCCTAGCGCTCCTCAGACGAAGCAGGGCGGCCTTGCCTATGAACAAACGCCCATGAGCAGTCTCGGTGTTTGTATCTTCAGTGTCTGTAGAATCACATTCACGCCTAAGAAAGCGGCTCAGCCGGTAAAGGCTCTTGCTGCCAATCCAGATGACCTGAATTCCATCCCCAGGACACACACGGTGGCAAGAGAGAACCAACTCCCACAAGTTGTCCTCTGATGCCCACACACGAGCATCAAATGACAGTGAAGGATCAAGGTAGCTCAACTCACAGTCTGGGCCATTTCCTGACTTAACCCAGAGACCAGATGAGAGAGGGAGACGAGCCCCACCCCCAGCCTTGGCTCCTCCTCTCCTGCTGAACCTTCCCCCCACCCCCACCCTGTAGTCAGTTGGCAAGACTCACCCAGACAATGCACTCATGAACAGATATTTCTGCTATATAAAAAACAGACAGACACAAGCATTATACTGATTTGTCTTTTTTCATTAAAGCAAATCGTGGACCACCTATAATACGTAAGTCCTGCATTTTGTTTTCCTTAATTGTGTTGTCGTTAACTTCCTGCAGTGAGTCCCCGGTACTCATAATGTAATTGTACTGAGACCCACCACTTCTATGGTCTACTAGCTTTTCAGCACCACTCGCTCTCCTTTTTCTGGTTTCCTTACCCCTGTTCCCAGCAGCAGCTCTAAGCTGCCTGTGGTGTGATGCTGATGGTGTGATGTGGTGTGACGCTATGATGATATCTGTACTTACCTTGTGCCAAGTGGTGAACTTGGTATTTACATATGCCTATGTACTGCATCTGAGAAGTTCTTACTGCTAACATACGTGGGAGGAACTTTTGAGCTAACATACCCTGCCACAGTTACTCATACTAGGTCTCCTTAGCTGACTGTTAAGCCAGACGCTGGGAAATAATGGCCGCCCTCCCCCCCCCATGAAGTGCTTATGCAGATGGAGGCGGGAAAGTTTTCTAAAATGATCTTAAAAGCAACTGAGCCGCAGTAGAACAGCCCCAACTGAACACAGTCTTTGCAAAGAGGGGAATAGAAAGAGGGATAAGAAAGAATAGGGATGAGAAAAAAAATCTAACAGTGAATTTTTAAACTTCTGGGGAGAAAATCAGGAAAGAAAATAGCCTCTCCTGGTGGCCCGCCTCTCTCCCAAAAGGTGCCTCAGTTAAGAGCCCGAGGCTGCAGCACTTTTGCTAGACTGAGTTGCAGAGCGTAAGAAATACTGTGCGTTCCCCATCCAGAAACGGTGTTCTCATCTCTTTACCTCTTTCTTTTTCACAGTAAAAAAGCAATCAGGTAAATGCTGTGTCTGCTCGCCTCTTCTGCTGCCTTTCCCAACGTGCCAGACTTCGAGTCGCTCTAGTTTTATATTGAGCAGCTCCCTCTAAAGTCACTGGTAAATATTTTTAGAAAGCACAGACCCTACAGACGGCAAGTCAGACAGTGAGCCACAGCCCAGAAGCAGCTTGAAGTCAGGTATTCTCCTTTTGAACATTTTAAGTCAGGTTATTTTGCTTATGACTTAATCACAATGGCAGAAGAGTGGTTCTGTCGATGGGCCACTGTGTATCGCTTGATGTATGTATATGATGTCACCACGCCAAACTAGTCAGCACCCTCATTCTCCACATGACCCCCTTTCTTCGTTCAGCACTTGTCAGTCATCCTCTGCTAACTCCTTCTAAAACATGGAATGCTTTGTTGGGAATTACCAGCCCTCATTAAAGCAGGCCCGACAGTATCCCTGCTGTTTTAAGCAGTTTTCACAAACTGTCACCTATGGAAAAGACTATTACCTGCTGTTTTTCTTGTTAGAGTTTATAGGTCACCGGGATTTTAAAAAAGAAAAGTTAGAAATGGCAGGAACCAAATTGGATTAGCAAAGTTAAGTCATCTGAGATGTTACTCATTGACGGAAAAATTAAAAAAAAAAAAAAAGTAAAAATAAAATAAAAAAAATGGAGGTCCTCCTGAGCTCCAGATAGGGGCCCAGGTGGAAAAGGGTGAGCTCTCCAAGAGTTCACCCCTGCATTTAAATGTTTCTGACATGTTTCGTATCCAAAGAGGTTGAGAGAAAGGCAAAAGGTGGTCTCCTGCTCCTACGTCTAACCACATCTAACCACATCTAACTACATCTAACTACATCTAACACAGACGTCTTAAGAGAACTTGAGAGTCTATTTCTACCCTCACTGAAGAGGACTGTGAGGATCTCTCGCTCGGCACTGGCTTCACCAACTTCTGCAATTCTAAGGCATTTCCTGTTTGATAAGTACCTGCTTAGTGCAGGCTTGTCTGTCTCCACGTTAGCGTAGATCCCACAGGGCCTCCCAAGGAGCAGAATGTCCTGATTTTTAAAGTATAGGGCACAACACAACGACTAGCAGGAACATCGGGCACGACACTATTCTCCTGGTAAGTAAATGTTTTTACATACTTAGGCAGACTCCGCAGTGACAGAGGAGCAGGACCAGCTCCTACAAGTCACCCTGTGACTCCACCATGAACCACAGCGCAGTGCTCGGGGTCGGGGGGTCCTGACAGATAAACAGAGCTGAGGCAGGCTCCGGAGCCAGGCTGCACTATAAAGCATCCCAGCCATTCGCAGTTCCACCCCTTGACTAAGTGGAAGGAAATTGGCAAACAGAAGTTAGAGTTGTGTAAACTCTCCCCACTCTTCAACAAAGAGAATGCATTTTTCAACTAAGCACACAGGGAAGATGACAGGCAAAGCAGGAAGAGTCTCAGAGATGAAGGAACAAAATGGGGGTGGGAGGGGGAGCCAGAGAAAGAGCGTTTGCCCTGCTGTTACAGTCTTTCATTCTCCAGAGAAACTGAGCACCAAAGTGGATAACACAGGGGAATGTCTCTGCCTCAAAGTGCCCATGTTACCGTTAGAAAAACAAAACACTGCAGCTGCTCGGCATGAAGGGCGGGGCGTGGCAGGAGTCAGGGTGGGGCTCTTATTCTTTCCAGAATGCCTGTCTGGAAAGAAGTTTTCCTTAGTCATTTCTGTTGCCCATGTCAGCCTACAATAACTGTATTTAGATTTTCAGCCCATGTTGCAGAACCTTTCTGTAAGTGGTCTTTCTTTTCAGCAACCTGGTAGAATTAAGGATCCCAAAATGGAGAGGATACTGTTCCTAACAGATCTCTATTTGGAGGAATGCTTCTGTTTATGAATACCCCATCCTCATCCTCTTAACTGAGAAATCTGTTACTAATTACTCAGTAGGAAGGTAAACACTTGACAGAAAGAATGAGGGGGAAGAAAATCTCCCGAACAACATTTTTCCTAATAGCTTTTCTCCCTTTTTTTATAAATTATCGTTTGTGTGCACTGATGTTTCACCTGCATGTATGCCTACGTGAGGGTTCAGGTCCCTTGAGGGTGGAGGCACGAATGCGTGTGACCGTCTGTTGGGTACTGGGAATGGGCCCTCTGGAAGAGCAGCCAGTGCTCTTAACCACTGAGCCATCTCCCAGCCCAACAAGAACCTTTCGTAAGACATGAAACTTTCCATGTTCAGGAAGAAAAGCTATGGAGGATACACCAGGCATGCAGATAACCAGGAGAAGTGCGGGGCACACACACTGGAGGAGGAAAGGGGGAAGAGGGTGGGCAAGGGGAATGAAGCAGGTGGCAGCCAGTCCCATCAGGCCGGTCCCTTCCTCTAGACCTCCAATGCCTCTTACCACAGAGAGCTTCCCTGGGGGAGGTCTGGTGTTGGCAGAAGCTCCCTGGTCAGCTCTTAGGAAGAAAAGAAAAGAAAAAAAAAAAACAAACCCAAGAGCCTGTACCCTTGTTTCAAATGTTCTGCTAATATGTTTTTTTGTTTCCTGTTGTCCTGCCAGTCACCCCAAGCCTTTTGGTAAGTTACTTACTCCTCTCTTTCTGCACTTCAGTGTTACTCCTCCCCAGAAGTAAAATGATTTTGGACACGTGTTTCCCAACCCCTCTCCTCCCCTGTTGTCTAGAGTCCCTTAGGCACTGAAGAATTGACTATAGAATGTGCACAGTGTGTAGCCAGCAGTGAGGAAAGGAAGAGGACACACTACAGCCGAGCACGCATGCACTGACGCAAGCGTCAAGACCCTGAGTGGTGGTGGTGGTGGTTGCTTTAAGGGCTATTAGTGCTGAGACTTTTGACAGAGATCCTGCTTCCAGATATCATTAGCCCTTTAGGAAAACTAATGTGCCACATGCCATAAAGTACATTAGAGTTCAGGGTCTTCCTAATTCCATTTATAGAAACACGCTGGACGGAATGTGAGGTGTGTCTCCAGCGCCTCCTTTATCAAAATTCCTGCTGGAGAATTTTCAAGGAAATCTTTCACCGCTAAATGTGGAATCTATTTTCCCACCACTTCCTAAGAAACCAGTGTTTTTTTGCCCCTTTCCCTCCACATCTGTCTTTCCAGCACAGTCTTAGCTTTTTAGAGTCAGGTCAAGGTGACAGTCCCCACCCATTAGCTGGCAAGTCATTATCCATCTCTTCCCAGCAACACCTACTTCCACACTCGGGGTTGCTGATAGCAGAAATGGTTTGTTAGTCCTTCGGTTCACTGCCAGACACTCTCTGGGTAGACATGAACTCCCACAAGCACCATGTGGTCCTGAAAGAACTGGGTTTTTAGTGAAATAATAAAGCTCTTGCCTATTAGCATTAAGACAGATTTTGTTTAGGGCACTAGGGGGAGCAATTCACCCAGCCTGGGTGGCATTCTCCCGCCAATTCACCCAGCTCTCAGCGCTCTCTGTAGCATCCCTAACCCCACAAAGACAAGTGGTGTATGTCAACTCCTCCCCTAAATGAACCTAAAGAGGAACAGTTGACCTTGCTTGTGACCTCTAACTCCTGATGAAATTGTTCATTGCTGTGCACTCTCAGCCTGGATCAATTCTGACTGCTGGGTGGCTCTAGAGAGAGAGAGGAGAGAGGGGGGCGCAGAAAAGGGGAAATCATTTGAAATGTAAATAAAAAATATATATCAAATAAAAAAAATTCAAGGAAAAATAAAAGGAAAGAAAACAAAAACAAAACAAAAAGACAATTCAGTTTTGAAGTAAAGCAAACAAGTGGTGGGAACCTTGCCGGGCGTGGTGAGAGAGAATAAAGAACCAGGCTGACTCCTGGATAAAGGAGCCCCTGAGACTGCAGCCCAAGATCAGTCCCCACAACCTGCACGCTGCATGCTTGCGGACTGAATCCCTCACTAAGTTCCCTCGCTGGCCTCTGTGATGGGGCGGGGAGGGGGGTTAATGGGACCCTAATACATAATTATTTTAAAACTAATTTGTTTCCTTTTTTCTTTTAAGGGGTTGCACGGAAAGGCTGGGGTAAGTCGGGGTCTTCTCCCTCAGGCTTCCTCTGGGATGGGTGGCGCCCTTGACCTCCACTCACATCGGTACTTTAGACAGCCAACCCCTGAACTCAGTGGCAGATAACTTTCCATGCCTTTCCCTCCACATTTGCTGTGGAAGTTTAAATCTTTTTATCTGTCTGCCTCCCTGCCCATGACTCTCCTTCAGCTTTCAGCCGTGTTCGGAGACAGGGGCTTGAAATCTGGCCTAAAGAGCTCCCATTTCAAACCATAACCGAAAAATTAAGGTGAAGATAGGGTGTGTGGCCTTGTAGGCCAAAGAACCAATTTGTAAATGCAGAGGAAAGCAAAGTGTCTGACATTTAGTTCAGTGGGCTCAGGCAGCCATAGGATTTCCCGTCCAGCTAGAGGCCTAGGGCTCGGGAGGAAGGGAAAGCCAGCAGCCGCCGACCTGACGCCTCCCCTCTGCCTTTCTCTTTCAGATGACTGCTCCTGGGGACTCAGTAAGTTTGCATAGCTCCCTTGCCACCCCCTCCTCTGTGAGTAACAGCCTGGAGTTTCTGTTCCCAGGTCCTCTTGAGTTGCATATTCTTCTGTCTGGAGTCATTTTGCCTTTAATGGTTCACTCTTGTCTCAGTTTTGGGTCCTTCTAGTCTATTTTCCTTTTGGAGTAGAACGCAATATCTCATCTCTGATTCAGTTACTGTGGAAGAACACTGACGGTCAACCCCCCATCGTGGAGTCCAACGACTCTCAGCCTGTCCAAGAAATATTTACATTACAATTCCCAATAGTCACAGAGTGCAATTATAAAAATAATCTTATGGTTTGGGGTGGGGTCACCACATGAGGAACTGCATTAAAGGGTCACAACATTAGGAAGACTGAGACCCACTGGCACTGTTTGTCATAACTTGGGGTCTGCTGTCTCTGTGCTCTGCTCTGGCAAACTGACCGTTTTCACTTCAAATGAAAAATCCTGTCAGGTTTTCTTAAGCCTGGGCAGGGCTGACATTGATAGTCTGAGGATGTGAATCTTACTGAGGGAGATGGCGTTCTCTTGTCTGTGGGCACAGCTGTGGCTGGCCACACTCTCTGAGAGGGGAGTGGGAAGAAGACAGTGCTGAAGCGCTCACTGCTCTTCCTGAAGGCCTGAGTTCAGTTCCCAGCAGCCACGGGAGCTGCAACTTCCTCCCCTGCAGGCCTCCTAGGGCGCCCATACACATGGCACAGACATAAACAAACAAAAATAAAGATAATTTTCTAAAGAAAAGCTATTGGAAGGTGGGTTTGCTTGGATAATCCCCACTGATGTCTCTTCTGTGTTTTGTTTTTTAGCACTGCATCCTATGGTAAGTTCCTTACTTATTCTCTGATAGATTCCAGGGTTCTCAGACTTTATGCACTAGACATGTTTACTCACAACATTGAGGCATACAATGCTAAAAGTCACATCAAGTGTTCCTTTTTTTCAAACCCTAAGGCTTCCAGTGTTTGCTTTGGGGAAATTGCTGCAGGAGAGTTGAAGCCCTACCAAAGAGCAATAGCATCTGACCCTCCCCTCAGACCACTTTCCAGGTTCCCAGTGAGCATGTCCTCACCCATCTCCAGCAGAGGATGAGGAAGACACATTCAGAACCCCAGAAGTTCATAGAACGCCTCGTTTTTTTTGTAAATGGAGGGCCCTCTGGTCATAATGAAATCTCACCTCCCTTTTGCTTCCTTCTAAATGATTATGACAGGCAGGAGGTCCTGAGACCCTGTACACAGTGAGCCAGCCTTCTTCAGCACGAATCCTCATGGTTTACTTTGGTAGCTTAGACAAAAACACAACATTTGTAGGTTTTGTGAGATCACACAGAAGAAGTCTCTACACAGGAGGGCTGGCTCACCCACACGTAATTGAATGGACCTGAAATTTTGACAAAATGTATTGACATATATATCAAGAAGTAGTCTAAAATGATAAAGCTGAATTCTGCAATCTGACTAACAGGTTCAGTTCCCAGCCCCACCCTTAGCATTACCTGGATCCACTCATTTTATCTTCCATGCCTTGGGTTCTTCATCTGAAGAACTAAGATAATGGTGTCCAGCTTACCTGGCTGTTGTGAAGACCAGGCTATTTAGTAGAATGTTCAAAAAACAGGTGCTGTGCTGTGCTGTGCTGGGCTGGAGATGCGGCCCTCGTGATGTCTCACAGCTGTCCGTAACACAAGGTCTAAGGGATCTGACACTGCCCCTGTCCTCCAAGAGCACTCCACAGACATGGTGCACTTTCACCAAATACACACACTTAACACAAAAGAAGTAAGTTTAAGAATGTATGGGAAGTCAGTGCTGAGACCTGGTGAACAGCTAACGGTTACCAGCTAGAACCATCATGACTTCTACATGACGAAACATGCTTCTTGTCAACAGGGACCGCACATTTGAGTTTCCTTCTGTTTTAAGAGAGAATTGTTTGTTCCCACAGTAATTCTGTTCTGACTTCTTCCCAAGCTACAGATACATCGCCCTCCTAGACACTAGGCATCACCCTAACCTGCTGGGCAAGTGGCAGGTGCCTCCCCATTAGAGTTTCCCTGTCTCTCACTGCTCTTCCAGTTAGCTGAGGAGTCCAGAATTGTACCAATCATATCTGCATCTTATTATTAGCTACCAATATCTGTTATCTAATGCCTTAAGTCACATTAAAATCTACACTGTGTGATTTCCACCAATGTATATTTTAGGGGGAGATCTCCAATTGTCCTCAGATTGTTGGTTTTAAGACATAAAAGGAAATCAGCCTTGGGGGAGGGGAAGGAAATGCTGGGTGCCTTAATCACACGCTTTTGCTGTGTACTCAGTTCTGTCCCCAGGTTGCAAAGGCCAGATGAGACATGGAGGGAGTGTCACCTTCCAGGATGAGTGCGGGAACGCCATCCCCATAAAGTGCTGTAAGGAGCGCAGACGGTGCCAGTGCCAGTACTGCTGCATGGGCCACCAGCAGCGGCAGCCCATGTGGTGTGAAGAGCCGGCTCCTTCCTCTTCTCAGCAGCAGCAGCAGCCTCCACGAAGACAAGACTCTCAAGTAAGGCTTGACCAAAGAAGTGAAAGTGAACATAAAGCCCAGACCATATGTTATGAAGAGCCATTCCTTTTCAGAAGGCTGGAGTCCCTGATAAGGAGGAACCAAGAAGGGATAGTAATAAAGCAGAATGAGGGCGGCTTTCTGATAAAGAGGGCCGAGGACTACGTGTCAGAACGCAGAAAGAAGCGAAAGTCATCCAAGAGGGCATCAGAAAACCTAGGAACCGACTCTGACTCAAGTGCACCGAAAACCACAGAGGAATCTCACCACGCTCACGAAGAAGGAGAAGAGAGGAAACACAAGAGAGAAAAGAAGAAAAAGAGGAAAAAAGACAAAGACGGCTGAGAAAGGGGAAGGAGGCTAGGGCACAACATGGCCTCCGATGTGATCTCCCATCAGATACAAGCGACACCTCCCCTCACCCCGGTGCACCATGGTTACAAAGCCCAGCCCTGTAGACATCTCCATTTTCTGCTGTTCTGACGTTTGCCCTTATTACGCCTTCTTGCCGCAATCTTCATCTTCCAATGTTTGCTTTATTCGACAGAACATATAATCCAATTAATAAAGACCATGTTTTCGGAAACAAATGTCTTTATTAAATATCTAGTAAGTTCCTTTGACAGTGTTCTATCTCTAGCTGAGCCAGTTGACTTTGTGGCCTTGGTGGCTGCCAATGCTGTATCAGCGCATATATATAAAACATGAGGACAGCCACTTTGAAGATTCAGCTTTAAAATGTGTCCAAAAGTAGTTTACACTGACAGTCTTAGAAGAGCTTTGACAGAAAGGGGTCAGAAATCTTCAGGAAGAAAAAAATATCTGTCTGTCCTCCCTTCATAGGGTCAGAGAACAATGACACAAGCTGTCATTTTTGGATTGCACATATGATGGATTGCACATAGATACATGACAGAGCAGAAGAAAGCAAGGGGGAGCCAGGCATGGGGCGTGTGTCACATGCTGGTGTGCAGCTAGGACGCACTCACTGAGCCATCTGAGGTCGGTTCTAAAAACAATGGTGGGAAAGGAGTTTTTAAAAACAAACCTGAGTTTACACTTTACTCTTCTGACAACTGAAAAGCTTCAGGGTATCTGAGGCAACAGGGAGAAGAGGGAGAAATGGAGAGAGGGGGGAGGAAAGACAAGGGATGGTGGAGGGAGAAGAGGCCAGAGTTCAATTCCCAGTGCTTGTATCTGCTGGCTGGCTCACAACTACCTGGAATCCTGTTCTGTGGCATTCCATGCCCTCTCCTGGCATCCTGAGGCCCTGCATCCAAGTATACCCCTCCCCCCACCCCACCCCCACATATCCCCAACCAATATCCCCATATATATTTACATATAAATATGGGAAATAGAGTATATATGTGTATATATATATGTACATATATATATGTACATATATGGGGGATTTATTAGAATAACTTATGGGCTGTGGTCCAGCTAATCCAACAACAATGGCAGAATGGCCGTCTACCAACAAAGTCCAAGAACTCAGTCCATGAGGCTGAATGTCTCCAGTGGTCTCCGGTATATGCCAGAGTTCTGAATAGGTGCGCTCTAACACCAGTAAAAGTATGGACTTGCCAGCAAGAGTGAGAGCAAGCAGGCAAACAGAGTGCTTCCTCCTTCCACTTCATGTGCTTGGGCCGCCAGCAGAAGTGTGTCCCACAGTAAAGGATCTTCCAATGGCAAAATATCTGGATTAAAAATGGGTCTTACTACAAGATTTATTTGAGAAAAAGGCTCTCACGGGTGCACCCAGACACTTGGGTTTTAGTTAATTCCAGATGTAGTCAAGTTGATGGTCAAGGATAGACATCACAGTCCTCAAAACATGAGAACTACTCAGGCTGCTAAGACTGACAACAAGGAACTGTCACTGTCCCTTCCATGGCTAACCATTGCACCTGCATTCTCCCCATGCAATCAACCCTTCCCCTCTTCTCACAGCCGTGAACTCTTCTACACACATAGCCTCAGTCTAACCTACCCTCACTCTCACCCCTGCTCCTCCTCTTCCCTGCAGAGCCCCCCCAAAGCTCTTCCCTCTCCCCAGTCCTCATGCCCCCACACCTTTCCACACCTCCACCTCACCCTCTATTCTTCCTTCACTGCGCAGTGCCCTCCCCCACAGTTACCCATAATGCAGCAGGATGGCAGAGAAACCTCTGTCAGCGTGAGATCTGAATGAGGAGACAGTGGGGTCCCCATGTGTGAGGTTGGGGTCAGAGGTTGTCCTTACCTTGCTCTGTACAACCATGAAACCAACTTCCCCACAACACCATTTTTTACTTTAAAAATGGTCACTAGAATTACAAAATAAAATAATTCTTTTTTAACAGCCAGATGAATTTCTCTATACCACTACAAATACTCTTTCATGTTCACTTACATTTTATCACAACAGCTCAGTTCTGTCTTGTTGGACCAAAGGCAGCTGTGATCATTTGTATATGCTTGGCCCAGGGAGTGGCACTATTAGGAGGTGTGGCCTTGTTGGAGAGGGTGTGTCCCTCTGGGAGTGAGCTTTATGACCCTCACCCTAGCTGCCTGGAAGCCAGTCTTCCACTAGCAGCCTTCAGATGAAGATGCAGAACTCTCAGCTCCTCCTGCACCATGTCTGCCTGGATGTTGCCATGTTCCCACCTTGATGATAATGGACTGAACCTGTAAACCTATGAGCCAGCCCCAATTAAATGTTGTCCTTTATAAGACTTACCTTGGTCATGGTGTCTGTTCACAGTAGTAAAGCCCTAACCAAGACAGAAGTCATACAGACTATACAAATAAGAGATCACCACTATGTTCCTATAAAACTTTATACTGAAAATTGAGACTCACAATTTTTACATATCACAAAGTACTATTTGATATTTTACATGAAATATAAACATTTAATATAAAATTACATTAAATATTTACAGGGCACACAAAAACAGTTTAATCCAATTTGAGTCATAGTTGATTTTTCAGTTCTCACTGTGAGAAACATTATTTTTTAAGATTTTTATTATATGTGAATGTAGGGTAGCTGTCTTCAGACACTCCAGAAGAGATCTCATTACGGATGCTTGTGAGCCACCATATGGTTGCTGGGATTTGAACTCAGGACATTCAGAAGAGCAGTCATTGCTCCAAACTACTGAGCCATCTCTCCAGCCTCCCATTACAGTTCAGACAGCGGTAAGCCATCAAGGAGTTTCTGGGACGTGAACTCTCGTCCTTTGGAAGAGCAGTTAGTGTTCTTAACGACCGAGCCATCACTCCAGCATGAGAAACAATTATTAATAAATTCTGAATATATTAAAAGAGAAATTATTTAAGTTGATAAAGCTAACTATTTTGGTTGCTTTTGTTTTGTTTTACAGACTGAGCACTGCACCCAGGGCCTCACACATGTGTGTCAAGTACTCTCCAGTGGAGCTGGGTCCTCACTACTTAATTTCTGAATTCTGCCACATATTTCTCAAAAACAGAACAAGTACACCCTCTCTTGCTTAGGGCTTCTCTGCTGGGATAAGACACCATGATCATAAGACCATGGGAGGAAAGGTTTTTGTTTTTTTTTTTAATTAAGCTTCCACATCACAACACATCATCAAAGGAAGTCAGGATAAGAACTCCAGCAGGGCAGGAACCTGGAGGCAGGAGTTAATGCAGAGGTCATGGAGGAGGCTGCTTCCTGGCTTTCTCCCCCAGCTTGCTCAGCCTGCTTTCTTTTATAGCACACGGGAACAGCATTCCAGGAGTAGCAGCGCCATCACAACAGGTTGGGGCCTCACACATCAATCACTGATTAAGAAAATTCCCAACAGGCTTGTCTGCAGGCCCTCCTGATGGAGGCATTTTGTCAGTGGAAGGTCTTTTCCTCTCACAAAATGACTCTAGTGTGTGTGAAGTTGGCATTACAGACTAGCCGACACTCATTAACCGTGAGGGAAACAGAAGACCCCGCAACCCTGACACACATCTCTCGGTTCATTACTTTCCTTTGCCTCTTCTTAAACGCCATGACCAAGGCGATTCATGGGGGAGTTTCTTTGACTTAGTGCTTCCAGGAGCCCTCTAGATATGGCCGCTTAGACACAGTTTATCCCCTAGTGAAAGTCTGTGTCCCAGCTGGGTGGGACCACACTCAGGGATTCATGGACCCAGAGATAGCCCCAAGTGTCAAGAGCATGGGGATTTTGGATGTACAAAACCTGGTCCTGGTATCTCACTCAGCACTTTCACACAAGCAGGTAGTTTACAGAAGCCGGGATAAGCTAGCTGGGACATAGTGACCTTGGGTTCATAGGACACAACTGGGTAGTTTTCTATGAGACTCTCCACCAAGGAGACCAAATTCGAGCTAACCTTGAAATGGCCTCCACAAGAACACAAGAGAGAGGAACCCTTGCACCATCTTGTCCTGTTGCAAGGACTCGGCTGCTCCAGACGAGGAGACTCCACGCTGACAGAGCTGAAGGGCAGTGACTGGAGCAGCAGGAAGCTGAGCGCTTGTGCCTCAAGCACAGGCAGGAAGCAGAGAGGGCAGCTGGGGGTGATGCCTGTTCTGAAGCTTCAAAGCCCGCCCCAGGGACACACTTCCTCAGGTCATGTGACCCAAATCTACCAACACTGTACAACCAACTGGAGAGCAACAATCCAAACACGTCTATGTATGGGGGATGTTTGCATTCAAGCCAACACAAGCCAGCCCGGGTTACATGGGATCTTCGCTTTAAAGACAGACAGACAGATAATTAATACGTAGATAGATAGATAGATAGATAGATAGATAGATGATAACAGACAACTAAACAATAAAAAGTTAAAATACATGAGGCCAGCATTTATAAAATATAAATAAATTTTTGTAGTCATATGTGTAATTCTGTAAGAGAGTGAGACGCCAATGTGGAAATCAAAGGATTTGTGTAAGAATCCAAGGCAGATTCTGATATAATGATAAAGCTGGTTCATGGAGACAGATGGACAGACAGGTCATCGTCCACTTCGAGGAACTATCTAGGATCCAGCAATCCCATCACCAGGAACAAAGGTAGAAGTCAGGAAGTCGTGGGTCAGACATCTGCTCCCCCATATTCACTACAGCATTGGTCACAGGGCCGAGACACAGATCAGACCCGAGGAGCCCAAGGCCAGATGTACAAATTGAAACAATGTCCACGCGGCCCTCGGTCTGCTGCTTGACAACTGTCCAAAACCCAATAAAATGGCACTTAACACCAGCAGGAAAATGCCTTCCCCGCTCATCCCAGCCTGAGTGACCCCCGCTGAAACAACAGTCAGGGCTTATCCTCCACCACCTGACACACAGCATGGCCTCGCTGCAGCCACAGCCACAGCCTCAGAGTCAGACTGAGGAGCAGTGGGTGAGGCTCCAGGCCCTTCCAGCACTCGTGGGGGCTTTGGCCTGTGGCTTCTACACTCCCACAAGGAGTCACACTGAAGACTTAGGCGGTGATGCACACTATGGGAGCAGAATGTCCCTGGCACGCTGGAGGAAAGGAGAGTCTTCCCCTGGGAGAGAGTCCACAACACAAGAGCCTGGAACCAGGCCCTCCACTGCCGGCCTCGGAGACTCCTTCAGCGGATGCAAAGCTGAGTTCTTCCCTCTCTTTGCCCTCCTCCCCTTCCTCCCCTTCCTACTTCTTTTCCTACCTTTCCTCCCCTCTCCTCCCTCCTCCCTCTCAGACACACTTGCCATGGAGCTGATAGTCATTGAAACATTTCCAGACTTAAGCCTGAAGTATGGAAAAAGAGTCCCAGAGAAGGGATCCTCATGGAAGGAGAAAATGTGGGACATGTCACTCATGTTATAGAAGGAGATGTCACCTTCGGTGTAGTCCACAAACACACCCACACTCTGCAGAGCTTGCCTGATGGATAATGAAGCCCTCCCAGAGTCAATATAGGCCCAATATCCACTACTAGACTGCCCCACAGTCCAAAACCCCTTATCTGGACACTCTGAGAAATAGCCTTTCCTGTCCACACCTTCCCTACAGACCCCCAAAGTCCACTTGCTGCTGTCGCCGTTCCTTAGCTTCACCTCCCAGTAACATCTTCCAGAAGGCACGCCCTCGATGCCTAACACACAGAAGAGGTCATCCAAGCACATAGTGGTGTCCTTCCGGGTCACTCTCATCCGGTCCTGGGAGACGTCAAGGATGGGGTGGGCAGAGGCTGGATCCAGAGTGACAGTCCCTGTAGAGAGAGTTACCAGTCATGGGAGCTCCTATCCAACACCCAGAAGAGGCTACAGCTGCCCCCTCCATCTCAAAGTGTCCAAACTTCTTCTAGCAGGATAAGTCCCTCACATGAGAGCCTTGTAGCTCGAGACTCTAAGTTGCAAGAAGGGGAAGGTCACGTCTGCCACCCACACTACCGAAGCTGTCACCACCTGGGTCACCGCAGAGAAACAAAGGAGGGACGAGAGCCACAGGAAGGACAGAAGGAGTCCCTAAGAAACACAGAGACTCAGTGAAACAGTATTCAGCAAAACCAGAACGGGGAAGTGGGAAGGGGTGGGTGGGAGGACAGGGGAAGAGAAGGGGGCTTACGGGACTTTCGGGGAGTGGGGGGGCTAGAAAAGGGGAAATCATTTGAAATGTAAATTAATTATATCGAATAAAAAAAAATGAATGGTCTCATAAAAAAAAAAAAAAGAAACACAGAGACACTCACAGGCCTGGAAATGCTCCTTGCGCCAATCTAGAAGAGAAGCATAGGTCATGTGAGGGGTTTGACAGCCTACACCCATCTGGTCAGCATAGGTCCTCAGAAACACAGACACGAGAATTGTGGGGCAATGTACCTGTCATACACACTCAATAACCCTAATAATATACATGCACACACACACACACACATGAATAC
Organism: Apodemus sylvaticus; assembly: GCF_947179515.1. Lineage (NCBI taxonomy): Eukaryota > Metazoa > Chordata > Mammalia > Rodentia > Muridae > Apodemus > Apodemus sylvaticus. The sequence continues at coordinate 2,630,798 of NC_067490.1, forward strand.
GCACATAATAATACACACATGCATATGCACATAGACACACAAATTCATGAATAGACACATACGCACGAGCACATGCGTGCACACACACACACCAAACACAACCTGGGAAAGGGATAGTAAGAGCCCTTTGCTTCTTCCTTCCTAGTAACCAATAATTCTCTGTAAGACCATGGGAGAGGAGACTCGTAAGCCCACTCTGCCTGCATGGCAGAATGCTAATGGGCCCTGTCCTGTGCAGGTCTCCTTTGGGAAGAGCCTCTGACAGCTCAAGATGCTGACAACTACTTCCTGTTGGCTTCTGTGTCAGCTAGACACAGGTAGGTCATCTGGGAACAAGGAACATGAATAGGGAAAATGCTTCCATAGCACTGGCCTGGAGGCAAGTCTGTGGGACACTTTCTTGACTGGTGACAGATATGGGAGAACCCAGCCATGTGGGCACTGTCATCCCTTGGCAGGTGGTTGGAGGACATAGGAGAAAAGACGCTGAGCAAGCCACAGGGGCACTCCGCCAAGCAGCACTCCTCCATGGCCTCTGCCTCAGCTCCTGCCCCCAGGTTCCTGCCTGCTTCAGTTCCTGCCTTGACCTGCTGTGAACATGGACTGGGAGTGTGGGTCAAGTAGACGCTTTCCTCCCTGAGGAAATGCTTGGGTCTTGATGTTTCATCACAGCAGAAGAAAATAACTGAGACATGTGCTCTGCCCAGGAGGAGGCAGTCTACAGGGTCACATACCTGCATACAGCTGGGCCTTCCTCCAGGCTGGAAATGAACACACTCTGGTGAGAACACATTCAGAACTGCCCCACTCAAAGAGTCTGCTAACCTTCCTCTGTCCATTCTAAAGGTGAGGCTATGCCTAGGAGGAGAGGGGACCCTGAGGTGCCTGATCCTGCAAGCTGCAGAAGCACCAGAGTATTATGGGAAATTCCCTGGTCCGCAGATGCAAAAGATGGAATTGTAGGGTGAGTTTCCCCCACTGCCCCCTGTTCTGTGGTGGACAGCTCTAGCTGTACAATAGCTGCATGTATTTCTAAAACCAAACAGAAAAAAAAATAGTTAACAATAAAACCTTGGTAAATGGGATACTATCGTAGAGAATAGTAAAGTTATTCCACAATTGTCAGAAAGCATTTGACATCAGCAATTTTGGACATGAAGCGAATTCTTGAATGTAGTACCCAGAGTTCCTCAGGTAAACTATCTCTAAAGCTAGGCCAGCAACACCCAGCTTACCATCCCTTTCCCATTGAGGTCAGTGGCCCTGGCCTCTGCCCATCACCTGATCAAAACCTTCCGGAGTTAAGGGAACAGAGCCCGAGAGGCTATCATTTAGACAGACTAGAGTCATCTGAGAGGAGGGAACCTCAACTGAGAAAATATCTCCAGCAAATGGCTGTAGGCACAGCGATGGGGCATTTTCGTGATTAATGATTGGTGTGGGAGGGGCTGCCCACTGTGGGCAGTTCCAACCCTAGGCAGGGAGTCCTGGAGTGAATCAAGTAGCTTGAACAAGACATTGGCAACAAGCAAGCAAGAAGCCTTCCTCTGTGGTCTCTGCTTCAGTTCCGGCTCCAGGCCCTGCTGTGAGTTCTTGCCCTTGCTTTTCTCAACAATAGACTCTGCTGTACAAATGTGTAAGAAGAGGAAACCCTGTCCTCCCCAAGATGCATGTGGCTGCAGTATTTATCCCAGCAGTAGAATCCTAACCAAGACACTTTCTTTAATGAAATTTTAAAACTACTGTCTGCTTCCAGGTACAGACCACACTCAAGAGCTGCCGCCGCGCTAAAAGTCAGCAATAAACACATCGGGGATTAGTTAAGTTAAGACTCATGGACAAGCACATAGCCGTTTTCCAGTTCTGGGCAGAGATCAGAAGAAGCCTAAACACCAGACATCCACCTACCAGAAGCTTCGAATTCTGATCCCAGAAGGGGATCCCACTCTGCCTAGCATCAAGGAGAGGACACACATGGAACCATGGGACACTGGGGCTGTCACTCACCTGCACTGTAGGCTGCTTTCCTCTGATCTGAAAAGCAACACACAGAAGTCAAGAGAGCTACTGGGTTCTTGAGGGGAGCAGAGGGCTCAGGAGGAAAATCAGCACTCACCAAGCTCCTCCTTGAGTGCGCCTGAAAAGGGAGAGGAGATGGAGTCTGTATACTTGGCAGGAAGAAAGGAAACACAGTTTGGGTTCCTGATACTCTGGACTACAGACCACCTGACCCAAAAGACTCCAGCCATCTTCTCTGGGGTTTTCTTTGGCCCACTACTCTGATCTCAGAACTCTGGACCCTCCTGGGGGCTATGACCCTGTCCTTCTCTGCTATGGTGACTTACTAGTAGTCCTCAGAGCATCTGCCTTTGTCTTCTGTAACGCATCCTTCTCACGCTGAAGGTTCCCCCATTCCAGCTGCACCTCCAACCTTGCAGAATGTTCTCTTTTGAGAAGATAGCTTGTCCCTAAGACTAGAAGTCCCGTCATGGTCAGGGTCACGAAGAAAGCTGTCTTCCAGTGACAGGCCTGAGGGAAGAAGGGCTCTGTGGCCCAGGCAGAGAGCCAGAGCTGGGTGAACCTGAGGACAGGCAACCCAGCACACTCCAGGAAGACCGTCACAACCCGGGCTCTGTACAGTGACAGACGGATCTCACCTGGGATGAACATGGGCGTGGCTTTCTCCTGACCCAGGATGGGATTGAAGGTGGAGCAGGTCACATTCCCCACAGAGCTGTCTCTCACCACCAGCGAGGTCTCTGTGCTGAACAGTCCTCCAGCATCTTTAGTGTGGATCTCAGAGAATGCTGGGAGATTCTCTCCTCTGGAGTCTCTCCAATGCACCTGAGGCTCCGGGTACCACCCTGAAGTCATGCACACAACACACACTCCACCATCTTCTGGACCTTTGATGTGCACTTCAGGGACAGAGCCCATCGCTGCAGGAGGACAGATGTGAACACCTAGGAGCCACTTTATGTTGAGGGACCCCAGGAGCAACTATGTGACTCATGGGAACCCTTCACAGGGCAGATGGTGATTGAAGGGGAAAGAATTCCTGGATTGAGACTAGGTTGAGTCCCTGTTGCCTGACAGAGTATAGATAAGAGAGCCCACTGTGGGGAACAGAACACTCCTTTATCCTGAGGAAAATGAAGGAAGTTGAACACAGGAGCCTTGAGATGGGAACCAACACTCCATCTGTTCATTATCCATACACCTGTGACCCTCATAGCAGGCTCAAACCCAGCTCTCCTCTCCAGGGAAGACAGACCCTGAGCATCCTTCCTCTTTCTCCTCAATGACTTCCCTTTAGAATTAACCGCCACTTCTCACTGACTGCTCACTGACACACAGCGACTTTCCTGCCGACATCTCTAAACTATACGTTACCACAGCGGGTATTTTCATAATGCAAACAGGACCCCTGGTCCACAGAACTAGACACAGCACACTTTAGGAGATCCATGTATAGAATTTGGGTTGAATTAATCTATGGAGGAATGCACTACCTATTTCTCAGCTCAACATGTGAAACTAGAAATAAGTAGAGATAAAAATGAGAGACCGTAGCATCCGTGTGAGCCCAGCACTGCACAGCAAGGAGTCTGGCCGACATGAGAACATCTCTCAGAACACACAAGAAAGTAAGGGGCTGCATGCTGTGACCCCTCCATGTCCTCCCACACACAGGTCACCCAAGAATTATAGAACAGGGATCAGTTAACCAACCTGCCACCTTCAGTTCCAAGATGGCCTCTTCATAGAACAGTCCCTGTTTGAAGTGGCAGACGTATATCCCACTATCTGATGGCTGGACATTTTGGATCCTGATAGCAGCCTTGCCTTGATGGAACTGGTCCTTCACCAGGGAGATGCGGCGTGAATATGCAACGATCTGCCCTTCCTTCTGCTCCTCTTGGTTCCGGTAGACAAGTACTGCTTCTGAGAATCTGTCACGGAACCACCTCAGCTCGTCCATGTTCTCCACATTCATGGCTGGAAACACAGAGCAGGGAAGGACAGCTTCCCCACCTGGTGCAACCACAATGGGGTCTGAGGGACCAAAGACCCGGAACTGCTCTGTGGACACAGATGTGGCAGTGAGAGGCGGGAGAGACACAGGACGATGCAGAGAACACACTCCGAGGGGATATCATCCCAGCAGAAAGCAAGCGATGGATGGGGCTGCTCTGGGCATGTGCAGTAGACATCCATGACTAATGCACTAATGTTCAAGTTATCTTTGGACATAGCAGTGCACCTCATAAATGGTGCAAAAAGAAAAGCTTTTTCTGCCTGTGACCCTGGACCCAGACCCTTCCATGAAGCAATCTTTTGTGTGTTCTTTTCAAAGCTTGCATGGACCTGGTCACCAGATGCACTTCAGGTAACTGAATCTTCACTGAGAGTGCTAGCCTCAGTATGTTTGGGTGGGTTAAAGAGCATACATTTATAAAGATCACCACAGACGCTCACACAGTTGGTTACATGGTCACACTTTGGGAGATACAGGTATAACTAGCTGGTGTCATACAAGACCCAGGAAAGTCCCAACACCCAGCCCTAAATCATGTTATCAGCCAATTTCTTCATCCACTGAATAATGTGAATATTAAAACATAGAGTCAAGGCTGAAGAGATAGCTGAATGGTTAATATACAGGAGATTCCTCCAGAGGATGCAGGTTCAATTCCCAGCACCACCGGGATGGTTCATAACTATGTGTAACTCCCTCCTGGATTCTGTGGGCATGAGGCATACAGGTGTTACACAGACATACATTTAGGAAAAACACCCATGCACATGAAATAAAGTATACAGAACCAAAGGACACTTCTCTGAAACAGCCACTTGCATACCAGGTGCCCCAGTCACTTCTGATAAAGAAGGAAGATTGTCTGACTCACTCTGGGAACCCTTGGCCCTCTAAACCTGAAGGACTTTGACACAGGCACTGTGTTCCCAAGAGCTCCCTGCTTCTCTGCACTGCTCTGTTTGTGTCTAGCACACTGCTGCCACCGGACAGAGCAGGACACCCGTGTGCTGTCTCCTGACCCCTATGTCTGTGACTCTTACACAGTGTCAAAGGATGTCCCTGGTCTGCTCAAAGTTAGTCCTGACTCTACATTTCTCACCAGGGACCACTGGGACCTCGGCCCTGCTCCCAACTCAGTCCTCCCCACCTTGCTCCTGCTCCTCTCTCCCTGGGTCATTCTGATGCAGTCAACACTGGCCTCTGACACTCCTCACACCCCAGCACACTACCAGTCGAAGGCTATCCCAACTATGCTCCCTAGGTAGGGTCTGGCTATGGTGCTCAGGCTGGCCAAGGACTCACAATGTTCCAGTGTTGGCCTCTCAAAGGCAAATGCAGGTATTCCCACCAAAGATTTTTATTACTAACTCACTTGAAATAGAGAGTTGGGGAAATTGTGGGTGACATGTTTAAGTGAGGCTCCTGCAAATCTGATCTACAGAGCACCTGGCAGATCCTACCCACTGCAGAGAGTCATGGGAAGAGAGAGCAGGACAGACTCACTTGTGGTCACCCAGGTAAGCAGCTGTGTGAGGACAACCAGGCAAGAGACACTGAAGAGCAGAGAGGACTTGTAGCGATTTCCCATGTCCTTGGAGCTGAAGAGAAATACAGGGCAGAAGATAAGAGGCAAGTTACACAGAGATGTCGGACCCCTCATCAGAGACATCATGACTCAGAGTAGAGATCAGCCCACAGGACTAAAACACATCCATGCTCACAGGGTGAAGGCTCTACACAAGCGACTCCTGTCAGACCTTCAGAAGACTGGGCGGCTGGGAACATCCAAGTCATCTAAGAGGAAGCTCTCCCTTTCCTTCCCACCTCAGCCCCAGCTTAGGGGAAGTTAAGCTCTACTCAGAAATATAGGCCCTTCCTGTCTCAGAGCCTTGAGGAAATCTCAGTGTAGACACCAGGACTCCAACTCCCCCTCATCCACAAACTTCCTGTGACCCCAAGACATGAAGCGTATGCCCAGACCCTCCCTCAGAAATAGCTTGTCCTCTGTGTTCTATGGCTCCACAACTGTGACCAGTGCCGCATGGGCGTCTTCAGAACCTCCCTAGCCCAGGCTAGCCCCTGCCATAGCTCCTTTACACTTGGCAGGTCCCACACACACATGACCAACAGCACAGGTTTGTCCTCATAGTCTCTGCTGATAAAGACCAAGCTGGGTGTACACAGGGTTGAAAGGAACAGGAAAAGACTCTTTTCTTCCCAAACCACCTGCTGTTTGGAAGGATAGAGGGTGAGGAGGGAGCCTAAAGGCCTGAGAAGGACAAACTTAGGGGACCTCTGAGCTGTCTCCAGGCTGAGCCACCAGGGAGGTGACCTGCTGGGACTCACTCAGCACAATCTCCTCTCTGCTTCTGCTGCACACCCCAGCTGTCTTCAGTGCCCACCTACCTGCTTCTCTTTGCCCCCAGCTTTGAAAGGCTGTGACTTCATCAGGAACAGCTCAGGAGCAAGGGGGCCCAGGAGACCCCAAATCTTCTCCGCACACCTCAGCCCCATTCCAAGGGACTCTCACAGCTCTAATCTGGGCTCGCCCCAATGCCAGCATCCATTTTCCTCAACTCCAGGATCAATCTCTAGAGTAGCAGACAGCAGTACAGCAAGTTGTCGCAGCCTCTCCAGAGCCGACAATGAAGACTACAATGATGATGACCTCGGTGATGGTGGCAGTGGCAGTGGACAGGCTGGTGTCACTGCCTATTCAAGCAGTGCCCTTTGAGCCAACAGAGCGATTATACTATCAGCCTCCAAAACTGAAAGCTACAGTAATGTGACCTGGGCATATGTTCCTTCTGAATGTGACATTCGGTCAGAAAGAGATGAAGGTTCACCTCACCACCCCAACCACACCCCACTCCCACCTCACCACCTCAACCACACCCCACTCCCACCTCAACACCTCAACCACACCCCACTCCCACCTCAACACCTCAACCACACCCCACTCCCACCTCAACACCTCAACCACACCCCACTCCCACCTCACCACCCACCCTGTCCAATGGGGACACTTCTCAGACCTACACTTTGAGGAATGTTAAAAGATGACACAAAGAAGACAACAAAACTTTACCACCTCTGTTTTAAGCAATCAGATGTGGCTCACATCTGCACACAAAAGAGTTATGTCAACGCCTATCACAGCTCCAAACAGAGATGGTGTCATGAGCCCAGGTCTAGCTGCAGTAACTACCAAGATGAGGGGAAGGTATGTCCTCCTGAAACATGTAGTTTCTACCACAATCCCTGCCTCATCTGCAGCCCAGGACAAACCCAGCACCTAAGATCACACACTGAGCAGGAACCTGCAAGGGACCTTGGACTCCAGGTACCTGAATATCACAAACCTTATCTCCTCCTGAGTCCCCACCCCATGCCTCCCAAAGGGATGACTGGTGAAGGCGATGAGCAGGAGCAGATCGGAGAGCCTTAGAGGACACGGAGGAAAACCAGAGGGGATGTGCGGTGTCTTCTCACAGGGCACCAAAGGCACAGCCAGCTGTATTGTCAGTAGGTGTTAATAAAGAATCCAGAGATGACAGCTCTTATAGACACATGATCCTGACACTGTACACTAACCATAACCATAACCCAAACCCTAACGACACTAACCCTAACCCTAACACTAACACTAACACTAACACTAACTCTAACCCTAACAACACTAACCCTAACCACAGCCATAACTTCTCAGAAGGTAGAGGAAGGACGATCAGGAACACAAGCTGTCCTTAGCTACATAGTGAGTTCAAGGTCAGCCTGAGCTATGTGAGCCCTGCCTCACAGGCTGGAGCTCTGGAGTAACAGAGCACATGTCTGTAATACGGGCAATGGTGGAGCACAGGGATCTCAGTCCATTCTAGTCCAGCCTGCTCTACACATCCAGTTCCAGGCCACCTCTGTCGTGGGCTCCTCGCTCAAAAGGAAAAAGAAAAGGCGAAAAGGAAGAGGGAAAGGTGGAAAGAAAGAAAGAAAGAAAGAAAGAAAGAAAGAAAGAAAGAAAGAAAGAAAGAAAGAAAGAAAGAAAGAAAGAAAGAAAGAAAGAAAGAAAGAAAGTGAGAGACGGAGGGAGAGGGGAAGGGGAGGGAGGGGGAAGAAAGAATAGTGGGAAGGAGGGAGGAAAGGATGAAGGGAGGGAGGGAGGAAGGGAAGGAGGGAGGGGGGAGGGAAAGATCAGCAGCAAACAGGAGGTGACATCATGATTAAGCAGATAAAGGCATTGCCCCCAAGCCTGACAACCTTAGTGTGATTGTGGACCCACATGAGGGTGAGAACAGACCTGACCACCATCCTGTGACCTCCATGTGGGAGCCATGACAGGACACACTGGTTCCCACTTGACTGTACTCACACAGAGGCCCACACTATACACCCAATAACAGATGAAGACTCCTCTTCAAAGATGCACTTTTGTGCAGTGTGGAAGCATGTTTTACCTGCATGTCCTTGTGTGCATCTCATGTGTGCCTGGGTTCACAGAGTTGGTAGCATTAGGGCAGGGGAAATGGAGCGGTGGGTGTTTGTGCACAGTTACATGGGTGCTGGGAACTAAACCCAGGGCCTCTGCAAAAGCAGCAAGCACTCTTATCCACTGAGCCCTCTCTCCAGCCCCATAAAGAATTTTTTGCATTGGGATCAATAAAAGACTTCTCTTGAGTGCATTTTTCTGGCAGCTTTTGATCACTTGTAGCATAAAAAGGTGACATTGAATATGCTACTGGGCTAGCTCTGGCAAACTGGTATCAGTGGGTACTCAGGGACAATAGGATGTGATTCTTTGTAATCAATTTGACAACATAGAATAATAAAGTAAAACACAAAAATGGAAGGCAGCTGTGCAGTGCGCACGCCCTTAATCCCAGCACTTGGGAGGCAGAGGCAGTCAGATTTCTGAGTTTGGGGTCAGCTTGGTCTACAGAGTGAGTTCAGGACAGCCAGGGCTACACAGAGATAACGCTGTCTCAAAAAAATGGAGGGCACACATGGGGGAGTTTTGCTTAATTTGAAGTAGAACAATCTGTAGAGTGGAGATTTTGCTACTGAGCTTTAAACTCCAGGTAGACAGCACTACCAGCCTTGCACAGGTTCGCTCAGATCTGCAGATGAAAGACACACACACACACACACACACACACACTAGCTTATTCTCAGACCACCATATTGACACAATTGCTGGGCACTTCTCAGTCTTCCTTGGCTCTCTTACTCTTCTTTTCCCTCCCAGCTCAGCCCCTAAATCTGCCCTCTACGGCAGTTGCTCAGTTACCTTCTCCTTGTTCAGCCCCTAAATCTACCCTCAGCTTAATTATGTCTCTAGTATCTCACCTGCTACCCCAGGCCCAATTGAGGAAGCAGCCAATGGCCAGTCTTCTTGAGATCTTGTATGGCTGATGGCTCCTCCTCCACCACCCACCACCTTGCCCACAAGAATGGATAATCTTTTCTCCTCCCCTGGCTCTGCTAGCCTCCCTGCAAGAAAACTGGAAGCCCCACCTATGCAGGGGAGCTCATGGGCCACTAGCTGGCATCTTTATTGATAGATCAAGAACCAATTTGGGAAAAGGACCTTCAGAGTTCACATGGAGATTCCTGATCAAATCATCAGAACCACCCCTACATCTAATCTTTTCTGTTCAATTAAAAACCTCTTCCCTCAGATACTAATTGAACAAAACCATAATAATCATGGACATCACAGAGCACATGTAAATGACAAGGTACAGGATGTGACAGTTAATATCCAGTCCATCGTGTTTGCCAATTAGATAGAGTACTCCACCATCATTCCTAACTTACAGACTTACAGTTCTATCCCTGAAGTATGGTTAGACCTGAAACACCACCTGGAAACCATGTCTTCCACTCTATATCCTCTCTCTCAATGCTGAACAATATGACTTTGATTATGAGATTACAACCAGTCCTCAACTCTGCCAGAAATCCAAGAACAAACTAAACATTATCTGAGTATATAGGAAGTACCAAACATAGCTTCCCAAAGTTGAAAACAATTATACAGACAGCTGACAACCTGGACACTCCATAATTTCTTATAATATTGGAGTATCTGTCTTCAGCCTTCTGGCCCAGAACCATCTGGCAGACTATTTGTGAAGGAACAAATATGAAGGACCAGCATTCTCTGTCTTGGCAGAACATAGTAGTCGACTGCCCCACTTTTGTTTGTCCTTCTGGACAGTATATTATCTATAGATGATATAAGCAATTGCTGTCCAGTGGCTACCTTGCCACAATAAGCAACCTTGCCTGGAGGTAAAGTCATCCTGTTCTTCTTGAAAGGGAATGGGAGAAGTCGTTGGAAGCAGATACATCTCATGGTCAAAAGATCCTTAATAATGAAATAACATTAAATGTCACTTTATGTGGATTTTTGGTGCTTTGGAGACTATTGAATAAAGTACTTCTGAACTGTTAAACCTTAACTACTCTTAGCCATTTCTATTAGGGTAAACTGAAAACAATTTAGTATAATTAAATCAGAATCTAACATAACCATGAGTTTATTATCTGGCCTTTAACTTGTGTTACTTAATCATCTTAAACAGTTTGTAAAGCAGCTATTCGAAGGACTGGCTCTAAGCCTCATATGATTAACACTTAAATTGTATCAATATATGAATTCTGCACCAATATAAGAAATTGTAACTTCAATTTATATCAATTAAGATTATGGCTACACAATGTTTTCTTTAAGAATACAATTAGGAACCCATCCCATCTATTTCCTTCCTGTTGGAAATTATGACCATTTTCAAGTTGTCTATAATTTATAAAATAACCACAACCAGACATCCAAACCCAAGGGATCAAGATGATGACTCTCCACAACTTCCTCCTGCTGAAAACAGTGATGAGAAATTCTCTAAAGACGTAAGGAGGGGTAAGAAAATTAGAAAAACTGTTTAGACTTAAGAAAGCTAGTTTAGAGGGCCCTGATCCTGGAAAGGCTTGTTCCAGCATTGGAGAGGAGTACAAGGACAGAGAAAAATGAGGGAGGTGATTGGAGAATGGGTGGAGAGAAGAAGGTTTACGGGACATATGGGTAGGGGGGAACCGGGAAAGGGGAAAGCATTTGGAATGTAAACAAAGAATCTAGAAAAAAATTAATGCAGACAAAAAAAAAAGAAAGCTAATTTAGCACCTGTTATCCAGTCTCTGCCTATTTGGAAGGTCCAGAGCTTGACTGAAGTGTTGCCTGGATCCCTCTGAAAGATTGAATGAGGCAAGATGACCTGGAATCAGTAGCAATCCTAAAGCCGTTTTTGAAGCAAGGACAGCACAGGAAGCAGAGGGCTGGAACAGCAGGTCAGTTCACGTCCCAGCAGATGAATCCTGTCAGAGCTGTACATTCTGAAACATATGAATCTCACAACCAAAAATTTATTACCATTAAAATTTTCATAAGGATTTGTAGGGTGCACAGATCAGTTAAGGATGAAATTTTGTTCTTTGCTTGAGTGGGTGAAAGACAGATGTCTTTTGTATTTGAGTTAATTTTCTCAACAACCAACTGTAATAAGTCTTCATTCGTGTCATATGAAGGATGACAAGATGAACCTTTACCTGTCCTGTTTGATTTACTTGATCTTTTATAGGTTTCATGGGGTCTCCCCCTATCATATCTGATCTATATTACTCTGGAAGGGCTCCAGAGACTAATCTCCTTTCCTGTCAACACAAATGAACAGCCTTTCCTCCAAAATTGCCTGTCCTTGTTCCAGTAACTGGAATTCATTGAATAGTTAGCATGATCTCTCTCCCAGAAAATTATAATATAACCACAAAACTGATAACCACACTCATTCTGATGAATAAAATGTTTTTATATACATAGGGTTTCTCTAAGGAGACCTGGCTGTACTGGAACCGACTCTACACACTAGGTTAGCCTCAAACTTAAAGATCTAACTGCCTGTGGGGAGATACAGCAGAAGCCACCACTGCCCAGCCAAGATCTGCTTCTGTGTTTTTAATTTAAATTCTTTTATTTATTTATTTATTTATTTATTTATTTATTTATTTATTTACTTTATATCCTGACCACAGTTTACACTCTAGCCAACACCCTGGTCTATCACACCCCATCTGCCATCCCTCCCACACATACCTTTTCCTCCTACCTTTCTCTTCAGAAGACTGGAGTTCTCCCATGGGTATCAACAGGCCTTAGCATATCAAGTTCCAGTGAGACTCCTTTCCTATTGAGGCTAGAACAGGCAGAACTGTAGGAGGTAGGGTCCCAAAAACAAGCAACAGAATCAGAGACAGCACATGCTCCTGCTGTTAGGAGTCCCACATGAAGACCAAGCTACACAACTGTTACATATGTGCAGAGGGTCAATCCTGTGTGAATTGTGTGGTTGGCGGTTCGATCTCTGTGAGCCTCTATATGCCCATGTTACTTGATTCTGTAGGTCTTCTTCTTTGTTGTTTGTTTGTTTAATTGTTTTATGAGATATGGTTTCTTTGTATAGCCCTGGATATCCTGGAATTCACTCTGAATTCCTCTGGCTGCCCTCAAACTCAGAAATCTGCCTGCCTATGCCTCCCAAATGCTGGGATTAAAGGCGAGCACTACAACTGCCTTCCTCTGTAGATCTTATGGTCTCATTGGCCCTTCTGGATCCTACAATCCTTCTTCTCAGTCATCTACATGATTCTCACAAGCTCAGTCAAACATTGCACTGTGGGTCTCTGCATGTGTTTCCATCAGTTGCTGGTGATAGCTCACTGATTACTGTTGTGTTGGATCCTGTCTGTAAGTATAGCACAATATCATTAAGAGTGCCATCAATAATATAGGGGTGGGCCGGGCGGTGGTGGTGCACGCCTGTAATCCTAGTACTCTGGGAGGCAGAGGCAGGCGGAGTTTTTAGTTCGAGGCCAGCCTGGTCTTCAGGGTGAGTTCCAGGACAGCCAGGGCTACACAGAGAAACCTTGTCTCGAAAAAAAAAATACTACAGGGGTGGGCTCCACCAATGCCGTGGGTCTCAAGCCGGTCCAGTCATTCCTTGACTCCTCCCTCCGATTCTGCTCCATCTTTGCATCCTGTAGGCAGGACAAAGTGTGGGTCTAAGGTTTTGTGGCTGGGTTGGTGTCCTGATCCCTTCATTGGAAGTCTTACCTGGTTATAGGGCGTGGCTGTTTCAGGTGTGATAACCCCCACTGCTAGGAGTCATAGGTCACTGTAAAAGTTCCTGAGACTTTCCCTTGACTTCTAGCTCATCCCAGAGATGTCCCTGTCCCCAACCCCATTCCAGTTGTCTCTCTGAGTACTGTCCTCCTCCAACCTCTCCTGACTGATCCCTCATATTCTGGTCCCCACCCCACCCCTGTACAGTCCTTACGCTCATCCTTACCTCGCCCAAAATCTCCACAATGTCTACTCCATTTCTGCTTCTCAGTGACTCCTGGATGTGTCCTTGTCCCTGGGTGATAATTAACCAGTTCCCCCACACACTCCTCCTCTTCTCCCCCTGCAAAATCCCCAAAGCTCTTCCTCTCTCCAGCCCTCATGCCCCCACACCTATCCACACCTCCACCTCACCCTCTATTCTTCCTTCACTGCGTGTGCCCTCCCCCACAGTTACCCATAATGCAGCAGGACGACAGAGAAACCTTGGTCAGTATGAGATCTGAATGAGGAGACAGTGGGGATCCCATGTGTGATGTTGGGGTCAGAGGTTGTCCTTTCTCTCTACAAACACGAAACCAACTTCCCCACAACACCATTTTTTACTTTAAAAATGATCACTAGAATCACAAAATAAATTAATTCTTTTGTAACAGCCAGTTCAATTTCTCAATACGACTATGAATACAATTTCATGTCCACTTATATTTTGTCACAACAGCTCAATTCTGTCTCATTTAGACCCAAGGCATTCATACAGACTACACAAATAAGAGAACACGACTATGTTTCTATAAAATTTTATTAATAGATAGTGAAAATTGAGACTCTTGTGAGATTTACAGAACACAAAGTCCTATTGATATTTTGCATGAAAGGGAAACACTTAATATAAAGTTTCACAAATATAAATATTTACAGGGCACACAAAAACAGTTTAATCCAATTTGAGTCATAGTTGATTTTTCAGTTCTCACTGGGAGAAGCAATTATTGATAAATTCAGAATACATTCAAAGAGAAATGATTGAAGTGGATGAGGCTGTCTGTTTGGTTGTTCGTGTTTTGTCTTACACTCTGAGGGTTGCACTCAGGACTCCACGCTGACAGAGCTGAAGTGCAGTGACTGGAGCAGCAGGAAGCTGAGCGCTTGTGCCTCGAGCACAGGCAGGAAGCAGAGAGGGCAGCTGGGAGTGATGCCTGTTCTGAAGCTTCAAAGCCCGCCCCAGGGACACACTTCCTCAGGTCATGTGACCCAAATCTACCAACACTGTACAACCAACTGGAGACCAACAATCCAAACACGTCTATGTATGGGGGATGTTTGCATTCAAGCCAACACAAGCCAGCCCGGGTTACATGGGATCTTCTCTTTAAAGACAGACAGACAGACAAACAGGCAGACAGACAGGTGATTGATAGATAATTGATAGAAAATAGGTAAATAAAAGACCACTAAACAATAAAAAGTTAAAACACATTAAGCCAACATTAATAAAATAAGAATTAATTTTTGTACTTACATATGTAATTCTGTAAGAAAAAGAGACTCCAATATAGGAATCAAAGGATTTGTATAAGAAACAAAGACAAACAAATGTAACAATAAAGCTGGTTCATGGAGACAGATGGACAGAGAGATCATTGTCTACTTCGAGGAACAATCTAGGATCCAGAAATCCCATTACCAGGAACAAAGGTAGAAGTCAGGAAGTCGTGGGTCAGACATCTGCTCCCCCATATTCACTACAGCATTGGTCACAGGGCCGAGACACAGATCAGACCCGAGGAGCCCAAGGCCAGATGTACAAATTAAAACAATGTCCACTCGGCCCTCGGTCTGCTGCATGACAACTGTCCAAAACCCAATAAAATGGCACTTAACACCAGCAGGAAAATGCCTTCCCCGCTCATCCCAGCCTGAGTGACACCCGCTGAATCAACAGTCAGGTTCAGAGTCAGACTGAGGAGCAGTGGGTGAGGCTCCAGGCCCTTCCAGCACTCGTGGGGGCTTTGGCCTGTGGCTTCTACACTCCCACAAGGAGTCACACTGAAGACTTAGGCGGTGATGCACACTATGGGAGCAGAGTGTCCCTGGCACGCTGGAGGAATGGAGAGTCTTCCCCCTCTTTGCCCTCCTCTTGTTGCTCCCCTTCCTCCCCCTCCTCTCCCTCCTCCCCCTCAGACACACTTGCCATGGAGCTGATAGTCATTGAAACATTTCCAGACTTAATCCTGAAGTATGGAAAAAGAGTTCCAGAGAAATAATCCTCATGGAAGGAGAAAATGTGGGACATGTCACTCATGTTATAGAAGGAGATGTCACCTTCAGGGTAGTCCACAAACACCCCCAAGCTCTGCGGAGTTTGTCTAGTAGATAATGAAATCTTGCCAGAGTCAATATAGGCCCAATATCCACTACTAGACCACCCCACAGTCCAAAATCCCTTATCTGGACTCTCAGAATAAGACTGTTTCCTGTCCACACCTTTCCTACAGACCCCCAGAATCCATTCGCCGCCTTCCATGTTTGTTAGCTTCACTTCCCAGTAATATCTTCCAGAAGACACGCCTCCATTGCCTAACACCCTGAAGACGTCATCCAAGTACATAGTGATGTCCTTC